>NC_086319.1:659531-989297 GCF_036172605.1 Pelobates fuscus | reverse complement strand
GGAGGGCTGATTCTACCAATCATGGTGTAGTAATATTCAGTATTAATAAGAGTAAGCCGTCCAGGGAAAGGAGGGCTGATTCTTCCAATCATGGTGTAGTAATATTCAGTATTAATAAGAGTAAGCCGTCCAGGGAAAGGAGGGCTGATTCTACCAATCATGGTGTAGTAATATTCAGTATTAATAAGAGTAAGCCGTCCAGGGAAAGGAGGGCTGATTCTACCAATCATGGTGTAGTAATATTCAGTATTAATAAGAGTAAGCCGTCCAGGGAAAGGAGGGCTGATTCTTCCAATCATGGTGTAGTAATATTCAGTATTAATAAGAGTAAGCCGTCCAGGGAAAGGAGGGCTGATTCTACCAATCATGGTGTAGTAATATTCAGTATTAATAAGAGTAAGCCGTCCAGGGAAAGGAGGGCTGATTCTACCAATCATGGTGTAGTAATATTCAGTATTAATAAGAGTAAGCCGTCCAGGGAAAGGAGGGCTGATTCTACCAATCATGGTGTAGTAATATTCAGTATTAATAAGAGTAAGCCGTCCAGGGAAAGGAGGGCTGATTCTACCAATCATGGTGTAGTAATATTCAGTATTAATAAGAGTAAGCCGTCCAGGGAAAGGAGGGCTGATTCTACCAATCATGGTGTAGTAATATTCAGTATTAATAAGAGTAAGCCGTCCAGGGAAAGGAGGGCTGATTCTTCCAATCATGGTGTAGTAATATTCAGTATTAATAAGAGTAAGCCGTCCAGGGAAAGGAGGGCTGATTCTACCAATCATGGTGTAGTAATATTCAGTATTAATAAGAGTAAGCCGTCCAAGGAAAGGAGGGCTGATTCTACCAATCATGGTGTAGTAATATTCAGTATTAATAAGAGTAAGCCGTCCAGGGAAAGGAGGGCTGATTCTACCAATCATGGTGTAGTAATATTCAGTATTAATAAGAGTAAGCCGTCCAAGGAAAGGAGGGCTGATTCTTCCAATCATGGTGTAGTAATATTCAGTATTAATAAGAGTAAGCCGTCCAGGGAAAGGAGGGCTGATTCTACCAATCATGGTGTAGTAATATTCAGTATTAATAAGAGTAAGCCGTCCAGGGAAAGGAGGGCTGATTCTACCAATCATGGTGTAGTAATATTCAGTATTAATAAGAGTAAGCCGTCCAGGGAAAGGAGGGCTGATTCTTCCAATCATGGTGTAGTAATATTCAGTATTAATAAGAGTAAGCCGTCCAAGGAAAGGAGGGCTGATTCTACCAATCATGGTGTAGTAATATTCAGTATTAATAAGAGTAAGCCGTCCAGGGAAAGGAGGGCTGATTCTACCAATCATGGTGTAGTAATATTCAGTATTAATAAGAGTAAGCCGTCCAGGGAAAGGAGGGCTGATTCTTCCAATCATGGTGTAGTAATATTCAGTATTAATAAGAGTAAGCCGTCCAGGGAAAGGAGGGCTGATTCTACCAATCATGGTGTAGTAATATTCAGTATTAATAAGAGTAAGCCGTCCAGGAAAGGAGGGCTGATTCTACCAATCATGGTGTAGTAATATTCAGTATTAATAAGAGTAAGCCGTCCAGGGAAAGGAGGGCTGATTCTTCCAATCATGGTGTAGTAATATTCAGTATTAATAAGAGTAAGCCGTCCAAGGAAAGGAGGGCTGATTCTTCCAATCATGGTGTAGTAATATTCAGTATTAATAAGAGTAAGCCGTCCAGGGAAAGGAGGGCTGATTCTACCAATCATGGTGTAGGAATATTCAGTATTAATAAGAGTAAGCCGTCCAGGGAAAGGAGGGCTGATTCTACCAATCATGGTGTAGTAATATTCAGTATTAATAAGAGTAAGCCGTCCAGGGAAAGGAGGGCTGATTCTACCAATCATGGTGTAGTAATATTCAGTATTAATAAGAGTAAGCCGTCCAGGGAAAGGAGGGCTGATTCTACCAATCATGGTGTAGTAATATTCAGTATTAATAAGAGTAAGCCGTCCAGGGAAAGGAGGTCTGATTCTTCCAATCATGGTGTAGTAATATTCAGTATTAATAAGAGTAAGCCGTCCAAGGAAAGGAGGGCTGATTCTACCAATCATGGTGTAGTAATATTCAGTATTAATAAGAGTAAGCCGTCCAAGGAAAGGAGGGCTGATTCTACCAATCATGGTGTAGTAATATTCAGTATTAATAAGAGTAAGCCGTCCAGGGAAAGGATGTCTGATTCTTCCAATCATGGTGTAGTAATATTCAGTATTAATAAGAGTAAGCCGTCCAAGGAAAGGAGGGCTGATTCTTCCAATCATGGTGTAGTAATATTCAGTATTAATAAGAGTAAGCCGTCCAAGGAAAGGAGGGCTGATTCTACCAATCATGGTGTAGTAATATTCAGTATTAATAAGAGTAAGCCGTCCAGGGAAAGGAGGTCTGATTCTTCCAATCATGGTGTAGTAATATTCAGTATTAATAAGAGTAAGCCGTCCAGGGAAAGGAGGGCTGATTCTACCAATCATGGTGTAGGAATATTCAGTATTAATAAGAGTAAGCCGTCCAGGGAAAGGAGGGCTGATTCTACCAATCATGGTGTAGTAATATTCAGTATTAATAAGAGTAAGCCGTCCAGGGAAAGGAGGGCTGATTCTACCAATCATGGTGTAGTAATATTCAGTATTAATAAGAGTAAGCCGTCCAGGGAAAGGAGGGCTGATTCTACCAATCATGGTGTAGGAATATTCAGTATTAATAAGAGTAAGCCGTCCAGGGAAAGGAGGGCTGATTCTTCCAATCATGGTGTAGTAATATTCAGTATTAATAAGAGTAAGCCGTCCAAGGAAAGGAGGGCTGATTCTTCCAATCATGGTGTAGGAATATTCAGTATTAATAAGAGTAAGCCGTCCAGGGAAAGGAGGGCTGATTCTACCAATCATGGTGTAGTAATATTCAGTATTAATAAGAGTAAGCCGTCCAAGGGAAAGGAGGGCTGATTCTTCCAATCATGGTGTAGTAATATTCAGTATTAATAAGAGTAAGCCGTCCAGGGAAAGGAGGGCTGATTCTACCAATCATGGTGTAGTAATATTCAGTATTAATAAGAGTAAGCCGTCCAAGGAAAGGAGGGCTGATTCTACCAATCATGGTGTAGTAATATTCAGTATTAATAAGAGTAAGCCGTCCAGGGAAAGGAGGGCTGATTCTTCCAATCATGGTGTAGTAATATTCAGTATTAATAAGAGTAAGCCGTCCAGGGAAAGGAGGGCTGATTCTACCAATCATGGTGTAGTAATATTCAGTATTAATAAGAGTAAGCCGTCCAGGGAAAGGAGGGCTGATTCTTCCAATCATGGTGTAGTAATATTCAGTTTTAATAAGAGTAAGCCGTCCAGGGAAAGGAGGGCTGATTCTTCCAATCATGGTGTAGTAATATTCAGTATTAATAAGAGTAAGCCGTCCAGGAAAGGAGGGCTGATTCTACCAATCATGGTGTAGTAATATTCAGTATTAATAAGAGTAAGCCGTCCAGGGAAAGGAGGGCTGATTCTTCCAATCATGGTGTAGGAATATTCAGTATTAATAAGAGTAAGCCGTCCAAGGAAAGGAGGGCTGATTCTACCAATCATGGTGTAGTAATATTCAGTATTAATAAGAGTAAGCCGTCCAAGGAAAGGAGGGCTTATTCTACCAATCATGGTGTAGTAATATTCAGTATTAATAAGAGTAAGCCGTCCAGGGAAAGGAGGGCTGATTCTACCAATCATGGTGTAGTAATATTCAGTATTAATAAGAGTAAGCCGTCCAAGGAAAGGAGGGCTGATTCTTCCAATCATGGTGTAGTAATATTCAGTATTAATAAGAGTAAGCCGTCCAAGGAAAGGAGGGCTGATTCTACCAATCATGGTGTAGTAATATTCAGTATTAATAAGAGTAAGCCGTCCAGGGAAAGGAGGGCTGATTCTACCAATCATGGTGTAGTAATATTCAGTATTAATAAGAGTAAGCCGTCCAAGGAAAGGAGGGCTGATTCTTCCAATCATGGTGTAGTAATATTCAGTATTAATAAGAGTAAGCCGTCCAAGGAAAGGAGGGCTGATTCTACCAATCATGGTGTAGGAATATTCAGTATTAATAAGAGTAAGCCGTCCAAGGAAAGGAGGGCTGATTCTACCAATCATGGTGTAGGAATATTCAGTATTAATAAGAGTAAGCCGTCCAAGGAAAGGAGGGCTGATTCTTCCAATCATGGTGTAGGAATATTCAGTATTAATAAGAGTAAGCCGTCCAGGGAAAGGAGGGCTGATTCTACCAATCATGGTGTAGGAATATTCAGTATTAATAAGAGTAAGCCGTCCAAGGAAAGGAGGGCTGATTCTACCAATCATGGTGTAGTAATATTCAGTATTAATAAGAGTAAGCCGTCCAGGGAAAGGAGGGCTGATTCTACCAATCATGGTGTAGGAATATTCAGTATTAATAAGAGTAAGCCGTCCAAGGAAAGGAGGGCTGATTCTACCAATCATGGTGTAGTAATATTCAGTATTAATAAGAGTAAGCCGTCCAGGGAAAGGAGGTCTGATTCTTCCAATCATGGTGTAGTAATATTCAGTATTAATAAGAGTAAGCCGTCCAAGGAAAGGAGGGCTGATTCTTCCAATCATGGTGTAGTAATATTCAGTATTAATAAGAGTAAGCCGTCCAGGGAAAGGAGGGCTGATTCTTCCAATCATGGTGTAGGAATATTCAGTATTAATAAGAGTAAGCCGTCCAGGGAAAGGAGGGCTGATTCTACCAATCATGGTGTAGGAATATTCAGTATTAATAAGAGTAAGCCGTCCAGGGAAAGGAGGGCTGATTCTACCAATCATGGTGTAGTAATATTCAGTATTAATAAGAGTAAGCCGTCCAGGGAAAGGAGGGCTGATTCTACCAATCATGGTGTAGTAATATTCAGTATTAATAAGAGTAAGCCGTCCAAGGAAAGGAGGGCTGATTCTACCAATCATGGTGTAGTAATATTCAGTATTAATAAGAGTAAGCCGTCCAGGGAAAGGAGGGCTGATTCTTCCAATCATGGTGTAGTAATATTCAGTATTAATAAGAGTAAGCCGTCCAGGGAAAGGAGGGCTGATTCTTCCAATCATGGTGTAGTAATATTCAGTATTAATAAGAGTAAGCCGTCCAGGGAAAGGAGGGCTGATTCTACCAATCATGGTGTAGTAATATTCAGTATTAATAAGAGTAAGCCGTCCAGGGAAAGGAGGGCTGATTCTTCCAATCATGGTGTAGTAATATTCAGTATTAATAAGAGTAAGCCGTCCAGGGAAAGGAGGGCTGATTCTTCCAATCATGGTGTAGGAATATTCAGTATTAATAAGAGTAAGCCGTCCAGGGAAAGGAGGGCTGATTCTACCAATCATGGTGTAGTAATATTCAGTATTAATAAGAGTAAGCCGTCCAAGGAAAGGAGGGCTGATTCTACCAATCATGGTGTAGTAATATTCAGTATTAATAAGAGTAAGCCGTCCAGGGAAAGGAGGGCTGATTCTTCCAATCATGGTGTAGTAATATTCAGTATTAATAAGAGTAAGCCGTCCAGGGAAAGGAGGGCTGATTCTTCCAATCATGGTGTAGTAATATTCAGTATTAATAAGAGTAAGCCGTCCAAGGAAAGGAGGGCTGATTCTTCCAATCATGGTGTAGTAATATTCAGTATTAATAAGAGTAAGCCGTCCAGGGAAAGGAGGGCTGATTCTACCAATCATGGTGTAGTAATATTCAGTATTAATAAGAGTAAGCCGTCCAGGGAAAGGAGGGCTGATTCTTCCAATCATGGTGTAGTAATATTCAGTATTAATAAGAGTAAGCCGTCCAGGGAAAGGAGGGCTGATTCTACCAATCATGGTGTAGTAATATTCAGTATTAATAAGAGTAAGCCGTCCAGGGAAAGGAGGGCTGATTCTACCAATCATGGTGTAGGAATATTCAGTATTAATAAGAGTAAGCCGTCCAGGGAAAGGAGGGCTGATTCTACCAATCATGGTGTAGTAATATTCAGTATTAATAAGAGTAAGCCGTCCAGGGAAAGGAGGGCTGATTCTTCCAATCATGGTGTAGTAATATTCAGTATTAATAAGAGTAAGCCGTCCAGGGAAAGGAGGGCTGATTCTACCAATCATGGTGTAGTAATATTCAGTATTAATAAGAGTAAGCCGTCCAAGGAAAGGAGGGCTGATTCTTCCAATCATGGTGTAGTAATATTCAGTATTAATAAGAGTAAGCCGTCCAGGGAAAGGAGGTCTGATTCTACCAATCATGGTGTAGTAATATTCAGTATTAATAAGAGTAAGCCGTCCAAGGAAAGGAGGGCTGATTCTACCAATCATGGTGTAGTAATATTCAGTATTAATAAGAGTAAGCCGTCCAAGGAAAGGAGGGCTGATTCTACCAATCATGGTGTAGTAATATTCAGTATTAATAAGAGTAAGCCGTCCAAGGAAAGGAGGGCTGATTCTACCAATCATGGTGTAGGAATATTCAGTATTAATAAGAGTAAGCCGTCCAGGGAAAGGAGGGCTGATTCTTCCAATCATGGTGTAGTAATATTCAGTATTAATAAGAGTAAGCCGTCCAGGGAAAGGAGGGCTGATTCTACCAATCATGGTGTAGTAATATTCAGTATTAATAAGAGTAAGCCGTCCAGGGAAAGGAGGGCTGATTCTACCAATCATGGTGTAGTAATATTCAGTATTAATAAGAGTAAGCCGTCCAGGGAAAGGAGGTCTGATTCTACCAATCATGGTGTAGTAATATTCAGTATTAATAAGAGTAAGCCGTCCAAGGAAAGGAGGGCTGATTCTACCAATCATGGTGTAGTAATATTCAGTATTAATAAGAGTAAGCCGTCCAGGGAAAGGAGGGCTGATTCTTCCAATCATGGTGTAGTAATATTCAGTATTAATAAGAGTAAGCCGTCCAGGGAAAGGAGGGCTGATTCTACCAATCATGGTGTAGTAATATTCAGTATTAATAAGAGTAAGCCGTCCAGGGAAAGGAGGGCTGATTCTTCCAATCATGGTGTAGTAATATTCAGTATTAATAAGAGTAAGCCGTCCAAGGAAAGGAGGGCTGATTCTACCAATCATGGTGTAGTAATATTCAGTATTAATAAGAGTAAGCCGTCCAGGGAAAGGAGGGCTGATTCTTCCAATCATGGTGTAGTAATATTCAGTATTAATAAGAGTAAGCCGTCCAAGGAAAGGAGGGCTGATTCTACCAATCATGGTGTAGGAATATTCAGTATTAATAAGAGTAAGCCGTCCAAGGAAAGGAGGGCTGATTCTTCCAATCATGGTGTAGTAATATTCAGTATTAATAAGAGTAAGCCGTCCAGGGAAAGGAGGGCTGATTCTTCCAATCATGGTGTAGTAATATTCAGTATTAATAAGAGTAAGCCGTCCAAGGAAAGGAGGGCTGATTCTACCAATCATGGTGTAGTAATATTCAGTATTAATAAGAGTAAGCCGTCCAGGGAAAGGAGGGCTGATTCTACCAATCATGGTGTAGTAATATTCAGTATTAATAAGAGTAAGCCGTCCAAGGAAAGGAGGGCTGATTCTACCAATCATGGTGTAGTAATATTCAGTATTAATAAGAGTAAGCCGTCCAGGGAAAGGAGGGCTGATTCTTCCAATCATGGTGTAGTAATATTCAGTATTAATAAGAGTAAGCCGTCCAGGGAAAGGAGGGCTGATTCTTCCAATCATGGTGTAGGAATATTCAGTATTAATAAGAGTAAGCCGTCCAGGGAAAGGAGGGCTGATTCTACCAATCATGGTGTAGGAATATTCAGTATTAATAAGAGTAAGCCGTCCAGGGAAAGGAGGGCTGATTCTACCAATCATGGTGTAGTAATATTCAGTATTAATAAGAGTAAGCCGTCCAGGGAAAGGAGGGCTGATTCTTCCAATCATGGTGTAGTAATATTCAGTATTAATAAGAGTAAGCCGTCCAAGGAAAGGAGGGCTGATTCTTCCAATCATGGTGTAGTAATATTCAGTATTAATAAGAGTAAGCCGTCCAAGGAAAGGAGGGCTGATTCTTCCAATCATGGTGTAGGAATATTCAGTATTAATAAGAGTAAGCCGTCCAGGGAAAGGAGGGCTGATTCTTCCAATCATGGTGTAGGAATATTCAGTATTAATAAGAGTAAGCCGTCCAGGGAAAGGAGGGCTGATTCTGCCAATCATGGTGTAGGAATATTCAGTATTAATAAGAGTAAGCCGTCCAAGGAAAGGAGGGCTGATTCTACCAATCATGGTGTAGTAATATTCAGTATTAATAAGAGTAAGCCGTCCAGGGAAAGGAGGGCTGATTCTTCCAATCATGGTGTAGGAATATTCAGTATTAATAAGAGTAAGCCGTCCAGGGAAAGGAGGGCTGATTCTGCCAATCATGGTGTAGGAATATTCAGTATTAATAAGAGTAAGCCGTCCAGGGAAAGGAGGGCTGATTCTTCCAATCATGGCCAGGAATAATCGGTCATATCCTCTATTGAGGTGGCAAGCTGGTGGTTTGTTTGGATACCAAGGACGCTGTGTACTTACGTTTATATGTTGTGTATTTGGAGTATATTCAAATGTGATATTTAATGTTATCATAACATCCATTGTTAGAATTTCTGTTCAAACATCTGGTATATAGACTTCTGATGCAAAAGGGAGACTATATTTCCAAATGCTTTGATCAATAAGTTGAAGTAATATCAAATCTTTATTACCAGAAATAAAACTGTCAGTTTTTCCTTTTTTTTTCTTTTTCTAGAAACAGAAGTTGGATAATGTTTTGAAACCATCATGTCCTGTCCCTGCAGCTCCTTCCCCTCCTCCATACCATATGCCCATACCAGCCCCCCCAGTGCCCACCGCAAATATTGAGGGCACATTCACCCGCCGGAGCAGTACTTCTAGTGAGAGTGTCGCGGGTAGTATTCGGGAGCAACAGCGGTACAGAGAGATTCCAGTTGATAGTAAGTATTTGTTCCCTGCCTCAAACACAGCATTTAGTAATAAATATGCATAGTACATTTTAAACCCTTTATTTTTTCAAAGGGACACTACAATCATCTAAAGCACTCCAGCTTGCAGATTTTTCAAGAAGTACAGATTTCAGTAGAAATTATCACTTTTAAAAAATAACCTTATTATACTCCCTTGCTGTCAATCAGATAACTGGTCATGTTACTTCCTGGGTTGTTTAGCTCAGGGGAGAGAAATTCAAGAGGCAGCAATTGCCCAGAGCACCTGCCTTGCAAAGACTTCTCATTGAGCTGCATTGGGAAGTCTGTGATTGGACAGCCACAGAATGTCTTGGCGGGGTTGGAAGGGGAGGGCTTGCAAAGGCTGCAGACAAGAGATCAGTTAAATGTAACCCTGAACCAAAAAGCATAATTAAATACAAGTGATTTTATTGGGATATATCTACTAAATAGTGAATTGAATTTTTTGTATTTTCTCAGTGAGTGTGCCATTAAGCATAATGGTGTATTTCAGGTTCATAACTTTCTAGAAAACAAAAGTTGAATTTTGTTTTTTAGTTTTTTTTCAGCATTTTCCTGCAAAATATAAAGTGACATCTTGTTGATGAAATCCGAATTAGTAAACGCTAAATGCTGCGTTACTGATCTCTGCCAACTCTAGGCAATCATCAACTTAAACAAGTGTGTGTTTCTGCTGTTGAGACACGCAAAAGTGTGTGTGTGTGTGTGTGTGTGTTTGTTTGTTTTTTTATATGTGGAGTGATGGTAAAGATGTAACATCATGCTGCAGTCATTGAGAACATTTAGAAAGAATCTGTAACAATATACCAGGAAACATTATCTAATTAGAAGTCTGGGGCCACAGGAGCATAAAATTAAGTTTATATATTTTAGTAGGTAAGAAGTCACACTTTATCTTCAACTGACAATGATGGCACCGTTTAAAACTGGTACCCAGTCGGTGTGCATGGAATCGGGGGTACCCATAGCGTGCCATTCTGTGTGCATTACATCGGGGGAACCCATAGTATGTCAGTCTGTGTGCATTACATCGGGGGTACCCATAGTATGCCAGTCTGTGTGCATTACATCGGGGGTACCCATAGTATGCCAGTCTGTGTGCATTATATCGGGGATACCCATAGTATGCCAGTCTGTGTGCTTGCATTACATCGGGGGTACCCATAGTATGCCATTCTGTGTGCATTACATCGGGGGTACCCATAGTATGCCAGTCTGTGTGCATTACATCGGGGGTACCCATAGTATGCCAGTCTGTGTGCATTACATCGGGGGTACCCATAGTATGCCAGTCTGTGTGCATTACATCGGGGGTACCCATAGTGTGCCAGTCTGTGTGCTTGCATTACATCGGGGGTACCCATAGCGTGCCAGTCTGTGTGCTTGCATTACATCGGGGGTACCCATAGTATGCCATTCTGTGTGCTTGCATTACATCGGGGGTACCCATAGTGTGCCAGTCTGTGTGCATTACATCGGGGATACCCATAGTATGCCAGTCTGTGTGCTTGCATTACATCGGGGGTACCCATAGTATGCCAGTCTGTGTGCTTGCATTACATCGGGGGTACCCATAGTATGCCAGTCTGTGTGCATTACATCGGGGATACCCATAGTATGCCAGTCTGTGTGCTTGCATTACATCGGGGGTACCCATAGTATGCCAGTCTGTGTGCTTGCATTACATCGGGGGTACCCATAGTATGCCAGTCTGTGTGCATTACATCGGGGGTACCCATAGTATGCCATTCTGTGTGCATTACATCGGGGGTACCCAGAGTGTGCCAGTCTGTGTGCATTACATCGGGGGTACCCATAGTATGCCAGTCTGTGTGCATTACATCGGGGGTACCCATAGTATGCCAGTCTGTGTGCATTACATCGGGGGTACCCATAGTATGCCAGTCTGTGTGCATTACATCGGGGGTACCCATAGTGTGCCAGTCTGTGTGCATTACATCGGGGGAACCCATAGTATGCCAGTCTGTGTGCTTGCATTACATCGGGGGTACCCATAGTATGCCATTCTGTGTGCTTGCATTACATCGGGGGTACCCATAGTATGCCAGTCTGTGTGCATTACATCGGGGATACCCATAGTATGCCAGTCTGTGTGCTTGCATTACATCGGGGGTACCCATAGTATGCCAGTCTGTGTGCATTACATCGGGGGTACCCATAGTGTGCCAGTCTGTGTGCATTACATCGGGGGAACCCATAGTATGCCAGCCTGTGTGCATTACATCGGGGGTACCCATAGTATGCCAGTCTGTGTGCATTATATCGGGGGTACCCATAGTATGCCAGTCTGTGTGCATTACATCGGGGGTACCCATAGTATGCCATTCTGTGTGCATTACATCGGGGGTACCCATAGTATGCCAGTCTGTGTGCATTACATCGGGGGTACCCATAGTATGCCAGTCTGTGTGCTTGCATTACATCGGGGGAACCCATAGTATGCCAGTCTGTGTGCTTGCATTACATCGGGGGTACCCATAGTATGCCAGTCTGTGTGCATTACATCGGGGTACCCATAGTATGTCAGTCTGTGTGCTTGCATTACATCGGGGGTACCCATAGTATGCCAGTCTGTGTGCTTGCATTACATCGGGGGTACCCATAGTATGCCAGTCTGTGTGCATTACATCGGGGGTACCCATAGTATGCCAGTCTGTGTGCTTGCATTACATTGGGGGTACCCATAGTATGCCAGTCTGTGTGCATTACATTGGGGGTACCCATAGTATGCCAGTCTGTGTGCATTACATTGGGGGTACCCACAGTATGCCAGTCTGTGTGCTTGCATTACATTGGGGGTACCCACAGTATGCCAGTCTGTGTGCTTGCATTACATCGGGGGTACCCATAGTATGCCACTCTGTGTGCTTGCATTACATCGGGGGTACCCATAGTATGCCAGTCTGTGTGCTTGCATTACATTGGGGGTACCCATAGTATGCCAGTCTGTGTGCATTACATCGGGGGTACCCATAGTATGCCAGTCTGTGTGCATTACATCGGGGGTACCCATAGTATGCCAGTCTGTGTGCATTACATCGGGGGTACCCATAGTATGCCAGTCTGTGTGCATTACATCGGGGGTACCCATAGTATGCCAGCCTGTGTGCATTACATCGGGGGTACCCATAGTATGCCAGTCTGTGTGCATTACATCGGGGGTACCCATAGTATGCCAGTCTGTGTGCATTACATTGGGGGTACCCACAGTATGCCAGCCTGTGTGCTTGCATTACATCGAGGATACCCATAGTATGCCAGTCTGTGTGCATTACATCGGGAGCACCCATATCTTTATTACCAGAAATAAAAATGTCAGTTTTTCCTTTTTTTTATTTTTCTAGAAACAGGAGTTGGATAATGTTTTGAAACCATCATGTCCTGTCCCTGTGCTTGCAGTCTGTGTGCTTGCATTACATCGGGGGTACCTATAGTGTGCCAGTCTGTGTGCTTGCATTACATTGGGGGTACCTATAGTGTGCCAGTCGGTGGGCTTGCATTACATCGGGGGTACCTATAGTGTGCCAGTCTGTGTGCTTGCATTACATTGGGGGTACCTATAGTGTGCCAGTCGGTGGGCTTGCATTACATTGGGGGTACCTATAGTGTGCCAGTCGGTGGGCTTGCATTACATTGGGGGTACCTATAGTGTGCCAGTCTGTGTGCTTGCATTAGATCGGGGGTACCCATAGTATGCCAGTCTGTGTGCATTGAATTGGGGGTACCCATAGTATGCCAGTCTGTGTGCATTACATTGGGTGTACCCATAGTATGTCAGTCTGTGTGTGTTGAATCAGGGGTACCCATAGTATGCCAGCCTGTGTGCTTGCATTACATTGGGGGTACCTATAGTGTGCCAGTCTGTGTGCTTGCATTACATTGGGGGTACCTATAGTGTGCCAGTCGGTGGGCTTGCATTACATTGGGGGTACCTATAGTGTGCCAGTCGGTGGGCTTGCATTACATTGGGGGTACCTATAGTGTGCCAGTCGGTGGGCTTGCATTACATCGGGGGTACCCATAGTATGTCAGTCTGTGTGCATTGAATTGGGGGTACCCATAGTATGCCAGTCTGTGTGCATTACATTGGGTGTACCCATAGTATGTCAGTCTGTGTGTGTTGAATCAGGGGTACCCATAGTATGCCAGCCTGTGTGCTTGCATTACATTGGGGGTACCCATAGTATGCCAGTCTGTGTGCTTGCATTGAATCGGGGGTACCCATAGTATGCCAATGTGTGCTTGCATTGAATCGGGGGTACCCATAGTATGCCAGTCTGTGTGCTTGCATTGAATCGATGGGCACTTATTTAACCTTGTCACCTTTACGCTTTGATTCCAGGGAGGAAATCTCAGATGGAGGAAGTTCAGGATGAGTTGATCCACAGGCTCACTATTGGCCGCAGTGCGGCTCATAAGAAATTCACGGTGCCACGACAAAACTCGCCAATTGTTAACATTTCCTATAATTCATCAGCTGAGGACGTGAAAAACTGGTTAGAAGCAAAGGGGTTTAGCCCTGTGTAAGTGTTGACCGCTTGCTTTCCCTCTCCTGGAATGGTATAAGATTTCCTTTTTTAATATTTTTTTTCTGCCAGTTTGTCTGCCTGCCGCAGCAAACTGCAGTCTTATCACTCGATATCCCCCCACTGCATGCAAGACATTTACATAGAAACAAAGCCATTTACATAAAGAATTGTTCTGAACGTCACGGACCCCAATAAATACAAGGCAGAGTGGGAAACATTGGTATTACTAAGAATTTATGTTCTCTATTCAAAGCTGCCATCTCAATAATGACTTTATTTTCTGTATTCTGCTTAGAACCATCACCAGTCTCGGGGTATTGACTGGCGCCCAGATTTTCTCACTCACAAAAGATGAATTAAAGACAGTTTGTCCTGAAGGACCAAGAGTCTACAACCAAGTTACCGTGCAAAAAGCAGCTTTACAGGTAACATTGGTTAAAAGGAATGGAGACACCACTCCTTGTTTATTTCTTAATCATTTTATTAGCACTATGTCTACAGAAATCTTATTAATTGCTTTACATTCACACCATATAACTGGTCATCGGCAAAACATTTTACAAACTTTGAAACCATTTCATGTCTTATTTAGAGTATACAGACCATCACTCAAAAAAAAAAAAAAAGCCTGCTTTTACAGATTCGAGACCATTAATAAAATATTCTCCATTCTCTCATGATCCAGAGATCAATCTGCTCTGGAAAGTCAATCTTCTGTCTAAGGCTACCTTCTGACAGCTATTACAATGTACTAAAAACCCAAATTACCCTACATCGACTGCTCATAGTAATAAAAAGTACATTTATCGAGTCTCTAACACAGAAAACTGGAAAAAGATACATTCTGTATCTCATCACATTGTAAAGAGACACTATAGTCACCAAAACAACTTTATCTTAATGACGCCGTATTGGTGTATGGATTGCACCCTCTGCTCAATTCTCTGCCATTTAGGAGTGTGACAAACTGCCATTTGCCGCTGGCTTTCTATGTGCCAAACTGCTCTGCTCCCCTGGCTTATGGAGAAGCCTGCTTTCCAGCCTCTTGCCACATGACTCTGGCCCTTGGGTGTATGGCTCTTTAAAACCATTACTTCGTCTCATGGACTTTTATTTGGACTAGTGCTAACCCTTTAAAAACAGTGTATGGACATATTGAAACTTTTGGGTCATTTTTTCTGCCCCTTTGAATCCATGCGAAGGTGTGCCTCTTCCCCTCCCCCTGTCCCATTGTTCTCCAGCAGGGCGTTGTCCCAGGGACACTGCCAAACCAGTTGGAATTGGCTGCTTTGTTCCCTTCTCGGTCAAAATATGACTTCCACCTATCTCCTGAACCACTTAACCGATTCAAGTGAATTTTGGATATGTTTGTCCCCAAATTATGCTGGTTATAAAAATATAAGTTGATATCGCATGTAAACTCTCAGTTACAAAATTGTCATAAAAGTATGTTTTTTTTAGCTTGGAGATAATTGAGTTGATACAGTAATTAACTAAATTATCTCCCAAGCAGAGGGGAGGATTCTCATTGTAAAAAGTGGGTGTGCTTATCCATGTGCCTTTACTTTATTGGTTGTTAAATTTACAGTTCCAGTGCCCCACGAGGTCCACGTGGGTGGTAACCTTGCTGGGAAAGTTGCATATAAGCAGGAATAAACGCTCATTGGAGTCAGTTCTTCTTCACCCTCAATCTAAAGTCCTGTCTCTTATTGGGGGTAACCAGCTATATCACTACAAGGGATTGCTATGCTCTGCATGCTCCCTTGGATAATCACTTCTAAGCTCTTTTAAGAGCTTGTTCCTGCTTCACTCTCTTGGAGGAGATGTTCACCCACTGGAGCCTTGTCGTAGGTCCAGGGTGGGTAGGAAATGTCGAGACCCCAACCAAGCTACGGCGGTTCGTGGGGTCTGCGGTGGTTGTGGTGTCTGGCAGAACGCTTGGAGCCCTCTGGAAGCGCTAGGAGCATCGAGTAACGGAGGTACCCAGTCGGGGTGCCAGGCGGACCGTTAAAAGGAGTTAAAACACTTTGTTTGTGAATCCCTAGCCACACCTCCCTGCATGTGCATGTTGTTTTGTGCATTTCTCTACGTTGAATTTCATCTGCCATTTGAGTGCACAGTTCCGCAGTCTATCTAATATCTTGCTCACATTGTATTACTTTACAGAGTTTTGTGTCATCTGCAAACACTGAAACATGACTTTCAATGCTTATATCAGGTTCATTTATAAATATGTTAAATAGAAGGGGTCCCAGAACAGAACCGTGAGGGACACCACTAGCACAACTTAAAGAAAATTTCATCAACACCAACAGGTTGGGAGGTAACACCTAAATTATGAAATAATAACTAGAAATGTTGAAAGTGTTGCTGTGTGTTAATTATATAGGTATGGTAAGGGAAAATACCGAGACCTACATGCCCTGAATAAAAAACTAAACCTTTACTTTCATTGATAAATAATTTAAAAATGACAACTACAGAAGGAAAATAAATGGACCCGAAAGGGCCATTCAACAAAATAATATACACAACCAAATGCAACAAAGGTAAGAGAGAATATCGACAAAATTGTCAGCTGCTGTATAAAAAGCTGAAGGCAATACATCGCAGCTCTTACAGCAAAGTAGCCAGTTGCAAAAAATCTATATCCCAAAGTAGCTCGAAATGCGGCAGTAACATACAAGGAGTCTGATCACTGGCAAAGCTAGTGAAGCTGCATCATCGATAGAAGGAAATATATTATCCGGCGGGGAGAATAGAACTACGCTCTGCATGAAGGTACCTAAACTACCTCAATGTGCTTTGCACCCCAAATTAACAACCACCCCCCACTCAATACCAGTTAGTATATCATTTACATCCTCAGACTCAAAGATTATTCGGATTAAACTAGATAATAACCAAATCAGGAAAGGCATAAAAAACAGAGCTGTTGATGGACCGATGTAAATAGGAGGTATTTAATTCTAATTGGACCATAGGACGATGCAGGGACAGCAGATACATCATCCAATCCTTGTATAGAGGAACATTTCTGGATTTTTAATCCTTGCTATACCCTAATTAAAAGGGAAACCATTAATTAATACAATGTTGTGTGGCGGAGCAACCCAATAATGGAGCAAACATTCAGAAAATATATCTATATATCTATTTGGAAAAAATATTAGTATCTTCCAAATGATAAATAGTGATCTTGCTTATAAAGTCCACCCCAATTAAATGTTGCTGTAAATCTTCCTAAAGTTAGAAACAAAGCATGTCGGCCACATGTAGTAATTCTAAACCGGAAAAAGAGACAAACCTAAAATGTTTTATACGCCACAGTAAGGACATGCCTCACTCTCATACATATTTAATTTTTTTTTGTCAGATATAAGGGAAAGAAGCAGAATCCTTGATTCTGCTTTTAGCTCCAGGATTTTAATCTTGTCCAAGACGTAAATGGGACAATCTAGAAGTAGAATCTCGCAGAGATATCACGTACCAGATCAGTGCAATAAGAGTAATGCATTGGACGACCTACTCATTCTGCGCCATATTATTAATCTTCTACCAACCAGGACCATTATTTAGTGACATATAATAGGCAGTAGGTGAATAGTCCGTTCTTGGATTTCATGTGTTGGAAGCAGCAAAAATAGTCTGAGTGACTTTGAGAAGGGCCAAATAGAGATGGCTAGACAGCTGGGTCAGAGCATCTTCAAAACTGCAATTCCTGTGGGGTGTTCCCGGTATGCAGTGGTTAGTACATACCAAAAGTGGTGCAAGAAAGGACAACCAGCGTCATAGATGTATGTGGGAAGTGAAGGCTTGGCTGTGTGGTTGGATCACACAGAAGAGATACTTAATGCTGGCCATGATAGATGTCAGCACATACAGTGCATCACATTTTGATGTGTCCTCTGTCCACCACCTAAAATTCCTTCAATGGGGACCTGAGCATCAGAACTGGACCATGGAGCATTTTAAGAAGGTTGCCTGGTCTGATGAATAACTTTCTCTTTTAGATCAGGTGGATTGCCGGGTGCGTGTGTGTGTGTCAATTACCTGGGGAAGAGATGGCAGCAAGATGCATTATGGGAAGAAGTAAGAGGCGCTGTTATGCTGAGAAACCTTGGGTCCTGGCATTCATGTAGATGTTACTTTGATATGGCCTCTTTCAGTAGGATAATGCATCTTGCCACACTGCATTGTTCAGGAATGGTTTGAGGAACATGACAAAGGGTTCAAAGTGTTGCCTTATCCTCCAAATTCCCCAGATCGTAAACCGGTTGAGCATCTGTAAAATGTGCTTAAACAAATCTGATCCACAGAGGCTTCACCTTGCAACTTGCAGGACTTAAAGGATCTGCTGCCACAGGACACATTCAGGGTCCTATGTAGTCCACGCCTCGAAGCATCAGAGCAGTTTTGGCAGCATGATGGCGACCAACATGACATTAGGCAAGTGGTTTTAATGTTGTAGCTGACCACTGTATCTTTAAAACTAAGGTGTAAAGTATTATCTATGACTCCTAAATGATTACTAAAGAAGATCAAGAGGATTTACTACCTCAGCCTAAAATAACACCCCACAATTGTCAGAAGTATGTGTCTAAATTGCAGGTGAGAAAGTTGAAAACCCCCAATAATGTCAGGCATAGGGGGTGAAATGAAAAGCCTCTTCCTTAGCACCAGAAGCAGAGAAATATAGTATAGTATACTGAGCAAACAATTGCTGTATTGTGTGAAGAAAAATAGAAAAGTCATTTCTGAAGGTGCTGATCTTGTCCTTACTCCCAAAATTGTGCATAACAATAAATGTTTTTACTTTCATTTTCTTTGCAAAACAATTTTTTGTCTGCAAACCCTCACTTCCCCTCATTTATACACCAGGAATAATTATTAGTTTGTTGGAGAACACGTTTTTTTGCCAGGAGCCACTGGACACTCATTTAGTTGTCTGAAGGTGTGCTGAACTTGTCAGCTACCTTCTCCTTCCAACAGTAAACAGAGTTTTATAGGGTCATGCTATTTCTACAGTCTGGGAGGATAAGTGAATGGGCTATCCCATTTAACTGTTCACATTATATTAACATTCCAGGAATTGATCAAAATTACTATAGCACTATTTAAAGGACCACTAAAGATACCCAGATCACTTCATCTCAATGAAGTAGGCTAGATGCAGTGGTCCTTTGGCTTTAACCATTCAATGTAAAGCATTGCTGTCAAGTAGATATGACCATGCTTACATTGCAGGTTTAAATAGTTCTCTAATGCTGTGTCTACCGGAAAGCCACTAGAGGCGCTACCACTGGGAGAACAAAGTCAAACTCTGGTCTCACATCTTGCCCTCCAAAAGGAGAGCAGCACTGTTCAGCGCAATTGTTTTTTATTCCTATTGCTCCTCTAGGAGGAGCATAGGATGAGATATTTAGAAGAATGGTGTCGTGGATAACCGATCGAGCAGCTGCAGGGAGCTCGTTCTATGCATTGTGGAAAAAGAGTGAGTTTTTATTTATTTTTAATCCAATTTTAAATTATTGGGAGGTGGGCTCTAAATAAAGAGCATTGGATGATTGTGTTCCTTACGCCAGAGTGTGCCCTAACCTCTCTTTTAGAAATACGTGGTTTATATTCTGTTCTTGTCTCGGCCCCGGCATTAGTAAGAAAGATCAATATCTTTCTTACTAATGCCGGGGCCAAGACAAGAACAGGCACCGGGAGGACAACTTCAAGGTTAAAGCCCATAAGATGACCTCCAGCACCCATAACAATATAAACAGGGCAGACTAGATGGGCCGAATGGTTCTTATCTGCCGTCACATTCTAGGTTTCTATGGACAGCAAGCATATTTTTAGCCACTCATTCAGAGTAATGCTTTAGAAACTTAACTGAATAAATTAATTGTATAAATGTACATTTTTATGTTTGTCTAAAAACAATCCACAAAATAGCTGTTTTATTGTTTGTGCTAACATAAAATATATTTGATGCTAATTTGTTTTCAATCCAACAGTGCTTGGTAATAGTGTTAAAATAGATGGCAAGATCTTGGACTGTAAATGATGCATGAGGTGTGAGAACAGAAGTGGAAAATATGGAGTTGAAAGTAACATTGGGGTTTGCTGAGGAGATAACAGGAAACAAGTTGTTTAGAGTAAAACCACAACAAACCTAGAACGATTGAAACCCTCCAGCACTGAACATTCTGCAACTTGTTTTGTTCCATCTTTCTAATAATCTGTCATTTAGGTTTCAAATAGAAATGTATTTATGGTTTGTGTTTGTTCTAAAATTAATTTCTGTCTCTGTCCAGGAACTGAATGGCAATTCAGAACTCCAAGAAATCATGCGAAAACGACAAGAAAAAATGAATGCTGCTGCCAGCGATTCGGGCGTTGACTCATTTGATGAAGGAAACAATCACTGATTTCCTGCTTAATTCCACGATTTTCAGGAGACCTGGAAGGAAGGACGGATTCTGAGCATTTGTCCCTGTCCTTCTTTTAACGGACTAGATCAAGAAGACGAGTTTCTTCCAATGAGTCCGTCCCCATTACTGTTTGTAGATTAAGCCATGTTGTTTGATGAATGTCATTGATTTTCTTCCAATCTCCATAAAATATTTTTTTATGGATTAGTAACATTAATTTATTTAATAAACATGACACGGGGTGTCTCTATGGAATTCTATGAGTTACGTCCACATAGTTTGGTAGTTGACCAGCTTAGATGCCCTTTTTACATTATTTTTTTTAAATTATTTTTAATTGTCACCGGAGTCGTCCTGGGAGCAGTGATTCCTAACTCCTGCATTTGTATCTGAACACGAGTCTCCAAGATGTTTCAGTATTTCCTTCATGGATGGAACATGAGGCCCCAGACAATGACTTGCAACTGATGGTTTTTTGTTGCAGTCTCAAACTCATGCGTGCAATGAAAAGGCCCTCCGTCAAGGAGTGTATGGAAGGCATTTTACTAAATTTGTTTGAGTTGAAGAATAGGTCACGTAGAGCTGAGTATAGGAGACTAGAAACAGTTACCAGGTGCCACTATCTCAACAAAACCTCCTTTAAGTGTAAAGACAAAAAGCTTAATAACTGCAAATTATTATTATTCTTATTATTGGCATTTATATTGCATCAACATATTCCGCAGCACTTTACAATATTATAAGAGATTTAACAATAAATGAGACCAGTACACAATGTTCCAGGAACAATAAGTTAATGGGGACCCTGTTTAAAAAGGCTTACAGTCTAGAGGTGGGTTATAAAACACAATAGGACAGGCATTGAGGGGGATAGTAGCCAAATAAGCTGAGGAGAGAGTAGAGTACTGCCCTTTAGGAGAGAGCAAGAGACAGGTATGTAAGGTAGAGGTTACTCTGGGAGGCCATAAGCTTTATGGAAGAGATGGCTTTTAAGGCACTTCTTAAACGATTATAGATTAGGGGAGAGTCTGACTGGTTTAGGCAGGTTGTTTCAAAGGAAGTGTGAGATTGCAGTATGGGTGCGAGCAGCAGCCGAGAAAAAGGTCATCAGCAGAGCGGAGGGACCGAGAAGGGGCGTACCTATGAAAAAGTGAAGAAATGTAACTGGCTAGAGTTGTTCAGTGCTTTGTACGGAAGGGTTAGTATTTTGAATTGACTCCTGTAGGATACAGGAATCTAGTGTAAGGACTGACCGAGGGGTGAACTATGAGAAGAGCGGCTGGAGAGGAAAATCAGTCTGGCAGCATTCATTACAGACTATACCGGGGCAGTACAACTTCTGGGAAGACCGATTAGGAGGGAGTTACAATAATCAATTCAAGAGATTACTAGAGCATGAACAAGCTCCTTAGTAGTATCTTGCGTAAGAAAGGGCGGATGTGGGCAATGTTTTTAAGGTGGAATCAACAGGATTTGGCAACAGACTGGACATGAGACTCAAGGGTGAGGCCAGAATCAAATAGAACACCAAGACAGCGGGCTTGCAAGGATTGGCTGATATGGGTACCATCAACTTGAAGGGAGAGCAAAAAGAGGAGCATCAGTATTAGGAGGAGGAAAGAAAAGGAGTTCAGCTTTTATAGATTAAAGGACCACTATAGTGCCAGGTAAACGAACTCGTTTTCCTGGCACTATAGTGCCCTGAAGGTGCCCCCCACCCTCAGTGTCCCACTCCCGCCGGACTGAAGTTGGAGGAAGGGGTTAAACACTTACCTTTCTCCAGCGCCGGGCTCCTTCACATACATGCGCATTCAGTCAGTCCATAGGAAAGCATTTTCAATGCTTTCCTATGGACGCTGGTGTCTTCTCACTGGGAAAATCAGTGAGAAGCGTCTCTAGCGGCTGTCAATGAGACCACCACTAGAGGCTGGATTAACCCATATGTAAACATAGCAGTTTCTCTCAAACTATGTTAACAGTAGGCAGGGTTAATCCTAGATGGACCTGGCACCCAGACCTCTTCATTAAGCTGAAGTGGTCTAGGTGCCTATAGTGGTCCTTTAAGTTTCAGAAAGCAGGAATACATCCAATGAGATATGGAAGAAAGGCAAGCGGTGACACATTGCAGGATGGCAGGGGAGAGATCCAGGGAGTAGAGCTGTATCTGGGAGTCATCGGTGTACAGGTGATAGCGGATTCCAAATGAGGTCATAAGTTTGCCAAGAGAGGCAGTATAAAGGGAAAATAGAAGGGGACCAAGAACAGAGTCTTGGTGGACTACAACTGAGACAAAGAGGACAACGAAGGGAGGAGCTATCATTAGAAAAGGAGACACTGGGGAGCATGTCCTGGATGCAGCTTGAAGCAGTCCCATGCTCTAGCTGCTCCGACCTGACAATACAGAAAACCTGTGCAATAAGCTACAAAACAGAGCTCAAACAAACTGTCTCAACTCAAAGGCAAAAGGTACACTGGGAGGCAGGAGAAGACTAACTTTTTTTGCCCCCAAGGCAACTTTGGGGAAAAACCTGGCGTACACCGAGATGAGTAAAGATGGCGTCAATACAGACACGGACCAGGCCCTAACCCCTATGGAGACAGACCCTGCAGTTACCAAAGGGCTACTCCAGACAATGTTAGACGACATGTCTGCCAAACTACTTGCCAATTTCCACGCTGTGCTGAATGACCTCCGAAAGGATCTAAAAGACCTGGGCACGCAAATCTCGACCACAAGACAAAATGGCGGAATTCGCTGAGGCCCATAATGCCCTTCCAAAATGGACTTCAACGAAATGAAACTGGCGGATAGTGAGGACCGTGTAAGACGAAACAACATCCGTATTCGCGGCATCACTGAAAAAGTGGGACATGGGGATTTGACAGAGTATGTTACCGGCTGCTGCGGACTTTAGCCCTAGACCTCTCCCCTGACATGTTCATGATTAACTGCCTTCACCAAACGGCCAAACCTGCATTCCTGGCCCCTGAGGTGTCGCGGGACTTTCTGGTAAGGCTACATCAAAGAAGAGATCCTTAAAGCAAATCGCACCAACAAAAACCTGTCCGAGCCTTACGCTGACATATCAGTCTTTACCTTAAGACGCTGAGACTTCAGGGATGTCACAGGAGCTCTGCATGCCAGGCGCTTGCCGTCCCGGGTACCCAGTTAAACTCTTGGTGCACAGAAATAATAAGACTGTCTCAATATCCTCTCCGGAAGAAGGCCTGTAATTACTACGGAGCTTGGGCTTCACCCTACCAGAGCCAACAAGACTCCTACCGGGTTGCTCGAAAGGCCCAACGAAGAGGGCGCTGAACCTCATCGCATATAGACATTTCTGAGATTCTACACTTATCTCTATATCCTCCAACACTAAGTAACCTTGTTAAAAGTATTTGTATTCTGAGTGTTAAAACTGTAAAGTAAGTAATCCCTGGACGCTACAATCGACAGGGCTCTCAAAATAGGTCCCTAAAAGATCTGATACATATGTACAGTACGTAAAAATTAAAACATAACTTGTATTGAGACTTTGAATCCTAAAACCTTAGTAAGAGAATCTAAAATGATTAATAAACGTGAAATATACAGAATACGTCAGTGATTAGATAGAACAGGGATAGGTGCCTAAAGTAAACACTGTTGCCGTATAAACTAGTTATTATAGATGGTCCTATCCAAAATAACCGTGGCTCCTCTCTCGGGAACTTGAGTTAGCTATTGCTCATGCACTAGTGGCAATAAATTACGTGGGGTACTGGAAGTCTGTGGGTTGGGGGTGGATTATATACAACATGTACAGCGACCTACAATAAGTGGTACTGAATCTCTAGCTTGAGGATCTTAAAGGATGAGCGCCCTGTTGCTAGACTTATAGATAGCCTAATCCTGCTCCATCAAGCTATATAACATAGCGTACAGAACTGAAAGGGACCATATCACTCCTCATATCACTAGTATCTTAATCGTGATATCCTTTGCAGTTGCTATTGCTTGCTGAGTGTAGCCTACACTGGTGCCATGTTCGTGGGCACTACAGTTTTTGTGCAGCCACCAAGCCCCGCTTAATACTATTTAATATGTCCCCCTTTCCCCTTTGGACTCTATCACTGGGCATTGTAACCAACACAAATCCGAGATTGGCTATTCATGTTTAATAATCAACTAGACATTGACCCAACACTCTAACATGTAGTTGTCTTGGTACTATTACGGATAGGATCTCCACTACTCAGAGATCGGCTCAATTTAAGTCCATTTATTAACTGGACTTCCACCTAATATCGGAACTAGTAACTATCGTGACTGTGCTCTACTGCAATGGATCCATAAGCCGTATAAGGTAGAGTCCTGTTTATATACTCATTCTAAATTGTCAATGGGTCTTTTCACACCTTGAAAGTGTCTGTCTGGATACGCTGTACCTAACTCAATGGCCATGTGAGACAGGCACGTACAGGGTTAAAGGGAAACTCCAGTGCCAGAAAAACGATCCGTTTTTCTGGCACTGGAGGGTCCCTCTCCCTCCCACCCACCAATCCCCGGTTACTGAAGGGGTGAAAACCCCTTCAGTCACTTACCTGGGACAGCGGCGATGTCCCTCGCCGCTGTCTCCGCCTCCGCGACGCTCCTCCTAGTGATTACGTCGGCCGGTGGGCGAGACTAATCTCGCTCACCGGCCGAGGAGACCTAATGCGCATGCGCGGAAATGCCGCGCATGCGCATTACGTCTCCCCATAGGAAAGCATTGAAAAATCATTTCAATGCTTTCCTATGGGGTTTTGAGCGACGCTGGAGGTCCTCACACAGCGTGAGGACGTCCAGCGACGCTCTAGCACAGGAAACCTGTGCTAGAAACAAGGAAGTGACCTCTAGTGGCTGTCTAATAGACAGCCACTAGAGGTGGAGTTAACCCTGCAATGTAAATATTGCAGTTTATGAAAAACTGCAATAATTACACTTGCAGGGTTAAGGGTAGTGGGAGTTGGCACCCAGACCACTCCAATGAGCAGAAGTGGTCTGGGTGCCTGGAGTGTCCCTTTAACAGACACACTGTTCATTCACCAGACATTCACCAAACAAAGGATGAATCGTCATCAGGGGCGGGGTTTACCTGCGGTCGGCCAATTCTGGCGCGAACGCGGTGTACACACCCCCAGTATAAACCCAATGTATTGGGCTACTTAAGGAGCTCCCGTTGCTTTGACCCACTGTTTAGCCTCAGAAGAAGGCGCGTTTAGCAGCGCCGAAACACGTGTTAGGTAGCAGTAGGAAGGATAGTTCAAGTTTGGACACCGACCAGTATAGTCTCTTTGTAAGATCAGCTAGTCAGTTCTATTTTATTGGACCTTCGTATGATTTAGATAAGGCGATGGGGGAACCGTGGGTGACGGGGATTTTCTTAACTTTTCGTCAGATCTCGCAATATACATCGCTTGTTAGTCTCTGTTAGAGCTATCTACTAGATCTTAGGTTTTCTCCTCCCACTTTGGTTTCCGTCCCCCAGTGACAGTATTGCAACAGATGTAATGCAAACTGCCACAATGTATCCATCTATTTGCTGTACTCAGACTAGCTTTTGATCACGTAGTTGACAAAACCCCTTCCATCACTACTTTTTGTTACAGTCTTCTCCTATGTGTGTACATATTTTTCGCTGTAAGCAAGCACTATAGGGATTTACTTATATTTTGGCAATTCCATGAGGGATTGCTCTTGTGAGACGGTCTATACAGGTTGGGGGGATTTCTAGCTTTATCTAGCTCAATATCCTCTAGGTGATTCCCTTAGGATAATTATCCCCTTCCAGACACATATCCGCCTATTTTAAGTTTATTATTATTTTTTCTTTCCAAAACTCTCCACTAGAGTTTTTTATTACAGCCACCATTAAAGGTTATGTTTTATATTTCTTTGTATATATGTATAGTTATGCACTAGGGGGCGCCCTTTCTTCTTTGACCAATTTAGGTCTACTTCTTTTAAATATAGTCTCCTCCTTTACTGTGTTGATTCCCTTCATGTATTTAAATGTTTCTATCATATCCCCCCTGTCTCGTCTTTCCTCCAGGCTATACATGTTAAGATCCTTTAACCTTTCCTGGTAAGTTTTATCCTGCAATCCATGAACCAGTTTAGTAGCCCTTCTTTGAACTCTCTCTAAGGTATCAATATCCTTCTGAAGATATGGTCTCCAGTACTGTGTACAGTACTCCAAGTGAGGTCTCACCAGTGTTCTGTACAATGGCATGAGCACTTCCCTCTTTCTACTGCTAATACCTCTCCCTATACAACCAAGCATTCTGCTAGCATTTCCTGCTGCTCTATTACATTGTCTGCCTACCTTTAAGTCATCAGAAATAATCACCCCTAAATCCCTTTCCTCAGATGTTGAGGTTAGGACTCTATCAAATATTCTGTACTCTGCCCTTGGGTTTTTACGTCCAAGATGCATTATCTTGCACTTATCCACATTAAATGTCAGTTGCCACAACTCTGACCATTTTTATAGTTTACCTAAATCATTAGCCATTTGGCTTATCCCTCCTGGAACATCAACCCTGTTACATATCTTAGTATCATCAGCAAAAAGACATACCTTTCCATCAAGACCTTCTGCAATATCACTAATAAAAATATTAAAGAGAACGGGTCCAAGTACAGATCCCTGAGGTACTCCACTGGTGACAAGCCCAAGCTTCGAATATACTCCATTGACTACAACCTGCTGTTGCCTGTCACTCAGCCACTGCCTTACCCATGCAACAATATTGGAATCCAAACTTAAAGATTACCTATACTTTACATATTCAACACGATTATAATGCCTGGAGGATCACACACACGCAGGAATGCTCATATACGCATTACTCCCAGGTACACAACTCCTACTCCCGTATAGATGGTTTCTATTTACACATCTCTTCATTCTCTCAAATCTTAGGTTGTGAGGTGGGCACTATAATGTGGTCTGACCATGCCCCAGTCACCCTCGAACTTAAAGACCAATACGACTTCCATCATAAAAGCCCTTGGAGAATCAACACAACGTTACTGAAAGACCCAACTTTCACTCAGGAATTACAAACCACCCTCACAAATTACTTCCTAGATAACCACACACCTGGAATGCCCGCTAGCGCTGTGTGGGCAGCTCAAAAAGCTGTAGCTAGAGGCATACTGATAAGACGGGTATCATTAATACGGAAAAAAGCTAGAGACTCCCTACAGGCATGGCAAAATTAATTGTATCATTTAAACATTCAAAACCAAAATACAGTCACATGACTTGAAAGTAAAAATTGCAAACATTACGCAACAAATACACCGCCAAGCATTAGAACAGACTGGATACAAAAAACTAAAACTCAACCAGTACACAAAGTAACCAAAAATTGGCATTTATACTCTCTAAATCAGGGGAAAAAATTGATACCCATAAGGCCTCTACAACCTAAAACATGATGCACTTACACACCAGCCATTGCAGGAGAATATACGTACATACCTACAAAACACCAATATCCTCACACTAACTACGCAACAGCAGACAGACCTAAGTACACCTATCACAGAGGAGGCGGTAATATCAGTGATAACCCGGACAACAGGGAAATCCCCTGACCAGACTGTTTCGACAATTCCTACTACAAAACTTTCCGCAACATCCTAGCACCACAGCTCACACAGATGTTCAATGAGGCAGTTACCGGGCCAACTCTACACAAGGACACACTCATGGCCCACATAGTAACACTACCCAAGCCGGGTAAGCCCCCAACCCAACCACAAAACCTTCGTCCGATTTTACTTCTAAACACTGATGCTAAACTTTTCGTCACGCTATTTGCACTCAGACTGGGAAAAATCTTACCCCACCTAATACATACTGACCAGTTCGGGTTTGTGGCGGGCAGGCAAGGGTCAGAGTATACACATAAAGTTCTTGATATAATACATAGCATGAAGCAACTTCACATAGGCGGCGGGCTGATTCTATCCCTAGATGTGGAGAAAGCCTTTGACAGTCCACACTGGGGCTTCCTGTAGGCAGTCATGGTCAAAGTAGGGATACCAGAGAGATTAAAGGGCTTCAGACTGCACCCACCACAAAAGTAATCAATGCGGGATTGCTGTCATTTAAAATCACAAACCGGGCGAGACGGGTGCCTGCTCTATGTACAGGTGCTAGAACCGCTTGCTGCTAGAATTAGGGACAATGCCGCCATTCATGGAGTCACCATAGGAAAGTGTGAATATAAAGCTAATTTATTCGCAGATGACGTTCTCCTCACCTTGACACTGCAGATATCTCTGCCGAATCTTACAATCTGCCCACTTAGAGCAACTTTTTCCTATCTCCAACTTAAATCCTTGTTGTCCAAACCCATTACGCTGGGAAGTACTAAACCCTTTCTCACACTTTGAGAAGGCCTTCATTGCCGTGAGTACACCCAAAAAAATTATTTCTTTAATTTACAAACTATTAAACCAAGCAGACAACAGAGATACAGGGAAATACCAAACACTATGGCAGGCGGACCTCCAGACTGTATGGCAAGCAGCATTTAGGGCCCACAAAAGTAAAACTTTGTGTATTTCTCACTGTTACAGTTGCTTCCAGGCTGGCTGGAAGTTGGACCGCTTGGATATCCTAGTTCCCAAACTTGGAGAGAGGGAGAGACGCTCAAATCAGCATACAGTAGTAATTCCTGGAAATGTAGAACATCCCACTGGCTATAGCACAGCTAGGATACACTTTTCCCTACAACACGAGTCAAGGCTGCGAGTTGAGGGTAGAACAAACTGGTTTTAATGGCACTCATGCATGGCAATTTATACAATTTGTCAGGCCAAAGGACAAGCCCTCTGGACCTGATGGTACACTGGACAATGCAATATCCCACCCAATGAGAGTGCAATGTATCTTTTGAAAATGCTCCCTCCCAGCTTGGAGATAATTGGTTTCAACGGTTACACTAACCTAATTATCTCTAAGCACATGAAAATACCACGTTTTATTGCACACTGAAAAATAACATAAAAATACATAACTTTTATATTTTATCATGAAAATAGCCCATTCGACCATTTGTTGGCTCGCTCAGATCTGAGCGCACTAGATATACGAATTGCGCTCAGATCTCATGAATGGTGTATAAGAGTCACATCATTATAGTTTGTTCGTATGGTTTTGTGCGAACGGATGGGACAACCGGCACCTCAGCGGGATTCGTGTAACTCATCCGCCGATTATAGTTCCAGAGATGTTACTCCCAGGTCCCCCTGAATACTCGATGACATAAAGATGGCCGCCGCCTCGTGTTCAGCATACGAACGGCAACCACCTTGAAATAAGTATTTAGCTTGCGGTTAACTGCAGAAACCACAGCTTAATTGATGGCACACGCCAGGGTCTAGGTGGTTGTCGTTCGACAGTTCTTTCGTGTGAGGTTCGGTATTCCGTTTGGACAATTGTGCGCGAATGGCGACCACCCTGATGATGGCCAATTAGGTTGCGGTTAACCACAAACCCAACTACTGGCCGGTTAATTGTTGGCACACTCCTGTAATGGTGTGGTCTGCTGTTCGTTAGTTCTTTCGGCGGTTTCCAGGTCAACGAGGTTAACAGGCGGCATACGCCAAGGGCCAGGTGGTCGGTCATTCGTGCATACGAATGACTGGTAGAATGGGTTCACATAAAACAAAGTATCAAAGTGAAACAAAAGTATCTGTATGTATACGACAGAGGGGATCTCTGTAACACTCACCTAGAACTCATTAACTTTTTTTACTATAAATGGTACATGGTGCCAACAAGGTTGGCAAAAATATACCCAGGCACGTCCGATAAGTGCTGGAGATGCCATAAGGACCCAGACACAGTGGACATGCAACCTCATTAAACCCTTCTGGAAAATAGTCGAAAGTGCACGCTCAGAAATATTACACTCACAGGTAGTGCTCAGACCAGCGTTGGCAGTGTTATTTGTTGACATTGAAGACTTCCCCAAAGATGACACCACCCTAATATACCATACACTTCTCAGCCCTCACGCTAATTGCAAGAGCCTGGAAGTCCATAATGCCCCTACCAAACAAGCTCTCCTCCAACAGATAGCTACCAACCTAGACTACGAAAAGATGGCTAGGAAACGATCTCGATCCTACCAAGGGATGTAACATTTCCTCAGCAAACTTGAAACATATATAAACACTAACTCCACCGGGGCGGATGGGTAGGGGCAAGGAAATAACTAGATTGCAGAAGACCCTGCCAAGGGCACAGCCATTCACTCCATATCACATATCCACACAACCACCCTTTGATGCTCATTAGGAACAGTCAAGATTAGCAGTGGTCTCCAGGAGCGGATGGGAGCTCCAGTGGGCCGGGGCATGAACACTGACATGGCCCGCAGATAGTTCCACTAACAATTAAACCATATAGCAAAGTCTCCTAGAACACATCCTATATCAAGTCCCTACTCGATCATTGTAGCATTGCCCACCATCTGTACATAGTTTCTTATGCAGTTATGAGACACCATTGCTATAGCTATAAGGTTTCAAACATAAACAAAACACGTGCACAATTCTGCACAAAACTGCACAAAACACGTGCACAAAACTGCCTTAAAGTAGATTGTGATAGATTGAAACCAGGAGGGAGCCCGGCGGCTTGCTCTATATGCTGCCAGGTGCGAGGCCCATTCAGTCTGCCCGGCCAGAGAGTGCCCATCGCAGACACCAGTCTGCAGATCCGCAGTGTGCAGAGACCTTTAAGCCAAATGTCTCGCGAGAACTGGCCAATCAGAGTGTTGCTGCTGGTTACCACGGCAACGGTCTGAAAGGTCTTGCGATATTCATGGTCTGCACACTGCAGAACTACAGACCGGATATCACCACCAGACCACCAGAGAGTAAAAAAAAGGTATTTAGTCCTAGTCACCCTCTTCTCTCTCTCACCATCACCTCCTCTCCCTTCATCATACCCACAAAGTCAGGAAACCTAGCTTTGCCATAAACACAATGCACGAAGGCCACAGGCAGACCCGCATACACACAACACACTTTGAGTAGCTACCCCATGCACATACGGTCCCAAAGAAAAATGCAAACATACTCACAGAGACATACATTCACACACACAAGAATACTGTCAGACACACACTCTCAGGCACATACACATTCAAGGTGTGGTCTTACCAGCAATTTATAAAGAGGCAAAATTATATTTTCATCCCTAGAATTTATGCCCCTATTTATACCTGACAAAACCTTACTAGCCTTAGCAACTGCAGATTGACATTGCATATTGCTGCCTAATTTGTTGTCTATAACACTGAAACATGTCTTTCAATGCCTTTTGCAAGATCATTTATAAATATGTTAAATAGAAGCGGTCCCAAAACAGAACCCTCAGGGACACCACTTACCACTTTTGATCGGCCTGAAAATTTACCATTAATGACAACTCGTACTCTATCCTTAAGCCAATGTTCTATCCAAGAACAAGAATATTCATGTAGACCAATGTATTTTAGTTTGAAGACTAACCTATCGTGAGGAACTGTATCAAATGCCCTGATCTATACTTCTACTTACTTCTTAGTAGAATGAAATTAGGTTAGTTTGACATGACCTATGTTTCATAAAACCATGCTGAATATTGCTAATAACAAAGTTCTTCCCAATGAATTCCGGCATATTATCCCTTAATAGCCCTTCAAATATTTTCCCAGTCACAGAAGTTAAGCTCACAGATCTAAAATTTCCAGGCAAGGATTTTGAACCTTTTTTTTTTAAATATAGGAACGACTTCTGCCTTCCTCCAATCCTCCGGTACAATACCTGAAACAAAAGAATCCTGAAAAATTAAATGCAGAGGTTCACTTATTTCCCCACTTGGCTCCTTAAGTACTCGTGGGTGAATACCATCAGGCCCCAGAGCTTTATTTACATAAATTTTCTTTAACAGCTATAGAACCTTGTCTTGAGTCATCCAATCACAAGTTATATGCAAGTTTTTTGCAGCAATCATTTGCATATCTCTTGCCGTAGGATCCTTTAACCCCTTAAGGACACATGACGTGTGACATGTCATGATTCCCTTTTATTCCAGAAGTTTGGTCCTTAAGGGGTTAAATATACTGAAGAAAAAGTTATTTAAAATGTCTGCCTTTTCCTGGTCTTCATTGGCTAACAGATCCATCTCTGTTGCCATTGTACCCACACTTTATTTTTTTGTTTTGCTTATTTGAATTGATGTACTTGAAAAATATTTTGGGGTTGGTTTTGCATTCTTTGGCTATCAATTTCTCATTTTCTAGTTTAGCCACTTTAATTGCCTTTTTGCAAGCATTATTGGCTTCCTTATATCTTATATAGGATGCCTCTGTTTTGTCCAATTTAAAGGCTTTAAATGCGCTTTTCTTATTTTTAATCTCGTTTTACTTCTCTACTAAGCCACATTGGTTTCAATTTGTTTCTTTTATATTTATTACCCAATGGCACATACTGAGAAATGTACCTTTCTAATATTTGTCTGAAGACCATTTTTCCTCAGTGTTTTTATCACTAAGGAGTTTATGCCAGTCGATATGTTGTAGAGCTGCCCTAATCTTATTAAAATTAGCTTTTTTTAAATTATACTTTTTAGTATACCCCACGTGCTTTTGCTTTTTTGAGTTTATTTAAAAAAAAGATCATATTGTGATCACTATTTCCCATATGTATACTTGAATGTTGGTCATAAGATCAACATTGTTTGTTATAACGAGATCCAGACAAGCATCCTTTCTAGTTGGTGCTTGTACCAGTTGTGACATGAAGGTGTCATTTAACACATTCAAAAACCTGATTCCCCTTGCTGAAGTACTAGTCACACTATTCCAATTTATGTCCGGGTAATTAAAATCTCCAATAATTAACGTGTTACCCCGATTTGCAGCTCTCCCAATTTGCTTTAACAGCTGTTCTTCCTCATTAATATTTATATTATGGGGTTTATTACATATCCCAACCAATAATTGATTTCCCTTTGTTTGCCCCAAGCAGATATCTACCCATAATGCTTCCACATTTTCCTCGTTACACTCCATATGCCTAAGATTTGACTTTAACTCATGGTTGACATACAAACATACTCCACCACCCTTCTTGTTTTTCCTATCCTTCCTAAATAACGTGTACACATTTACTGCCCAGTTATGTCTCATCCAACCATGTTTCTGTTACGCCTATTATATCATATTGTTTAGTGCATGGTATTGCCTCTAGTTCCCCCATTTTGTAATATAGGCTCTTTGCATTAGTAAGCATACATTTCATATTATCATGAGTCGTTTGTACTTTTTGTGAATTTGCATCAATATTACATACCTCCTCTTTTCTGAGCTTTCCGCTCCCCCCATCCCTACTCCCCTTATACTGAGCTAAAGCCCATCTCCTTTCTGTCCTATCTCCATTTTCTAGATTTCTAGATTGCTTTGACCCTTCCCCCCTACTACTAGTTTAAAATCTCCTCCAACCTTCTAGCCATCCTATACCCCAACACACCAGACCCTCTTCCGTTTATGTGCAAAATCGGGCCAGTGCTCTAAAACCCCCAAACCCTCTTTCCTGCACCAAGACTTCAGCCACGCATTGACCTCTAGATATTTCTGAAAATATTGCCTTGGAGGTCCTTTCTTTTAGCTTACTTCCTAGTTCCCTGAACTCATTCTTTAGGACCTTCCATTTTCTCTGATTTTGTCATTGGTACCAATATGGACCATGACAGCTGGGTCATCCCCAGCCCCTCCCAATAATCCCTCCACTCTGTCGGCAACATGCCGGACTCGAACACCTGGGAGACAGCAAACTGTCCGGGTGAGACGATCAGAGTGGCAGATTACCCTATCTATTCTCCTAATGATAGATTCCCCTACCACCACAACCTGTCTAGCCTTCCTTACCCTCTCAACCCCACCAAGCTAGAAGGAACAGCTTCCTGCAGTACAGCTACTCCTGAGCTGATGCTCCCAACATCTTCACTCAAATGGACAAATCTTTTGGGCTGCACAAGATCAGGACTAGCTAAACCTTTCCTCTTCCCCCCCCCCCCCCTTCCCATTACCCAGCTATGTGCCTACTCACCAACTGTCTCATGTCCTCCCTCTCCACTACCTGCACCCACTAAACTCTGCTCAGTGAGCAGCAGACTCCTCTCAAGATTATCAATCTCCCTCAGTGTTATAATTTGCCTCTCCAGATCTCCAATCTGAGCTTCCAGAAAAGCCACTCGCTCACACCCACCACAGAGGTATGGACCCTGGACAGATTTATCCAGGCATGCATACATGCAGCAGGATGTACACTGAGTAAAACTCACAATCTTGCTAGCACTCCTCTCCAATTACCAAAAACACAAGTGAGCAAAACAATATTTACCCTCTTGGTTTAAACTCCTGTTGTTTTAACTCCTACTTTAAATAGCCTACTTTCAAGCAAACTCCAGTGAGCAAGCTCTGGGAGGCAGTAGTGGGTTTATATTGGCAATACAAATCCCACACAGGTGGAAATAAGGGGCACTCCCCCTAATTAGCTCAGTAGCACCCACAGGGAGGGGAATAGAAACAAAAAGTTAGGAAAAAAAGAGGGGAAAAGTTTTAAATAAAAACCGCAAGGAGAAAAATATAAAAAAGGGTACAAGTTATAAATAAAATCAGCAAAGATTAAAAATATCTATAAAAAAATGGAAAAAGGTTTTAATTAAAAAAAAATTAAACCCCCCCAAAAACTGCTTTTTCAATTGGTATTAACTGATATCAACCACAGTCCACCAGTTCTCCAAGAAACTCCTGTTGTTTTAACTCCTACTTAAGAGACTACTTTAAATAGCCTACTTTCAAGCAAACTCCAGCAAAGTCTGAAAGTCGTACGTGGCTTTTTTTACAACGAAATCCCACGTACGATTAAAGTACCGTTATCAGAAGAAGTGCGTTCAGAGCTGCTATGGTGCTGAAATTGCATGAAGGCATGGAACGATCGGGCCATTTTCCGCAGTCATCCGGATTTTATCCTAGAATTGATGCCAGCCTATGGGGCTTGTAGACCACCAACAGACAGAGATTATTTTACCCAGCTGAGAAAGCCATTGGCGAAACGCGTCCTGGGAACAGTGAGCATAAGACTCTGATATTGGACTTATATTGCCATATAAGTGTTTGTTTGTTTTTTAAATAAATATTAAAATACACATATAAAAAAAATATAAGTGATAAATTATTTTTTTCAATACACTTACAGCATTTTTCTGCTATTTCAAATAATGAATGTGGTCCTTAACCACATATGCGATTTAATCTGAGCCTATTGGAAGGCACTGGGTTTGATAAGAACGCTCAGAAAACCAACAATAAAGAAGGGAAAGGGTCGCCTCAACGGACCCCAAGGCATTATATATTTAGCTAAAGTTTTAGCGCTATAAATTGGTAACTTGACTTAATACATTATTTTACAAGTTTTACACAGTCTGCACTATGATGTGTTTCTTATGTTTTAAAGGGGCATCATACGAATACTAGGATCCCAAAGTAGGGAACCGATCTAAGGTATATTATACACTATTTTACACATTGCACTTTACAGTGTCCGTATATAGATAGTTTCCATTTAAAATTACCCCAGCGCTTCACCATTACAATTTTTCTAATTTCCACATGAAGAGATAAGATTATGGTGATTTAGCAGCTGGTTTTGTAAATTTACATGAATTGTTGTATAAAATTTTAGGGAAAATATTTTAGTGCTGGTACATTACCCTTTGTATAAAACTTTTTATATAAAAGAACTAATCACTTGCTATACCGGTTGTTACAAAAACCTTATTTCACTGTGTGCCTTTAAGTGCTATTTGCATCTTTCTGACTTGTTTGCAGCCGTTCGTATGGTTCAGCACGAATCCTTTGTGTATACGTATAGGTGGCCGCCATTTCGGGACTTTGCACGTGTTCGCGGCCATCTTATGTACGAACAGCGGTGTTTGCCAGCAACCGTCTGGAACTGAAAACGGAGACGCAAACAGGCGAACACCGCTGAGACCTCCAGGATAGAATAACTTAGTGCTGGACCTACCGAACGGTCCACCGTTCGGTAGGACGATTACCCTTCGCATGGGGAGTACAGCGACCCCCGGGATAACTATGGATGGCAAGGGGTTCGTGGAGTTTTACTGTACGAACAGAGACCGACCGCAAGGCCTAAACGTATGGAACTATTTTCGGCTAGAAAGTCTGCGGTCGGTCAAAACTTTGGAAACCCATAACTCCCGAACCGTTCATCCGAACGAGCCAGTTTTCGGATATGTTGCTCCCCTGAACGAGGTCTATCCAGGATTTTGGGGTACATCCAGAACTTGGGTGAAAATGTGTATAGCATAATTGTTTTAACTGTTTATCTGAGGGGAGAGGACATGTGGGTTGCACCCAATATGTGATTGGTGATTTTATGCCTCCCCCGGGAGTGTCCCTTTTGTATGTGACCACAATAAAAAGCAGGCTGGGCACCCCAGTCCTCAGTTCTTGTTTTGACCCTCAAATCGCAGCCTTGACTCGTTTTGTGGGCAGAAGGGTATCCTAGCTGTGCTATAGCTAGTGGGATTATTCTACATTTGCTGGACTCGCATGGAATACTACGGAAAGCAGCTTCTCCCCTCTCCAGCAATAGGAATCCAGACTACTAAGCGGCCCAGCTCTCAGCAAGACTAAGGGTAACCGTAACACCGATAATGTAATTTATATATTAATCTGCCCATGTGAGCTAATATATGTAGGACGCACCAAAAGAGCACTACATATTATGGTGGAAGAGCACGTAAGAAAAATTAAGAGAGCATATGAAGGTCATAGTGTACCCTCTCACTTTAATACACCATCCGTCAGATATGCAATTTATGGGCATACAAAAAGTATCAAGATCGTGGAGGGGTGCAGATTTGGCTAATAAACTGGGAAAGACATAAATGGAATGGATCTTTTAGCTAAATGCTCTACAATGAAATGGGCTTAATGCTGATTTTGGACTTTGTCATTTTTCTATTTCCCATTGCTATTTTTTGTATTTTAACTGTGATTTTTATCTTAATTTTTTCCTTTTAATTTTTTCTTTTTAACATAGAAACATAGAATGTGACGGCAGAATAGAACCATTCGGCCCATCTAGTCTGCCCAGTTTTCTAAATACTTTCATTAGTCCCTGGCATTATCTTATAGTTAGGATAGCCTTATGCCTATCCCACGCATGCTTAAACTCCTTTACTGTGTTAACCTCTACCACTTCAGATGGAAGGCTATTCCATGCATCCACTACCCTCTCAGTAAAGTAATACTTCCTGATATTATTTTTAAACCTTTGCCCCTCTAATTTAAGACTATGTCCTCTTGTTGTGGTAGTTTTTCTTCTTTTAAATATAGTCTCCTCCTTTACTGTGTTGATTCCCTTTATGTATTTAAATGTTTCTATCATATCCCCCCTGTCTCGTCTTTCCTCCAAGCTATACATGTTAAGTTCCTTTAACCTTTACTTGTAAGTTTTATCCTGCAATCCATGAACCAGTTTAGTAGCCCTTCTCTCTCTAAATTATCAATATCCTTCTGAAGATATGGTCTCCAGTACTGCGTACAATACTCCAAGTGAGGTCTCACCAGTGTTTTGTACAATGGCATGGGCACTTCCCTCTTTCTACTGCTAATACTTCTCCCTATACAACCAAGCATTCTGCTAGCATTTCCTGCTGCTCTATTACATTGTCTGCCTACCTTTAAGTTATCAGAAATAATTACCCCTAAATTCCTTTCCTCGGACGTTGAGGTTAGGACTCTATCAAATATTCTGTACTCTGCCCTTGGGTTTTTACATCAAAGATGCATTATCTTGCACTTATCCACCTTAAATGTCAGTTGCTACAACTCTGACCATTTTTCTCGTTTACCTAAATCATTTGCCATTTGGCTTATCCCTCCTGGAACATCAACCCTGTTACATATCTTAGTATCATCAGCAAAAAGACATACTGTCAAGAAATCCCTCTTTTATGTTCAATATTTCTTCCCTGTTCATTCGGTAGATGTAACTACCGAACAGATACCACCCCCTGGCTCATTAAACGTCAAATAATGCCTCAATTGAACCCTCTACCTGTGCGGCCGGCGTTCGTACTACCTAACGCCACGTGACTGAGAAAACGGCGGCCATCTTTTTTTATGCGAACAAAGGCAGCGGGACTTGGTCGTCGAGTGTCAGGAACTAAAATCGTACACTTGACTTCATGAACACCGGTCTCAACACACGAACGCTGGATCTTTATTTCCAGAACAGCTAGAAGAGCGCTCTTTGGTACTTTTGTTCATTCGAATAAGGGGAACAATCGCTGCTAAGAGCCAGGGGAAACCATTCGTGGGATTATTCGGTTTTTGCTACTTAACGAAATAGACCGGCAAAACTACCCAAACTCATGGAACTATTGTGGGCAGCCACCTCGCGGTTGGGGATACCATATGCCTAAAGGGGTGTTCTGAATATTGGGGAAAACTGTAATTTTTCTGCCTGGAAATAATCAAGTTATTACTTCATCAGACTTGATTATCTCCAGGACTAGGGGAGGGAATTGTATGTTTGTGCTGGGAGTGTTTTACGTTTTTCCTGTAAATGATTGGATGTACTTTGTCCCTCCCTGTGTGATGTCCTCTTGCATGGGGACTTGCATAAAAGCCAGTGTGTGATCATTAAAAGCCAGTTCTGTTGCACCCTTCTTCTAGAATTCGGCTGATGTTTGGGGATTCGTATGCTTAATTAAGGGAATCATCTTGTAAAGCTATTGTATTCATATGGATTTAGTTTATTTCATCTACCGAATGGAGAGCTATAATCACTGATGCTCTGGCGGTTCGGGACGAAACTACCGAATGAGAATTGGATATCCTAGGTTTCCTTACACATACCTTACCATCAAGACCTTTTGCAATATCACTAATAAAAATATTAAAGAGAATGGGTCCAAGTACAGATCCCTGAGGTACCCCACTGGTGACAAGCCCAAGCTTTGAATATACTCCATTGACTACAACCCTCTGTTGCCTGTCACTCAGCCACTGCCTTACCCATTCAACAATATTGGAATCCAAACTTAAATATTGCAATTTATTCATAAGCCTTCTATGTGCAACAGTGTAAAAAGCCTTACTGAAATCTAGGTAAGCAATGTCTACTGCACCACCCTGATCTATAATTTTAGTTACCCAATCAAAAAAATCAATAAGATTAGTTTGGCATGATCTCCCTGAAGTAAACCCATGTTGCCTCTGATCTTGAAATCCATGTGTTTTTAGATGTTCAACAATCCTATCCTTTAACATGGTTTCCATTACATTCCCCACTCTGAAGTAAGGCTTACTGGGCTATAGTTGCCCGACTCCTCCCTACTACCTTTCTTGTGAATGGGCACGACATTCGATAACTTCCAATCTTCTGGGACTACTCCTGTTATCAATTGGTTAAACAAATCTGTAAATGGTTTTGCTAGTACACCACTAAGCTCTTTTAATAGCTTTGGGTGTATTCCATCAGGTCCCATTGACTAATTTGTCTTTACTTTTGACAGTTGAAATAAAACCTCTTCCTCTGTAAACTCACATGTAACAAATGACTCATTTGTCCTTTTTCCTAACTGAGGATCCTTTCCTTAATTTTCATCTGTAAATACTGAACAAAAATATTCATTGAGGCAGTCGGCTACACATTGAGGCAGTCAGCTACACCTCTTCTACATATCTTCCTTCTTTTGTTTTTAATCTAACTAATCCTTGTTTTACTTTCCTTTTCTCATTTATGTATCTAAAAAATGTTTTGTCCCCTTTTTTTTTTTACTGACTGTGCTATTTTCTCTTCTGTGTGTGATTTGGAAGCTCTTTTAACTGTTGGGGAAAATCAGCTAAGCATGGAAACAAAGACCCTCTGGTTGATGGATGGAGACCGACCTCCCACAGAACGTTCCGAGGAGACGCACACAAAGATGTTTCCAAACAAGTTCGAAATTTTATTATTCACAAGCTGTACTTATACATATTTTATCACGCTATGCGATGTAACAGGAAGCAGCTGCTTGTGATAGATAACACAACTATGTTGATTTACACAAATATGCTGATTTACACGAAATACTACAACTACCAAAAACAAGAACATTTGACGTAAGCGGTAATGTTTTCCGAGAAATGCAAAAACTGAACAACTGTTTCAAGCTATCTATAAGGTTTTAAACTGCCCTTATAATATGAACAGCAAGAATAGATATAGTGAAATGGATATTCTATCCTTCAATCCCCTCTTAGATCATATCATGATCTACTTTACGAAAAATATCCATGGGAGGCATGTGGCAGAGAGACAAAAGGAGGTATGTTCTGCCGGACTTTCGTTATTTCTTCACCTCGATTTCCCCCATTTGTTCTATGTCCCAATTTTTCCCTGTAACCCCTTAGTGACCAGGCCATTTTTCAATTTTATCACCGTTAAGGACCAGGGCTCTTTTAACATTTCTGCAGTGGTTGTGTTTAGATGTAATTTGCCTCTTACACATTTACTGTACCCATACATATTATATACCATTTTTCTCGCTATTAAATGTTCATTCTAAAGATACCATTATTTTCATCATATCATATAATTTACTATGATAAAAAAAAGACTAAAAAAAAGTAAAATATGATTAAAAAAAAAAAAAAAAAACACAGCTGGCCATCATGCACCCATGTCCCAGTTGGAACATGTCTGAAGCCGGCCAATGTAATTCACCTCCGTCAAACTGTAGGTTTTTGAAAAGTACACAACCTAGTGCATTTCACATGGTGGCATTTCAACACTTTACATGCACTAATTCTACCACCAGTCTCTGTCAAACGTGTTTGTGGTGTTATTTTTCACTCACACATTCTACTTTGGGCATAGATTCTTAGCTCCTGTTAGGTGTTACTGCCAAAGGACACCCCAATATGTACTCGGCATCATCTCCCGAGTACAGCGATAACACTCATGCATACGTTTGTCGGGTTCCCTGGGGGGTGCAAAGCAAAATGTCTGATATGCGTTTTTCAAATTTTACATATCTTGTTTGCCTGTCTTCCTTTTGGGGGCCTTATCAGATATCCCAATGTATTTTCTTGCCATGAGCGTGCATATATTTGAAAAGTTTACACCCCACAGTAGTTGAAGAACGTGTGTGGAGGTAACTGTTCAATCCTCAATTTTACACACGCACACCGCTTTTTGACTGTGATTTTGATACCGGAGAAACTGACGGAAGCCAAGCACAGAGAGATGGACACAGGTTTCTTCAGGAAGGAAGAGATTCTTTATTGGATCACCGATCGGGACTCAGAGGGACTAGCGTCACCAAAATACAGCAAAGTCTGAGTACTGAATACATAGAGTACATTCCTTATATAGCACTGTAGCTCCTCCCACAATTAACTACACCCACACATACCCTTAACCTATTTAATGAATAGAGTCTAAACTCATCCATCCGGTCTAACCACGTGGCTCATCTGATACAAAGGAGAGGGACGCGTAATTCCAGTTCTTACATTCCTGCACCTGGTCAGTACAGTGATGACAGTATCTTAGCTACGTGTTATTAACTAACTGATACTACAAACACATATACATACATATGCCTTGTGGCAATCTTAGCCTGCTAAACTTGTATTTTACTGGAATTACATCACATTCCCCCCTTTGATGCCTCTGATATTTCACAATTACTTGAGGCATCACTTAACCTTGGTTTGCATATACCTCAGGTTACCATGAACCAGACCAGACTTATCTTATGATGTGAATCTTTTAACACTCATCTTCCTGCATTGGTTCTCCTTGATCTAGAGCCTTATACTTATATATCGCCATTATCTGTGCAGCAGCCTTCCTCTCTGCTATACTTCCTATCAGGCTTTGCACAGACCTAACTACTAAGGGTATAAGACACGGTAGGAGTAGACACAACAGTAAAATCAGTAGGACTCCACCTACCACTGCCTTAAGCCCTCCAAACCACTCATACCAGCTACCAAACCAACTACTTGGATTGTACCCTTTCCATACCTGAGTAGGCACATGCGCTAGTTTAACCATATGGCTAGTAAGCTCAGCTATTGCTTGCCCTTCGTCATCTATTTGAAGACAGCAATTACTTAGGTTAAACTTCCCACATACACCTCCCTCTACTGCCAAAAGGTAATCCAAGGCTAATCTATTTTGGTAGACTGCTGTCCTCATCCTGGTGTTATGCTTCGCTAGAAGATTGAGTGCTTGTGATGTCTCATTTGTGATAATCTCAACCACCGCCTGTAATCTTATAATACGGTTGAGCATATAAATAGGGGTTCTATAACCAAAGGTACCATCCTCAGCCCACGTGGCTGGCCCATAGTAATCTATAATACGCTGGGGAGGCCATTCATCATCTTCCCAGGCGCCTATCTCTATGGGTCCCCTTTTCTTCCTATGATTCACATCATACACTTTAACACCTAAAGTCTCACCTGTTTCAATCGGTAACAAGAAGAAGGATGGTTTGAGCATACCCAACACACATGCCCCTTCCCAGTCCTGTGGCAGCTCCGAATAGGCTTTCTTACCACAGATCCAGTACAAATTTGCTGGGGCTCTCCAAGTAGATGTGATGGATAGATCAAACCGCACATCCTTTAAATTGGCATATCTAGCAAACGGGTTAGATGGTTCTGAGACATTTGAAGCCGACCACCAAGTTGTATTTTTAGTATCATCATCATAAGCTTTTTGCCCTAGACAAGTTAATTCTCCTACAGAAGTATTATACATTATTCCTTTCCTTGCTATGCAAACATAACCTATGATGGAGGTCTTTAATCTCCACTCAGATTTACCTCTAACACTCAAATGATAATCGGCTTGTGTAGATATTAGTTGGTCAACTGCCTCAGAACCGGACATTACCTCCTTTGCTTCCCAAGGCCATTGGTCTCCCATGTTAGTACCTCCACACACATAGCAGTTGGTAACATTAAGACTACCGGCAATACTTTCAGCTAGATCAATGAACAGGTTTTTAGCATTATGGGGGATCTTATTATCTATACTCATCTCTTCATAAAAGGAATGGTATACTTGATGAGTCTGGGAGGATACCGTATCAGTCTCTATTCCTATAAACAATAATGTCCCAGGATCTAAACCCGTCCCGTATATTTGAAACCCAAATAAATTTCCATACTTATCTAAGAACTTGTCGGGGTTATTAATGAGTATATGGACTGGGTTGCATTCCATAGACTTACAATAAGGGCTAGTCGGCAACTTAGTCACTATCATGTCTTTGTCTACTGTCTGTCCCCAAGTTGCCCACCCCACACAAGACCAATATGGGCAAAAGTTATAATCTCTATTTGGGCATCTAGTACTTACATATTTATTTTTGCTACTGGGACAAATATATTTATCGTTAGACCCATACGTCCTCTCCCATCTAAGATCCCCACATACATTCCACGGCTTTCTACCACTCGATATCGCTTTACACGCATCAAATAGCAGAACACCCGAAGAATGTACGGATTCTAACACCGTTTTATTAATTAGGGTCCCCTGAGGATCTCCATTCCTGAGAGTCAACCAAATTGTACGAGGCTGATACTCCGGACTGAAGCACTTAGGTTCTCCTACTCCTAAATGGCACACACTATAATCTATATTTAAGTATCTACATCTCGATACATCTCCTTTACATTCGTATTGTGAATGCCAAATTAGGGTTTGGGAAATATGGTTACCTGTTCTCGTAGTCTTAATGCATACCTCACAGCTAGGAGTGTCGGTACCTCTACCTTCCTGAATATAAAAACACATATAAATAAACACTATCAAAAGCACATCTTTCGCCGTCATCCTCAGTCTTCGTCCGTGCGATGGCGCCTCAGCTTCCAGGATGTGAGGGGCTGCAGGGAATGGAGTTCTGCTCATCTTCACAGGTGTCCCTTCGAGACTTTCCTGGCTTATACACTATGTGATGGTAAGCGGACAGGCTTTATTATGGCCTTCTCACTCACACCTGTAACAATAAAATTTGTAATCCACAATAATTCCTCGTTACTCCGACTGAGTAGTGCGTTTTAACCGGATCTTGCAGGGATTCTCTGGATCTGCTGTAATTTGCCAAGAATCGACTGCTGCTGGTTTAACCCTGGAGTGATGTATCCACGGAGTTACTTCGGCTACTTTTATCGCTGTAGGGGTAGACAAAAGAACAACATAAGGACCTCTCCACTTGGGCCCTAACGGTACATTATTCCACTCTTTAATCCACACTTGGTCTCCTGGATGATAACTATGAACAGGGGGATAAATATTCACAGGTAATCTATCTTGTACCCATTTCTGTACCTCCTCCATAGTCTTACCCAACTCTACAACCTGCTGCCGGGTAATTCCTTCTCCCAACTGACTCAAGTCCCCCCTTAAGTTACCAAGTACGGGAGGTGGTCGCCCATACATGATTTCAAAAGGAGAGAGGCCCATCCTTCTGGTAGGGGTACTGCGGATTCCCAATAAAGCTATGGGTAAGAGAACGTTCCACTTAAGTTGGGTTTCCTGACACATTTTAGCCAACTGGTTCTTTATAGTTCTATTCATTCTCTCTACCTTACCAGAACTCTGGGGTCTATATGCAGTATGAAGCCTCCACTTTATACCAAGCATATGAGTCAGTTGTTGTAGGCACTGATGAACAAAAGCTGGACCATTGTCCGATCCTATAGAACAGGGTAGTCCATATCGGGGTATTATTTCTCGTAGCAGGAATCTTACAACTTCTCCTGCTTTCTCTGTACGAGTAGGACATGCTTCTACCCAGCCTGAATAGGTGCACACAATTACCAGCAGGTAACGATGTCCACCCGATTTAGGCATCACTGTAAAGTCTATTTGTAGATCGGACATGGGGAGTCCCCCCATAAACTGAACTCCTGGTGGCTTTACTGGTCCTTGTCTTGCATTATTCTTAGCACACGTTACACATCTGCGTACAATGGCCTGAGTCAAGTTGGACAATCTTGGTATGTAGAAATGTTTTCTAAGAGATTCTTCAGTACTGTCTCTCCCAGAATGTGTCCCGTTGTGATAATTTTGGACAATTTCTACCGCTAGCGATGCTGGTATAACTATTCTTCCATCTTCTAGCTGATACCACTTGTTCTCCAGATACTTTCCCGGTTCAGTCTTTAACCACTCCTCTTCTTGAGCTGTATAAACTGGAGTCCATTGGGACAGTGGAGTTGGTATAAGAGCAGCTATATGCCCTACATACTCCTGTCTTCCTGATTCAGTAGCACGCTTAGCTGCACTATCTGCCATCCGATTTCCCTTGGTTACATCACCATCTCCTCTCAGATGCGCTCGACAATGTATGATACCGACTTCTTTCGGCTCCCACACTGCTTCCAATAGTTGTAGGATTTCAGCTGCGTACTTGATTTCTTTGCCTTCTGAATTCAGTAGTCCTCTTTCTTTATACAAAGCTCCGTGGGCATGAGTGGTTAAAAACGCATACTTAGAGTCCGTATAGATATTTACTCTTAAACCTTCAGCCAATTGTAACGCTCGTGTTAGTGCTATTAATTCTGCCTTTTGTGCTGATGTTCCTTTCGCCAGTGGCCGAGCTTCTATCACCTTGTCTATTGTTGTCACTGCATATCCTGCATAGCGGATCCCTTCTTTCACATAACTACTGCCGTCGGTGTAATATTGAACATCGGGGTTCTGGATGGGAAAATCACGAAGATCTGGTCTACTTGAGAATACTTCATCCATTACTTCCAAACAATCATGTTGACTTTCAGTAGGTTGTGGCAAAAGGGTAGCTGGATTTAAGGTGTTTACAGTCTCTAAATGCACTCTTGGGTTTTCACACAACATTGCTTGATACTTGGTCATACGGCTATTACTAAACCAATGATTTCCTTTGTAATCCAACAACGTCTCTACTGCATGTGGGACTCGTACATAAAGTTCTTGACCCAGAGTGAGTTTATCGGCTTCAGCTACTAGCAGGGCGGCTGCAGCTACGGCTCTTAGACAAGGTGGAAGTCCGCTGGCCACTGCATCCAGTTGCTTAGACATGTAGGCAACAGGTCTTTGCCATGATCCCAAGTACTGTGTCAATACTCCCACAGCCATTCTTCTTTGCTCGTGTACATATAAGTAGAATGGTCGTGTGTGATCAGGTAGACCTAATGCTGGGGCACTCATCAAAGCCTTCTTCACATCTTCAAATGCCGTTTGCTGTTCTTGGGTCCATAAGAAGGGGTCGTGCTCTGTACCTTTGATAGCTGCGTACAGAGGTTTTGCTAGTATCGCATAACTGGGAATCCATATCCTACAGAAGCCTGCTGCCCCCAAGAATTCTCGCACTTGTCTTCTATTCTTGGGTATTGGTATTTGGCAGACAGCTTCTTTTCTCTCTGGCCCCATAATCCTTTGACCTTCAGAGATATGGAATCCCAGATACTTGACAGTTGGCAAACACAACTGAGCCTTCTTCCTGGACACCTTGTATCCTGCCTTCCAGAGAATATGTAGTAGATCGTGCGTTGCTTGCTGACATTTTTCTTTTGTAACTGCTGCTATCAACAAGTCATCTACATATTGTAACAATACACATTCTCCTGGGATAGACTCGAAATCCAGTAGATCTTGACTTAGAGCTGAACCAAATAGGGTAGGTGAATTTTTAAACCCTTGGGGCAGTCTTGTCCAAGTCATTTGGCGTTTTGAGCCCGTTACAGCGTTCTCCCATTGGAAAGCGAAAATACATTGGCTTTCTGCGGCAATTCGGAGGCAAAAGAAGGCATCTTTGAGATCTAAGACTGTGAAGTAAGTAGCCCCGCCCGGAATTAAAGCAAGCAGGTTATATGGATTGGGTACAACTGGATGTATGCTAACAACCGCATCATTGACTGCTCTTAAGTCCTGTACAGGTCGATACTCATCTGTACCGGGCTTTTGAACAGGCAGCAATGGGGTGTTCCAGGGGGAAGTACAGAATTTTAGGATACCATACCGTATGAACTTATCCAGATAGGATTGGATGTTCTTCTTAGCCTTCTGCGGAATGTGATATTGTCTTAGGCTCACTGGATAAACCCCATGTTTCAGTTCAATTTTTATTGGTGGAATATTGCGGGCCAGTCCTGGTGGGTTGTTCTCTGCCCAAACTCCTGGTATGTTAAACAATGTCTCATCACTCCTAGGGTTTTGGCTAGTCAACACTGTATAAAGTCGCCACTCTTCTTCCTTTGGTACGGATAAAGTCATAATACCTGAAGGTCCATTAAACTTTAAGGATGTTGTTCCATTTGGTAGGAACGTAATCTGCGCTTGTAATTTTGATAGCATATCACGTCCCAGCAATTGGACTGGACATTCAGGCATATAAAGGAATTGGTGTTTTACTACGTGGCCTCCCAATGTACAGAGTCGACTTTTAAGAACCGGTTTTTCAGCACTTCTTCCAGTTGCTCCTATCACAGTAATAGTCCTTCCAGATGGAGGAGCAACTAGATTAGTCACCACTGAATGTTCAGCACCAGTGTCGATCATGAACGCACTCCTTTTCCCCCCTATTGATACATCGACCATAGGCTCCGCTCGACCAAGGGGGATGGAGCCCGGTCGGTATCAATAGTCCTCCATGACAGTGTCAGCCAATCCTACAAAGTCCCTACCTTCTCTATCGCGGGACCTTTGCGCTGCTGGAATATACCTGTCTTCCCTAACACTTCCTCTGTTCCCATTACTCCCTCTATAACCATTACTCCCTCCGGGACCTCCTCTACCTCTCGCTCTGCCTCTAAAGTTTCCGTAGCCTGCCCTGGGTTGGTCTCTCTCGTACTGCTCTCTTTGCGGACATTCGTTCCTCCAATGCCCTTCTTCCTTGCAATACGCGCATTGATCCCTACTCAAAGGCTCCCTACTCCATCTATTATTGCCTCTATCTGGGCCCCGTTTATCTACGCCTGCGATCGCTACCGCTAGCATATCAGCCTTTTTACGCATCTTGCGCTCTTCCTCTTTCTTACTTTCTGTATCCCTGTTCATATAGACCTTATTTGCTACCTCTATTAGTTGGGTGATGGACATACCTGCAAACCCTTCTAACTTTTGTAGCTTGCGCTTAATATCTCCGTATGCTTGGCTGACAAAGGCGGAGTTAACCATTCGGGAATTGTCTGCGTCTTCCGGATTAAAGGGGGTATACAAGCGGTATGCCTCCAATAATCGGTCATAAAAGACACTGGGCGCTTCATCGCTTTTCTGGATCACCTCAACTGTCTTCGACATGTTAATGGCTTTCTTTCCTCCGGCTTTCATGCCAGCAATTATAGCGTCTCTATAGGCTCTGAGTTGAACCATATCAGCACCATTTACGTTCCAATCGGGATCGGTGTTGGGATAGTGTGTCGCGGCCCATGCTGCTGGATTGGCTTGGTTCAAAGCACGGGCTCTATCCTCTAATGCTTTAATGGCTGCTTGATTTATTCTTGTCCTTTCCTCATTGTTAAATAAAGTCATTAATAACTGCTGGCAATCAGCCCATGTCGGATTATGTGTCTGTACTATTGAGGTGAACAGATCAGTCATGGCTTGTGGTTTCTCAGTATACGAGGAATTATGGGTCTTCCAGTTTAAAAGGTCGGTAGTGGTGAAAGGGACATATACGAAGACAGGGTCAGCGTGTGCCATTTGACCTGCGGCATCGATATAAGCTGACCCGGGATTTAAGCGAAGAGGCATCTGATAGTGCTTTAATTGTTGGGCACCAGTCAACTGTCGGGTTTGGATGGGGCTACGTAGGGAAGCGTCAGTCATGGGTTCCGGTCGGGGAGAGATAGGGTATGGGGATGTGGGAGGTCGGTTTTGGGAAAAGGTCGTAAATAAAACACTTCGAGCCGAGCTAGATGAAGCTTGACCGGAAGTCTGAAGTGGCGCCAAATCAGGATATTCGTTTCTAATGGGGGTGGATTCTGGTTCCGGAAGGGGAGATTTAGTACGAGGGGGGGTGGATCCTGTACTGGAGGAGGAAGCGGAAGTGGATGAGGGTAATGAGGGGAGGGGTGCAGGACTTCCTGCGTTTGCGTCACTTCTTCTTAACGGAAAGTAAGGGGGCGGCAAAGGGATCTCGGACTCAGGGGGCGTGTCCAAAATGGGCCTAACACCAGTCCTAGTGGACGAACAAGTCCTAGCTACCATGAGGCGACACTGCTCCTCGTGGCATGTCCGGAGCCATTTTGGCGAGTCATTTACGGCCTGTCTCCAACAATCAATATAAGGAAACTGGCCGTAAAGTTCAGGCCTACCTGATACAGCCACGTGTAAGCGCTGTACCAGAGTTGGATCCAAACTGCCACGTGGCGGCCATGCCGCAACCAAAGTAGGCCACTCCCTAGTGCACAAAGTGACCAAACGTACAGGGGACATCTTAACCCCAAAATCACAAACTTTGAATCCCTTTTTAAAATTCTTAACCATACATCCTAAGGGATCCGGAATCGTTGACTGCGACGCACCCATATTTAACAGTGGAACGTCGTCGACAACGATTACTATACACGCGTACTATTCAACAGTCACACCCGTTTCCTCTGGCAACAGCACCACGTGGTACGGTTACCAAGTGAAACGTACACAATAACAATAAACACTCAGGGAATTCCCGTACACACACAGCTGCTACACCAGTCACTATATAATCAATATTATGCCCTTTGGCGTAACTACACAGTCACCCACGCTATAATTCTCTATATACGAATTACCCGTCTATAACACACCCAGTAACATCGTCTTTTACAAATAGCGGTTACAGTACGGTTAGCATAGGTCAAAGCACAAGTTAAGGTCACAATACAATTATTAGTGGTTATGGTGTTAAACATGCAATGGACGACAATGATTAGTACTTATTATATAATGTCAGTAAATATACAGGGTTATGGTACCGTGCACTATAATACAGCAACACACTATTAACACTCTCGCTAGACGGCTGAGCTCGCGCTATCTAACAAGATATACACTTTACTAAAACAATCGTTAACACATTTACAATTCCCAACTAAACTATTGGCCAGTACCTTGAATGGACTACCTAAAACTATATACACCCGTTTTGGTTAGCCACACTGCCCAATCACCACATATATAGCGAGCTAGAGAACCGAATTTACACAGGCGCCTCTTAGTCGCACTATCAAAAGTCTAGTGGGTTCCAAATTTACACGCCTTCCCACTTAGCCCAGATAGGATGAGAACTAGCGAACCGAATTTACACAGGCGCCGCTTAGTCTCCCGGTCCCTCCGACCTAGCGAACGTAATATACACCCTAGAACGCTAGTCTAGACAAGACACCGGTGTCCGGCTAGGGCTATTTACACCAGGACCCCGCCTGACTAACCAAATCAAACGGTCTGACTAAAGAGCGTTCGATCGAGCGGTGCGCCTTCGCTCCTTCCCTCCGACAGAGGGGGCAGATACACAGATTCAAAACCCCTTTGGGCCTACCGCACAATCGGTATACCCCTAGTGGGTCCTGCCGTCTAAAACAGCAGTTGTCTTACCTCCTCATTCCTGAACCTGAGTTCACACTCATCGACGGGGACACCCCAGCACTTCTCACGTAGAGGCCGATGATCTCCTGGACAACAGACCAGTGGCGCCGAGACGAAGGGAGGTCCACGCAGAAGTTCAGGGGTGCAGCCGTAGAGAACGTGGGCAAAGATAGACCGTCTCACGCCTCTGCCTCTCAGCTACCGTTGAACGATGAGCTTCCCGGCCAATGCACCAAATGATACCGGAGAAACTGACGGAAGCCAAGCACAGAGAGATGGACACAGGTTTCTTCAGGAAGGAAGAGATTCTTTATTGGATCACCGATCGGGACTCAGAGGGACTAGCGTCACCAAAATACAGCAAAGTCTGAGTACTGAATACATAGAGTACATTCCTTATATAGCACTGTAGCTCCTCCCACAATTAACTACACCCACACATACCCTTAACCTATTTAATGAATAGAGTCTAAACTCATCCATCCGGTCTAACCACGTGGCTCATCTGATACAAAGGAGAGGGACGCGTAATTCCAGTTCTTACATTCCTGCACCTGGTCAGTACAGTGATGACAGTATCTTAGCTACGTGTTATTAACTAACTGATACTACAAACACATATACATACTAATGCCTTGTGGCAATCTTAGCCTGCTAAACTTGTATTTTACTGGAATTACATCACAATTTAGGAGAGCCTGTTGTTGGTTATTGCAAGAAAACACCCCAGGTTGTTTTCTGCGAGGCCTCCTAAGGACACCCATGCCCCCCATGCAGAGGTCTGCCAGGATTTTGGGAAGGTACGGTTACAATTGTATGACTTGCCATTTGAGTTGAAATTGAGAGTATGTCTTCTGATAGGCCTATCTTTAGCTTTGGGCTTATCACATACTTGAAACGTAGACACCCCGAGGTATTGCATGTGGAGTGCTTTGATGCAACTTTTTTTTAGCCAGACAAAAAATAAAAAAAGTTGAAGAACGTGTGTGGAGGTAACTGTTCAATCCTCAATTTTACACACGCACACCGCTTTTTGACTGTGATTTAGGAGAGCCCATTGTTGGTTATTGCAAGAAAACACCCCGGGTTGTTTTCTGCAAGGCCTCCTAAGGACCCCCCATGCAAGGGGTAAATGTAACAACCCCCCCCCCCCCCCAAAAAAAAAGACACCAAAAAAAAAAAAAAAAAACTGAACGGCAAATGTTAAAAAATAAATTAAAAATGGGCCAGCGTGTGGTATCGTTTGAAACAGTCACCAATGCAGAGTCCAGGCTGTCCAGAGCAATCAGGACAGTAATATACACTATCTTTTCTCTGCCCCCTCTTAGAACAGACCCTGCATCTTTTTTGGGGATTATGCTTTGCCGCAGTAGACGGTATTTTAAAAATAAAATGTATAGCCCCAACTCTGCTCTCTCCCATCACCGCCCAGGGAGCAGGTGCATCACGGTACAAAATCCCCGAAATGATCTTGAGCTGAAACTGTAAAAATCTCAGTTGCGTCCCGGGGTTTGCTTTTTTGAACAACAAGATAGTGTTGTGGGTTGCAATCTGCATTAGGTAGATTGTAACCTTTTTGTACCAAGCCCTTGTCTTTCGTATAACTAGGGAGGGCTGCATCAGCTGATCTGCCAGATCAACCGCACCCATATCACGGTTATAGGCCTTGATGCACACTGGCTTCCTCGTTCTCTCAGCTCTGCTACGTACAGGGACCTCCACAGTCCCCTCAGTGTGGATGGTGGTAAGAAGGTACACATCCTTCTTGTCTCTGTACTTAACTGCCAACAGCTCCTCTTGACGCAGAGCTGAGGTCTCCCCCCTTCGTAGCCGGGTGCGTGCAAGTTGTCCTGGGAAACCTGTGCTGTTCTTTTTAATTGTGCCGCAAGCTACTGTATCAAAACAGTACAGTAGCTTGAACAAAGGGACACTTGTATAAAAATTGTCAGTATACAAGTGGTACCCTTTGTTCATCAGGGGGAATATCAGGTCCCAGACAATCTTGCCACTGGTTCCCATATGTTCTGGCCAACCTGGAGGGTCAAGGTGGCTATCCTTTCCCTCGTACACCCGGAAGGCCTGAGTATACCCAGTCTCGCTATCACAGAGCTTATACATCTTTACACCATACCTAGAGCGCTTGGAAGGAACATACTGCTTGAATCCCAGCCTTCCCTTATACTTCATCAGGGATTCATCCACACATATATTCCTTCCAGGTGTATAAGCCTCTGCAAACCTGGCAGCAAAGTGGGTAATCAGGGGGCGGATTTTATACAGCCTGTCAAACTGGGGATGCTCCCTAGGGGGACACAGGCTGTTGTCGCTGAAGTGCATGAAATGTAGAATCATTTCATACCTCTTCCTCGACATACATTGGGAGTAAATGGGGGTAGAGCAGATGGGGCTACTGCTCCAGTAGGAGCGGATGGAGGTCTTCTTTATGATGCCCATCAGCATAGTCAATGCCCAGAATCTTTTAAATTCTGGCACATCGATGGGGGCCCATTGCTGCTTTGCCAAAAAAGTGTCCAGATTTGTAGCTCGGAATTGATGGGCATATAAATTAGTTTGGGCGACAATGTTCCCCAATACATCATCGCCCAGAAACACCTCCATAAACTGTTGAGGGCTAAATCCTGTGACATCCAAATTAATGCCAGGATTAGCAGTAAAGGATGGGATGTCTGGCCTCTGGCGATGAGGCACTACCCACTCCTCAGCAGTTCTGCCAGCACTTCTCCTTCTGGCAGGGGGACTAGCAGGCACAGATACAACATCACCAGATACATCACTAGCAGTAGACACTTTATCTAGTGATGATGTATCTGAGCACCTGGCAGGGTCAAAATCAGGGTCAGTGTCTGACATAGACGCGTCAGACTCTAGCGCAAGGGTGGCATATGACTGCTCAGTGCGGGTTGACTTCTGTGACCCTTGTGCCATGATCACAATCACTTTACTTAGTGACCTGTCACAAAAAAATAAATAACCCCTGAAAAAATGAACAGACAGCAAAATAAGTGATGCTGTGCAAGAGCCTGTGATCTGTATAGTGATCACTGGCAGGGCAGGGGTTAATCGTTCTGAAAAGAGCTTTTGGGTCTCAAAAAAGAAAAAAAGATCACACAAAAATGAACCCCTAAAAAAAAGGCACAAACAGCAGAAAAGATCTGTTGTGCAGGAGCCAGTGATTATAGTGATCTTTGGCAGAGGGGTTAATGGCTCTGAAAAGAGCCCTGGGGTCTCAAGATTTTACAAATCCCTACCTATAAATACCTAAATCTCTCTAGCTAAACCACAGATCTCTCTCCCTCTCTCACTAAAACACAAGTGAAGAGAGGGAGGCAGATCCACACTAATCAGAGAAATGGGGAACACACTTGGGATGAAATTGCTAATGGGGCAAGCTGTGATTGGATGACCCCAGCCTGCCCCTTATGATGCGGCATGCAAGGGATGCCCTCAGAAGCCCCATGATTCACTGCCTTTAGAAAAAGGGGGGGGGGGGGGAGTTAATATTGATAATTTTATTTATTTTATATTTATTTTTTTATATATATTATTATATATGCACTGAGTGACAGGACCCCTCAAGGCACTCATCACATGCAGAGCATCACTGCTATACTTTCAGAGCTTCCAGAGCTCAAAATAGGTGCAGACGTACCAGGTACGTCCAAGGTCATTATGGACTGTTTTCTGCCAGACGTACCTGATACGTCCGCAGTCGGGAAGGGGTTAAGAGGCGAGCTGTTGATTTTCAGCTTTTTCAATCATCTGTTGAATACATCTCTTAAGCGTACAAGTTAAATATTTCAAATAGCTGACATGTTAACCTATTTTAAACATCATGTCATCTGTGGCCTGAGCCTTGGGTCATTATAGGCAAAGTGTATTATTCCCAACAGTTTTGTTTCCCTCCTTCATTCACTACATGAACTCATATAGTCAAAGTGGGAATAATACCTATCCCCCGTCCGTGGACCAAGGTCTAGGATAACCAGTCCACCCGGTGATCTGAGGCCAGGTCAAAAAACCCAGTGGCAAAAACTCATATTTGAGGAAAATGCACATCTGGGGTAACCCTGAGTGGGGGCCACAACTGTGTAGACATGTCATCCCCTCACGTTGACACCACTTGTGACTTATAATACCTGCACCTGTGAGTACATAGCTCGGGTATCGGGAGGAATTGGGAAACATGTCTTGATTGATTGAAAAGGCCCACTTACATATTAAATCATGAGAGAAATTATACTTAGCTTGCAATTCTGACAATAATTCCAACCAGGACCTTGCGTCCTATGTCTCCTAATCATGTCCCTATTCCAACGGTCCAGTCATATCCACACTCAGTTCCTCAATACATGGGAATCCATCCTTGGCACACTCAACATACATAAACAACACACACAGTACATCCATCCCTGAGTCAGCTAACACTCCCTCTGTCTGCGGCTAACTCTACAAAAATAACAAAATAGTTCAATAGTTCAGAAAAATAGTATAAGTCTTTCAAGGAGTATAAAGAAATCAGCTAAGGGTAGCAATATAGCTTACAACATAGTTCTTCCACATAGTTCTTAATTCTTCTGTTTGCTGGATGTTTACCACAATGCTCTGTGCAACACCCCAATTGTTAAAAGGGTTATTACAGAAATAGCGGCATTAGACAGCACTGCACCTTCAGGACTTTCCAAGTTAGTTTATGTCCTCATAAGTAAGCATCTCAGTTTCTTCGGCCAGCATGGATTTTGACCAAACAGATTTAATTGCAAAATAGGTAGTGCAGGGTCAGCCAGAGAGATTGGTGTGTAGTCTTAAATATCAGGCGGCACAAACACGCCAGGACAGTCTCTACAATCATACAAACACAAGGATCAATACGACATCAATTAATCAATTACCTAGGCTGAAACTTAAATTAGAGACTAAAGTTAAACTCTTAACTTGTGTAACATGCACTTCTCCCAGCTTTGCTTATAATTTATGAAATTTGTCCTTTAGGAAATTTTACATAATTTCCCTTTGGAATGCCTTTGTACGGATGAGAGAAGCACTCACTCTATATAAATGCTTGTTGGATAGGATGAGTACTAAAACACTAACATACACATATGGGGATAACTCCCAATAAATTCTGTTCCTAAACTTAAACCTTTATTTGATTATCTCAATTTTATAACATGACAGGAGGCTTCATATTTGCTTAAGTCTCTCTTTACTAGAACTCCACAGCAGCAAAAAACACAGAGTGAACAACCAATCAGAAAACACTAAGGAGACCATAGAACTCCCTTCTCAACATTCTATTTCCTCTTTCTTTGCTGCTCCACATCAGTACAGGAGGCAGAGTATCACTGCCTCCTGCTAATATTCGTGGGTGGCTTTGGGATTTATGATTTACAGTATAATTGATTGTGTAATATTATTTACTTTTTTTAATTTATTAATTTTGGGGACTGTTTGTGTTATGGTTTAGGCTTTCTGCCTTCCTTCTCTCTCTGGGTTTGTAGGGAGTTTACTTTCTATCTCCTACTCTTCCCTCTGGGGCTCGTTCCCCTTTATCTGTCCCTTCCGCTTTTTTCCCGTTTTCTGACCGCATGGGTATTGTACTGCTCGGGGGTTTCTGGAGGCCGGTTGCTGCCTCCTCCAATCCCCCCGGGACCACGGAGTATGTCTCCAGCGGTCCCGTGTGTGCTTACTGCTCCAGTCGCGATTGAGCACTCTGCCCGCCGACCGGAGCTTCCTCACGTGGCTGCCGGTCGCGGCCGCCTCGATCCGCGGACCGCGTGTGTCCGCCAAGTGGCGGAGGGAGCACTAAACGCATGCTCCCTCCACCGCCCATTGGAGTGCTCTATAGGCACGTGTATGGTACTTGGGGATCCCACTACTAATAAAGACCGCGGCCTGAGGCCTATCTAGGTCCTGGCGGTCTGGGAACACCCCTTACGCCCCTGCACTTAACCCTTCAAGTCCTACATTACAATTTATTTGTGCTGGGGTTGTACACAAATTTGCTACAGGATTATTATGTTTATGGGGCTTTTTTCACAACTACCTATGCCCTTCTTATATATATGAGACTTGCATTAGACCTTTAACACAGGGTCTTTCAGGATCTCTATTTGGCTAACTGAGGAGCGCTCCAGTACAAGTGACCTTTTATCTACCTTCCACCTCTCATTATTGACCTGGCCTGCGCTGTCTGTGCCCCTGTGACTGGCCTGCTTTGTCTGTGCCCCTGTGACCGGCCTGCTTTGCCTGTGCCCCTGTGACTGGCCTGCTTTACCTGTGCCCCTGTGACTGGCCTGCTTTACCTGTGCCCCTATGACTGGCCTGCTTTGTCTGTGCCCCTATGACTGGCCTGCTTTGTCTGTGCCCATAAGATTGGCCTGCTCTGTCTATGCCCACTGACTGGCCTGCCCTGACAGTGCCCTATTTCTGAGCCGGCGCTTTTCCGTGCCTAAATCCCTTACGGCCGCTGGCCTAAGATATTATACAGGGAGAATTTATTCTGGGGGTCCACCACGACCACACTGTAGACACTGGCAATTGTGTCCATATACATTGCCCCCATTATAGCTAGGTGACACATGTAATTTCTACCCCCAGGGTCACACTACGGTCAGGATATGGACGCTACAACCCAAGAGAGCCTGCAGGCAATGATTAACGCGGCCGTTGCCGCTTCTGTGGAGAAAGTGCTCTCGCGCGCACTGTCCCGGTCATCCCAAGATAGGGATGTATCAGAGACTCAGCGCACGCTGATAGTCCGGCCCTGAATCACCGGACAGAGACCAATCACGCGCTTCTAAGCGCTACTGGAAGGGTAAGGCTCCTGCAAAGTGACCCAGGCAGACGACCGCCTCATCACCAGCACGTCCACGATACTTCTTAGAAGAGGAGGACGAATTCACCCTCCCCACACCCCTGTCCGTACTGCATGAATGGCAGGCGGATCAATCTCCCTCGGAGGACGAAGGTGTTTGGGGTGAGGAAGAACCGGAGGACGTGTTCTTGGACACAACGTGCGAGCCCCTGTTCGACCCACGCTCCAACCGGCACCCCAGGTCTCCTGAGTGGTCCCTACCTGAACATCTGGCCCAGTTTGTCCATTATTGGATTCGCAGACCCCTCGATTGGGCAGTTCGGAAGAGGTTGAGGGCTGAGTGCCCCAGACCCACCTTACCTGACAAGGTCGCTATGACGCCCAAATTCGACCCGATGGTCTCCGCCTATTTGACAGGTACCGGTCACGATCCCAAGAAAGGGATCGAACGCAGCCTCCGCCTGGCACAAGATAAGGTGCTTGACATGTTGGGGCCGCTGGCACGGATCCTATGGTGGACAAGGCTGTCTCGGAGGGCTTGCCCCTGGACGCTGCAACCTTAAGAGATTGGGCATTACGCTCCATTTGCCTGCTGGGCAACTCCATTGTGGCATTATGCACGGAACGGAGGAGGCGGTCCTCCTGTGCGTGGATGCTAAGTTATCGGAGTTGGGATCCAAGGAGCTGGGACCATTGGCCAAAGGGCTGCTATTCGGAGAACCTTTCATCAAGGAGCTCCAGAGGCACGTCAACCTCTATGCCACTCTGAACAAGGCCCAATCTTCAATGAGGAGGGTGTTCAGCTCTCACACCTCTCGTATTTTTGGCAGGGCTGGAAGGCAGCGGGGTCGTGCCTCCAGCCGCTTCTGGCCATCGAGTCACCGAGGATCCCGGACACCATCCTTCTTCCCCAGCTACCACTCTGGGTCCTTCACCTCCCAGAGGTCGGACTGTGGTAGGGGAAGAATGTCCACATGTTTTTCCCAGTCCTTTGCATGCCGGCAGGTTAAGTTTTTGTCTCGACAGGTGGCGGGACATTTCTTCGGACGCATGGATACTCTAAACAGTCCGAGGTTACGTTATAGACTTTCATTCGCCCCCAGTCCAGGAGGTACCCCCCCTCCCCCGGATCCTGCATCAAGAAATGATCCCACTCAGGGTCCTGGCACTAGTGGTGGGCCTCTTGTCCACATCGATCCAAGCCATCTACCCAGGTCCTCTACACTACAGGGCCATGCAACACCTGAAAGCACGCTTCCTGCGCAGGAAGCCCTCATACGACCAGCTGATTCCCATCACATAGGAAGTCAAGGCCGAACTTCGCTGGTGGCTATTACACATGTCAGCCTGGAACGGCAAGGCGATTTTCGGACCGACTCCAGAATTTGTCCTGGAATCGGATTCGAGCCTATGGGGATGGGGAGCAACCTGCACAACCGCCTCCACGGGAGGCCCCTGGTCAAGCGCGGAAACAGGATATCACATCAACTGCCTAGAAATGATTGCGGGCTCGTTCGCTGTACGGAGCCTTGCAGGTCATTTGTCGGATTGCTGCATCCTGCTGAGAATGGACAACGTATCAGCAGTGCAGTATATCAACCGCCTGGGAGGAGCACGCTCAAGGGCGCTGACGGAGGTGACGAAAGAGATTTACAACTTCTGCCTTCAGTGCAATATCACTCTCCAGGCAGAGTATCTCCCAGGTATGTCGAACCTGACGGCAGACTGGTTCTCCAGACACTGGAGGGATGCCAGCGATTGGTGGCTACATCGTCCAATCTTCCTCGAAGTGTCACGATGGAGGGGCCCATTCACGGTGGATCTGTTTGCTTCCTGGACGAACTTCCAGGTATCAAATTACTTCAGCTGGCTCCCGGATGCTTTCCTTCAGTGGATGCTTTCCTTCAGAACTGGCCGGCGCAGGGAGCCTATGCATTTCCACCATTCACTATGATCTCCTGGGTCCTTCTCCAATTACGGCGTCAGCAGATATCGTTGGTGTTGCTGACACCTCTTTGGCAAGGCCAGGCTTGGTTCCCAGAATTTCTAGAGCTGTCATGTCAGGACCTGCTCCTTCTCCCGTCTCCGCATCTGCTCCTGTCGGATTCTCAAGGCAACCATCACTCCCTCGTACTGGAAGGCCATCTCCACTTGGTGGCTTGGACTCTTTCCGGGGTACCTGGAATGTCGATGAGCTATCGGGATCAGCTAGAAGCCTCCTCTGGGCCACAGGAACGAGGAGATGTTATCTGTCCATCTGGAACATATGGTGTCGTTGGTGCATGGAACGGAGTATCGATCCCTTTACAGCACCTATATCCAGCGTACTAAATTTCCTTTCTCACCTCTTCAACCAAGGGAGGTCATATCGTTCTGTTAACGTTGCCAGATCGGCCATTTCAGCGGCTCATGTTCCCCTTCAGGGGACGCCAATTGGACAAGATCCATTGGTTTGTAGACTATTGAGAGGAATCAGACTGTCTCGTCCACCGGCTCCTAAGTATACATCACTCTGGGATGTGCACCTGGTTTTGGATTTTATTCAAGCGTGGCCGGAGAATCAGGACCTTTCTCTACGACAGTTATCGGCCAAGTTTACACTTATTTTGTGCCTGGTATCGTTTCGTCGGGTCTCCGACGTCCGGGCTTTTGATATTAACGCTTTCACTTTTTCCCCAGATGGGGTGACCTTTTCGGTGTCGAGACGTACCAAGTTTGACTCCACTGCCATTTTCTATCCTTTTTTTCGAGAGGCTCCTAAACTCTGTGTGGTTTCTGCTCTGTCTCGCTATGTGGCAGTTACTATCCTGCTTCGAAGTTCCCAGTCGGAGCAGCTGTTGATATCTTATGTACGTCCACACAAACCGGTGTCTGCCATTACTTTGGCTCGTTAGATCAGATGGCTATTGTCGTTGGCTGGCGTGGACTCCTCCTTTGGTGCTCATTCAGTAAGGGGCATGGCGGCCCTTGTAGCAGGTGCGTCCCTGTGCGTCCCTGTCCGATATTCTACGTTCAGCAAACGGGTTCTAGAAGACTCTTTTTGACAGTTTTATTTCAGACCGATGGAACATGCAGCTTTTGCCTTACTGACTGAGTGTTGAAACAGGAAATATGAAGCCTCCTGTCATGTTATAAAATTGTAGATTATGCTAGCTTTAGTGTACCTATAATCTTAAATTTATCAATGACAGGAGGCGAATATTTCCCACCCTTTTGTTCCCGACCCTTGTTTGTATTTATTATCTGGTATGTTGAACATTAATAAAGTGAAATGTCTCAGTTCAGTGTTCATTGTGGTTATTTTCTACAATATGTTTTACATTACTACCTGGGGCAGGATCTGTAAATTTGGTGGTGTTCACTATGATTTTGCACTGGGTGGTTGCATGCTTTTATACGTACATTTAATTGACTAATCACAATTTTCGATTCTGTTTATCTTGTTTCAGTGTAAAGTTTCCAGGATGAGATCACGTCCAAGTTTTCGATTCGGTTGAAGATTCCTATGAGAGTCGTTGTTTCTGTCAGAGATAGACTGTTATTGTTATGTTATGTTTTTTTTTTCTGACTGTGTTTGTTATCGCAGCTTGAAAGAGGAAATTGAATGTTGGGAAGGGAGTTATATGGTCTCCTTACTGTTTTCTGATTGGTTCTTTACTCTCTGTGTTTTTTGCTGCTATGGAGTTCTAGTAAAGAAAGACTTAAGCAAATATTCGCCTCCTGTCATTAATAAAATTAAGATTATAGGTACACTAAAGCTAGCTTAATCTACAATTAATTACGTTAATAATCCCAAATAATTCAATACTCTTGGACTAACACCCGAAACTCTATATGAAATATTAAAAACATGAACCATCTAATTCAGAATTACTCAAAAAGTATCAATACGTTACTATAAAATATAGGGTTTGCAATACTGACAGTGTGGGTCATGGGCATAGTGCAGACATGCGGTTAGGACTTTGAAAATGGTGAAAAGCATATTGCTTCCTGTACCTGCAAGTATGTGGTTGGGACATAGTACAAATTGAGCCTCAAAAGTCTAACCACAAAAACTATATTTTATATGCTTATCAAAAATGAGTTTAACCTTGCTATAGTGTGCCAATTTTATGCATCTAACGCTGCCATAATGTTCCAATTGTATGCCTGTAAAGCTGATTGCCATGGTGTGCCAATTGTATACCTCTAAAGCTGATTGCCATGGTGTGCCAATTGTATGCATCTAAAGCGGATTTCCATGGTGTGCCAATTTTATGCCTCTAAAACTGATTGCCACGGTGTTCCAATTGTATGCATCTAAAGCGGATTGCTATAGTGTGCCAATTGTACGCCTCTTAAGTGGTTTGCCATGGTGTGCCAGTTTTATGCTTCTAAAAGTAATTGTCATGGTGTGCCAATTGTATGCATCTAAAGTGGCTTGCTATGGAAGTGGGTCTCGAAAATTACCGTTTTGAAAAGTGGGTCTCAGACCAAAAAAATTTGGGAAACCCTGTACTATAGTATTGTTTATAAAGAAGGGATCCCTTTAAATAGCGTGCTCTTGACTTAGATATTTGTATGAAACTTGCATTAACTAATTGCAACATATGTACCCTGTCAATAGAATTCTCCTCTTAGATGGTGCTACATCATCCTAAATCTTATAGAAATTGAGCAAACATTTGCACCAGATTACACAGACATGGTGTCACCTGAATTCCTCCAGAACTCTCAAAGACTCAACATTTTTATACTATATCATGTTAAAAGGCATGGCAAACCTTTGAATGGACCGGTCATGTTGAGTGATTAAGAGCCATAATAACGCAGGTAAAAACCTTTGTCTATGATTTTCTGATCCAGACTACATACATGACCCAACCCAACAAACAGGGAGTCTACAGTTGTGGTCACAAGGAATAAAAATGTCAGCATCCCTGTACAACAATTTTGTAGATTTTCACAATTTAAAAGAACACATACAATGTGAGGACCATTGAAAATGTAAATGTTGCTCTAATTTATTAACAATAATTATATTTACAGTATGGATCCTCTGCAACAAACACACAGGGCAGAAGAAATGTGGTGTTTCATGTTTTCAACTAATGAAGTGACTTTTGTCCCAGTATGAAAATACAGGGCTCATCATGCAATCAACATAACACAATCATACTATCCCACTCTCACGGAAAGGGTAGTGGGCTTATGGTATAGAAATAATTCTCCTCAACTCCACTAATTTACAGATTAGGTATGGCCCTATTCATTCCGGCTATGTACTAAATACTAAAAAACGAAATAATCCCCCATTTGCCCGACCCTGGCAATATACTGTTTGCAGTTTTCCCCTGGGTTAGACAGAGCATATGTTTTAGACTGGGAAGTACCCATTTCGGACTCATGGACAATTAGGACTGGACTTGGAATTGCTGGTTAATCAGTGGTGAAGGACAGCTTTCTTGGAATCAAGGTTCCGACAAGGTCTGCCACTTCTCCACAAGCTGGAGTGCTTAAAACCAGAAATTCCAATCACTTGACAACAATGATTATTCAGGGGATTGGGGCAGCTGTTTGGAACGCAGAGGGTCCCACAAACTGTCCCGACTTCTCGAGCTTTATGCTTAAAATCAGAGGTGTCAAGGATACGTAAGAATAGCACAGAAGCTATACAGCAAAATATGTACAAGCAAGCAAGCAAAATTGAGCGCTGGGAGTAAGTTTATCCATCCATCAAGTACAGTTTTCAAACAATTCCCTTTTACTTTTACCCTTTAGCCTACCAAAGGCACAACCTCCTACCAAAGGAGGGGCTGTCTCCCAAAGACCGTAACTATGAAAAGTCCCTGAGTCTACCATAGACAATGCAGTAAAGATCCCCTTTAAATAAAGGATGCAATGTGTGGAGGGGAGCAAAAGGAAGGGAACGAGGATCTAGAAGACACAATTCTCTTACCCTTTACGTCTCTAGTTGCATCCCACTTCTGACACCGGCTTGTTGGGGGAAAAATCAGCTAAGCATGGGACAAAGACCCTCTGGTTGATGGATGGAGACAGACCTCCCTCAGAAGGTTCGGGGAACAAGTGAGGAGACACACACAAAGATGTTTCCAAACAAGTTCAATATTTTATTATTCACAAGCTGTGTTTATACATATTTTATCACGTTATGGGATGTAACAGGATGTAACAGGAAGCAGCTGCTTGTGATAGATAACAAATATGTTGATTTACACAAATATGCCGATTTACACAAAATACTACAAATACCGAAAACAAGAACATTTGACGTAAGCGGTAATGTTTTCCGAGAAATGCAAAAACTGAACAACTGTTTCAAGCTATCCATAAAGTTTCAAACTGAACAGCAAGAATAGATATAGTGAAAGGGATATTCTATCCTTGTGTGGCGAAATTAACCTCGCCACTTGTGCCTGGAGAGGACTGCTTGCCAGCCTCTTGCCATGTGATTATGGTCCCTGGGAGATTTGGCCCTTTAACCCCTTAAGGACACATGACATGTGTGGCATGTCATAATTCCCTTTTATTCCAGAAGTTTGGTCCTTAAGGGGTTAAAAACATTATTTGGGCTAATGGATTTATATTGTGCTGCCGCTGGCCCTTTAAGAGCTGTCTGGGGACATATTGAGACTTTGTGTGACAATGCCCCTTTAAGACGGTGTCCCCAGTGTCCCCAGACTTAGTTAAAATATTTTGTTCCTGGCTATTTTCCACTTGGTTCAGCAAATGGGGCTTACTGAACCAAGTACCACACAGGCCGACCACCCAGAAGTGGAAGTGTGCAGGCAATTTACCTCCAAGGCTGTGAGGTTACTGCAGGTTAATTGCCGACCACTGGGTGGTCGCAGTTCGTGCAAACGAACACGTGGCGGCGGCCATCTTTGTTCATTCGAACGAGGTCAGCGGTATGTGTAGCCAAATCCATGGAACTGAAATCGGCTACACAGTTCCGCGAACACCGCTGAGCCTTACCTTCTCCCACAGTGATTTTGCAGCCGCAGAGACTAAGTCCCTTTCGAAGATTCGAACGCTCGTTCGAATGGGACTTAGTCATTTTTTCAGCCTGAAATAGACCGACCGCAAAGCCCAAATCTATGGAACTGTTTTGGGCATGAAAATGTGCTTGCGGTCGGTCATAAAGGGACCTCCAGCTAACTTTTTAACCCCTGTATGGAATTGGCTGAATTTTCACTATGTTTACAATTAAAGTGTGCTGAGTTCGAATATGTGATGTGATTTATGTTTGTGGCATGTATATTTTGGAAGTTATTAATATGTTGCATAAAGTGTATTTTCCTGCCTGTGATAAATTACATTAACCCATTGTGTTCAGTAATTATATCACAGGCAGAGGGGAGGGATTGTATGTTTGTGCTGGGTGTGTTTTACGGTTTGCCTGTAAGGGATTGGTTGTACTGTGTCCCACCCTGTGGGATGTCCCCTTGCATGGGGACTTGCATAAAAGCCAGTGTGTGGTCATTAAAATCAGATCATCTTAAACCTTTCTTGAAGCCTTGGCTCGTGTTTGGGGGAAGGGATACCTACACTCTGGGGATTGCTATAATCACTTACTCCCCAGAGTAATCTCTTGCAATAGCTTGATTTGTTCCTGCTACGCTCTCTGAATTTAGGAGAGGGTCACCCACTGGGAGCTGGATCCTGGTCGTGGATCCAGGGTGGGTGGAGACGGCGAGACCCCGGCACAGCTGTATCGCTGGAAGTGGGGTCTGCAGTGCTGATGGTGTCGGTTGTCGAACTCCTTCCACAGCTAGAAATAATGAAAGCGCTGTCCCAATAATAATTCCCCCACAAACGAGACCAAGCTCCGTCTACCTGCCCGGTATTTATGCAGGTCTCCACAAGGTGGACACTCCCCTAGGGGACCTTGTGGAAGACTGTAAAACATATTGGACAGTAGCCAATCGCAGTGGCTTCAACATAAGCCCTTCCCATCTTACCCATAAATCCTTCTTCTCTATCCCGGAGATAATTGGGAAGAAACCTAATTATCTCCCAGGATAGAGACAATCGCCATTTTAGAATACAGTAAGAAAAATACAGTAAAATACATAAATTAAGAAATACCAAATAAATATGGTTTGTGTAACGTATCCCCAGATAGCCTGGATCTGAGTGCATATTTCTACCGAATAGCGCTCAGATCCGATGTACCTAGTTCAATCGCCATGGAGTCAGTCTTTCACAAGTCATGTATACGAATGATTCCATGGGACGGCTATCTGGGTAAAGTTCATACGAATGTTAAAAACTCCCAAACTGACCGGTGTTCGTACGCCTCGACGAAATAGAAGGCAGGTGGCAATTTCCAGCGGTGTTCGGTAGATAAAGTGTCCATTTTTAGTTCCATAGGATTTGCACCGAACACCGCTGATCTTCCTCATGTCCCAAAATGGCCGCCACCTCGTGGTCGGCATACGAACAATGACCACCCGTACGAATGGAATGGAGAGGTGTCTGTGGTTAACCACAACGTTCTAATTGGGGCCAAGAGGTTAACCAGCAGCACACTCCTCTCCTGGGTGGCCGTCTGTTCGTAGTTTCAATTGGTATTCCAGAATCACACGAACAGGGGCATATGGACAGGAAATCCAGCAAAAATAAAGGCAAACAGACGAACCAGCAATACTAGTCTATACAGATGGATCTGTCACATTCTAATTTTAGAAAAGTCTGTTTTTTTAAAGTCTAAAACTTTTGTTTTTGTGTGACTCAGTCACTGTTCTTATATTAAACCACACTCACTGATGATCACTGGATCCTAAACTTTCACCTACAGTAATATCTGATACCAAACCTCCATTTGTTAACACTAAATCTAGTATGGCCTCTTTACGAGTTGGCTCCTCAACGACTTGTTTTAGAGACAATCCCAGTGGGGAGTTTAGAATATATGTGCTCCTGGCACAAGCAGCTATTTTGTTTTTCCAATTCACTTCAGGAAGATTACAGTCACCCATGATGTTAACTTCCCCCTTCATTGTCATTTTAGCTATTTGCTCAACTAGTAGATTATCTAACTCTTCAATTTGTCCTGGGGGCCTATAAATCACACCTACACAAGTTACTGTGTGATTACCAAATTCTAACGTAACCCAAACGGACTCTATGTTAGCCTCACTAACCTTTATTAGGCTAGATTTTATACTATCCTTCACATACAGGGCCACCCCTCCCCATTTCTTGCCTTCCCTGTCTTTTCTATATAAAGAGTACCCTGGTATTGCTATGTCCCAGTCATTTTTCTCATTATACCATGTCTCAGTAACAGCGACTAAATCTACATTATCAGTTACCATTATTGCCACAAGCTCCCGACACCATTCACCAAGCCACAAGTTAAAGTCCCTAATACGCATTCGCCTGTCGTTCTGAGTTTTATGCACAGGCAGAACTTCAGAGAATAACAGTGTGGAAGCAACCTGCCGAATATCATTGGCAAAAACACAAAAAACTTCCTTTACCTCTGAAACCTCATTGCAAGCCAAGTCATTTGTCCCTAGATGGACAAGTACATCCAATTCCCCTTCCTGCTTTGCTCGCTTAACACTATTACAAATACGTCTCCTGTCTCTGTGAGCAGTATCTCCTGGAAGACATCTCAGAAGACCACCATTGTCCATCTCCACACCTCTTATGATAGAATCCCCCAGCAACAACTGCTTTCTATTAGGCCTCACCATAGTCTCCAAGCCTGTCTCCACAACACCACTACCCTCAGTGCCTGAGACTGTCTCCACAACACCACTAGCCTCAGTGCCTGAGCCTGTCTCCATAACACCTCAGTGCCTTAGCCTGTCTCCATAAACCTCAGTGCCTTAGCCTGTCTCCACAATACCACTACACTCAGTGCCTGTCTCCATAACACCACTACACCTGGTGCCTGAGAATGTCTCCGTAACCGGGTGCGTTGTTTTGTCCCTCCTCCCCAGCAGCTAAATCAGGACACCCGGGTACTGTACCAGCTACGTCCCAACCAGCCACTGAGATAAGAAACCTTATTGACTGGTCCTGGGAAGACCCCCAGTTGGCAGGGGGTGATGGGACTCTCCACCGGCACTACAGGGATACTGGGCAGCCTGCCCAGATCTCCAACCACAGATGGAGATGTCAAGAGTGGGGACAGTCGGTCCCCCTTCCCAGCGGCTGAGCGAGTTACAGGGAGAGAAGTGTGTCATCCTTCCTCCCCAGTGGCAGAGTGTGTTATTGGGAAAAGAGACGGTCGTCCAGTGGCGTCTAGAGCAAATTCCCCATTTACAGGTGGCGTCTAGAGCAAATTCCCCATTTACAGGGGAGAGTGGTTCCAGAGCCCCAGTGAAGCCATGGCGACTATGGGCAGAAGTTCTGCAGTTTGTCCCCTGTTCCAGTTAGGAAGCGGTCCTTGGCAGAGGTACCCAGCCGGGGTACAGGGAGCTCTGTTACAGCGCTGCAGATGAATTCCCCATAGCAATCAACAAACTAGAGGGTTCTCACCAATCGGTCGCCCTTGCGAAGGCACATGGGCTGCTGAAATCGCAGAACAGATGACATTGATAGAGCGGTTCGACTTACCAGACAAGAAAAGGAATGACAGGAGATTCAGACCTGAGGAAATCCCATCCCAAACGCCAACCTGACCAAGAGCGTCAGGTGGATAGGTAGCTTTTACTCATCCCTGGCACCCAGGAGTCCCAAGGGGAGAGCCCTAGTATCCTGCAATGGGTAATCAACACGCCCAAATCCCTGAAAGAGTCCACGCCACCAGGGTCAAGCGACCATCCAGGATCATCGGGTGTGGTTCCTCATTCTATCAGAAGGTTGTGATCCTGCGGCATTAGGAGAGAATTTGGGGTCTATCAGAAGGTTGTGATCCTCCGGCATTAGGAGAGAATTTGCAAAGGTCAGATCTGGAAACCAGGGTAAGCTCGGCCACAGGAGCCATTGTGTCCCGACTTGGCAGAGTACCCACGCGATTATAACAAACTGGGAAATGGTGTAGGCACCCTGCTGTGGTCACTGTTGCAAGAACACGTCCACTGCAGGCTCTCCGGATGCGACAGCCAGCTGTAGACGTTCGGTATCCAGCGATTGGTGCGAGAGGCAAACAGGTCAATGCGAAACGGGTCTCTCAGGAGTCCAGGGTGAGGAATATCAGACTGTCCAACCTCCAGTCACAGTTTTCTCTCCAGTACAAAGACATGTCTGCTGTGAGGTTGGATACACCCAGTAGGTGTTTTGCCATCAGTGTGATATTCCAAGGCATGCAGTAGTCAAAGATCTTTTTCATAATTACCGGCAGACCTGGTTTCCACGAGGTGGTTAATATAATGCACCGTGGAGACGTTGTCCATCTGTAGAAGGATGAAGGAATTGGACTGCCACCTCGTTATACTCTAAATGGTGAATGACCCTGCCAGCAGTACAAGGCAATTGATATGAAGGTGGTGCTCCTGTTCGGTCCACACACTGTGTGGTTATCAGTGGCACCCCAGGCCCAGAAGCGTGCATTTGACTCCAGGATAAAGTTCAGGCAACTGCTGAAGATGACCTGACTGTTCCATGCCTGCATGCATTCTAGACACCATAATAGTTCCAAGCGTACTTCGTGTCACCCTCGTACAGACTGATCGTATGTGGGCTTCCGCTGTGAAATATATGGCTTGAATGGAGATTGAAAGTGGTCCTACAATTCGTGCAAGAACCGTAGTGGCAAGAACCGTAGTGGCAAGAATTCGTGCAAGAACCGTAGTGGCAACAATTCGTGCAAGAACCGTAGTGGCACAAAGTCACTTTTGAGAACCTTTGCTCTTTTATCGTTGCCACCTTGGAAGGAGGTAGTTGCAGTGTGCAAGAGACCGAAACCACCTTGAACCCCAGGAATTGGGCTTGTAGAGCTGGAACCAGAGCCAATTAGTCATGGTTGACCACGAAGCCCAGTGACTGTGTAGTGGGTGTGTCCCCATATTGAGGACTTGTTAGTGCAGAAGATCAGAATATCGTCTACGTAAATTATACAGTGAATACCCTGGACATGCAACCATCTCCAAGACATGCAACCATCAGATTCAAAATCTTGGTGAAACACCACAGGGCTGAGCTGAGTTTGAACAGGAGGCACGTGAACTGCTACTCTTCGTCTTGCCAGAGGAACCTGAGAAAGGGGCGGCTGACTTGGTGTATAGGGGCAACAGATAAGAGTTCTTCAGATCCAAACGCGTAAACAAATCGCTGACTCTTAACTGGTCTCAGAGTAGATGGATACCCTCCATCTTGAAATGTCTGTAGACCACATGCCTGCAATCTGAACAGTATCCATGATTTTTTATACATTTGGTCTTACTTGTGGTGAATCTGCATTGAGCATGTCCTCTAACTCCGTGGCCCCTGTCCGCTCCTTGAGCCATGTTGAGTGAGGTAAACACATTGACATTTGTTTTATTTAGTGTATTTTATTTAGTACTTTTAAAAATGCCCCACTAAGCAGTGGGGCCTGTGCTTGCGGGCCCAGTTACTTGTTGCCCAGATCAGTCAATTTAGTGTGAATACAGAAGAGTGCTGCTTGGAGTATCTCCATTTGTATTGCCCATGAAGCAAAAGCAGCTCTGTGCCTACTCCCTGATATCATGCGCCCATTTGCGCATCATGTCATCCATGAACGTATTAATTCTAGCATAGGCGTTGTCTGTCAGGTACATAACCCATGCCAGGGGTCCACTGGCATCCAGAAGTCTGTCCTGCTCTCGTTTGAAGCTCTGTTTGACTCCCTGGGCCCCTTGGGCCATAAACACATGGGCCATAAACACAGCTTAAACTTGTCAAACTCCAGGGTTAAGGCAATCTTGTCCAATTGTCCAATTGCCAAAGTGTTGTAAGGGGTCCATCAAGGTCATAGGCCTCAGTCTGCCATTTATCTAGTACCAACAATAAATGCGGTGGGTTATGCTCCTCATCTGAGGAGGGGTCAAGCATATGCCAGGTAGCCGGTTGCAGTGGCGTTGACTTGCGTTTGCGGTGCGTCTTGACACTGGCAGTCCAAGATTTTGCACTTTCACGTTTCCAGTGGTGTTTTCACTGATCTGGAGTTCTCCTTGGAGGATGAGTTGAGTCATCAGAGACCAGGGCCGCCATCAGGGGGTGACAACCATGACAGTTGTCACGGGCCCGGCAGTCCCAGGCCCCACATTCCCTCTCTGCACATATATATAGCGATGATCGCTATATATATGTGCAGTGCAGGTGCAGCCGCGGGCTCCCAGCTCCCTGTATTTGCAGAGGGGGCCCAGCAGTCACAGCTGTACATTACAGCTCTTCCCTCTCTCTAACTCCCGCGGGTTACCATGGCAACGCTCCGCGCGGCACGCACATCATGCTTGCGGGAGTTGGAGAGAGGGAAGAGCTGTAATGTACAGCTGCGACTGCTGGGCCCCCTCTGCAAATACAGGAAGCCGGGGGCCCCACCATGCCCCTGGACCACCAGGGATGGAATTCCCCCCCCCCCCCAGTTAAGAAGAAGGGAGGAGGGAGAAACAGATTTTACATTTACATACACTAGAAAACACACACACTCTGCATTCACTACACTAACACACACTGCATTCACTACACTAACACACACTGCATTCATTACACTAACACACACCACATTCAGCCCTGCATCATTATTAGCGGACTAGGTAGGAGTCGGGCGGGCCGGGGGGGGGGGGGAAGGGATCGACAGGGGGGGCCCAGATCTTGTGCTTTGTCAGGGGCGGACCTGTGTCTGTGTATGTATGTATGTATGTATGTGTTTATGGATGTCAGTGTCTGTATGTCTGTCTGTATGAATGTATGTCTGTCAGTATGTCTGTATGTATGTATGCCAGTATGAATGAATGTATGTCTGTGTGTATGTATGTGTGTATGTATGTGTATGTCCTCATGCATGTGTGTCTGTATGTATGTTAGTATTAGTGATGTACCGAACTGTTTGCTGGCGAATAGTTCCTGGCGAACATAGCGTGTTCGCGTTCGCCACCGCGGGCGAACACATGCGCGGTTCGATCTGCCCCCTATTCGACATCATTGAGCAAACTTTGACCCTGTGCCTCACGGTCAGCAGACACATTCCAGCAAATTAGCAGCAGACCCTCCCTTCCAGACTCTCCCACCTCCCTCCCAGCATCCATTTTAGATTCATTCTGAAGCTGCATTCTTAGTGAGAGGAGGGAAAGTGTAGCTGCTGCTCATTAGATAGGGAAATTGATAGCCAGGCTAGGGTATTCAGTGTCCACTACAGTCCTGAATGACTCATCTGATCTCTGCTGTAAGAACAGCACCCCAAAAAGCCCTTTTTAGGGCTAGAACATCAGTCTGCTTTTTTTTTCTGTGTAATGTCATTGCAGTTGCCTGCCTGCCAGCTTCTGTGTCAGGCTCACAGTGGATACTGTGCCCACTTGCCCAGTGCCACCACTCATATCTGGTGTGACTATAGCGTCCCTTTAAAAACAAAAAAAGTGTTTCACTGTAAGCTAATAGCAGTTAGTTGTCTGCCAGCTTCTGTGTCAGGCTCACAGTGGATACTGTGCCCACTTGCCCAGTGCCACCACTCATATCTGGTGTGACTATAGCGTGCCTTTAAAAACAAAAAAAGTGTTTCACTGTAAGCTAATAGCAGTTAGTTGTCTGCAAGCGTCTGGGTGTCAGGCCTTCAGCGTGTGCTCTGCCAACCTCAGCAAGTGTACTTTGCCACTCATATCTGGTGTCTGTATAGCGTGCTTTTACAAAGAAAAAAGTTTTTCAGTGTAAGCTAATAGCAGTCAGTGTCCTTAACCCCTTAAGGACCAAACTTCTGGAATAAAAGGGAATCATGACATGTCACACATGTCATGTGTCCTTAAGGGGTTAAAGCGGGTGTCAGGCCTTCAGCGTGTGCTCTGCCAACCTGTCCTCAGAGACCATGATATACACTGACACAGAGCAGAATAGAGACTGTTACCCCTACATAGGGTCACTTGGCAGATATGGATTGACACCTATCCTAAGGATCCCTGATACACACTGACAAAGAGCAGAATAGAGACTGTTCCCCCTACATAGGGTCACTTGGCAGGTATGGATTGACACCTGTCCTCAGAGACCATGATACACACTAGCACAGAGCAGAATAGAGACTGTTACCCCTACATTGGGTCACTTGGCAGATATGGATTGACACCTGTCCTCAAAGCCCCTGATACACACTGACACAGAGCAGAATAGGGACTGTTCCCCCTACATAGGGTCACTTGGCAGGTATGGATTGACACCTGTCCTCAAAGACCATGATACACACTGACACAGAGCAGAATAGAGACTGGTACCCCTACATAGGGTCACTTGGCAGATATGGATTGACACCTGTCCTCAAAGCCCCTGATCCACACTGACACAGAGCAGAATAGGGACTGTTCCCCCTACACAGGGTCACTTGGCAGGTATGGATTGACACCTGTCCTCAGAGACCATGATACACACTGACACAGAGCAGAATAGAGACTGTTACCCCTACATAGGGTCACTTGGCAGATATGGATTGACACCTATCCTAAGGATCCCTGTAAAGTAAAGGTTGGGGATTGCCTTTTGTGCAAAAAAATTTTGGCCGGGTACCTTCCACTGAGGTGTCCCAATAGCTACAAATTTTTTGAACGCCTCAGACTCCACCAGCTTGTATGGTAAAAGCTGGCGGGCTAATAGTTCAGACAAGCCAGGTGTCAGACGCCGGGCAAGGGGGTGAGTTTCTGACGCTTGCAGACAACTAACTGCTATTCAATCTATAACAGTGAAAAAAGTTTAGTTTTTTTAAAAATCAATGTTTTATTGATAAGATTTTTCAAAGGGGGAGAATGGAAGGGGTACAGAAAGAAGAAGGTGGTCGGGGATTGGGGAAGGTACAGCGGGATTCACAATAATACAATTTGGCATGCATTGCTATTTGGTGTAGCATATGAGAACACAGTATATTAAGCAGAACATGTATTGTAAAGTATGCCATACGTAATACATAGTACATAGTATGAAATATAATATAATAGAATACGATATGTGGGTTACACTGAATACAGATACAAAGATTGATCCGCCCTTTGTGTGCGGTGGATGGGACGAATCCCATCATGTGATGACTGGGATATAACTTGCAGTTCGGTAAATTGTTGCGTACTAGTTGTGTATCCTTTGTGCGAGAGTGGAGGAATGGAAGTGTAGCGGAGGAGCGTGTCAGGATCGGGACAGGGATCCAACACGCAGAGTACAAAGAGTGGAAAGGTACGTATACCGGGCCTTAGAATGGCCGGACTAACGTACCGAGAGTAATAGAGAATAGTCAGAGACAAGCCGAGGTCGAGGGAACGAGAAGACAGATAAGCGAGAGACAAGCCGGGTCAAGGGATAACAGAGATAAGCAGGGTAGTACAACAAGCCGAGTCAAAACCAATAGAGCAAACTAGAATACCAGAGCACTGAGTGACTAGACAAGCTAGAACCACGACAGGGCAATGAGCTGAAGTGAGAAGTAAGCTTAAATACCCTGGCTCCGGATGGTAGACACGCCTCTGACAAGTACCGATTGGATATCGGACACTTGAGTGACAGGTCGCTCGTGATAGCGTCATGACGTCACGTATTGAGCGTACCGCTAGAAAAGGACGTGGATTCCTCGCGGTCGGTGTTTAAGTGACTGGATGAACCGCGAGGAACGAAGGAAACAGCTCGTTTGGACGGATAAACTACTAAGTCTCTACCTCTTTTAGAGGTAGAGACCTCAGGTACCCTGACAGTACCCCCCCTCTCAGATACGCCCACCGGGCGGAAGGAACCGGGACGAGATGGAAAGCGGAGGTGAAATGCTCTGCGAAGGCGAGAAGCATGAACGTCCTCCTGAGGTACCCAACTCCTCTCCTCAGGACCATATCCCCTCCAGTTGACCAGATATTGCAATTTTCCCCTTGAAATTCTGGAATCAATGATGGAGCTGACCTCGTACTCCTCCCGACCCTCCACCTGAACAGGACGAGGTGAGGAAACCTTAGAGGAGAATTTGTTGCAAATAAGAGGTTTCAACAAGGAGACATGAAAAGAGTTAGGAATGTGTAAGGCAGGTGGCAGAGCAAGGCGATACGCAACCGGGTTGATACGAGTGAGAACCCTGTAAGGACCTATGTAGCGAGGAGCAAATTTCATAGATGGAACTTTTAGGCGAATATTCTTAGTGCTCAGCCACACCCTATCCCCAGGAACGAAGACCGGAGCCGCTCTTCTATGCTTGTCAGCGTGTCTCTTGAACAACGAGGAATTATGTAACAGAATTTGCCGAGTCTGATCCCATAATTTCTTCAGGTTGGCGACATGATCATCAACCGACGGTATCCCCTGAGAAGAGGAAACCGAAGGAAAAATTGAAGGATGAAAGCCATAGTTCATGAAGAAAGGGCTAGAGCGAGTTGAATCACAAACAAGGTTATTGTGTGCGAACTCCGCCCAAGGAATCAAACCGACCCAATCGTCCTGGTGTTCGGAAACAAAGCAACGTAGATACTGCTCGATCTTTTGATTGGTGCGTTCAGCAGCTCCGTTAGACTGAGGGTGATAGGCAGAGGAGAAGTTCAATTTGATTCCCATTTGAGAACAAAAGGATCTCCAGAAACGTGAGACAAATTGAGAACCTCTATCAGAAACAATCTCCGAAGGAATCCCATGTAGGCGAAAAACTTCTCTCGCAAAAATCTCTGCCAATTCAGGAGAAGTCGGAAGTTTAGGTAATGGCACGAAATGGGCCATCTTTGTAAATCTATCCACCACCGTGAGAATAACAGTCTGTCTCTTGGAAGCAGGTAAATCTACGATAAAGTCTATGGACAAACAGGACCAAGGTTTCTCAGGAATGTCCAAGGGGTGTAACAGGCCACAAGGAGATGTATGAGGTTGCTTAGTCTTGGCACAAGTCTCACAAGCTGCGACGAACTCCTCAATATCTTTTCGTAGTGAAGGCCACCAGAAATCCTTGGATATCAGAGAGTATGTCTTGCGAATACCAGGATGTCCAGCTACTTTACTTTCGTGAAAACATTGTAAGAGTTCCAGTTGGAGTTCAGGAGGAACAAAGTTTCTTCCCTCAGGAGTGTCTCCGGGTGCCAGATGTTGTGACTTCAAGATCTGGTCAAGTAGCGGAGAATGGATCTTGAGACTGGTATTAGCAATAATATTGCATTTGGGTACAATGGAGGACAAAAGTGGTTCAACTGAAGCAGACGGCTCATATTGGCGAGATAGCGCATCGGCTTTAGAATTTTTTGACCCAGGTCTGTAAGTCAGAACGTAATTGAAATGGGTAAGAAATAACGACCAACGAGCCTGCCTGGAGGACAAACGCTTGGCCTCTCCGATATAAGACAAATTTTTGTGGTCCGTTAGAATGGTAACAGGATGTAATGTACCTTCCAATAAATGTCTCCACTCTTTCAAAGCCTTGATAACCGCTAGTAATTCTCTGTCACCAATGTCATATCTGCTCTCTGTACCAGACAATTTTTTAGAGAAAAATCCACATGGATGTAATGGTTTATCAACACCCAACCTTTGAGATAGGACAGCACCTAAACCAGTCTCTGATGCGTCTACCTCAAGTAGAAAAGGCAGGGAAGTGTCGGGGTGAACTAAAATTGGAGCGGAAGCGAAAAGCTCCTTGAGAGTTTTGAACGCAAGAAGAGCTTCAGTAGTCCAATTCTTAGTATCAGCCCCCTGTTTGGTCATATTGGTGATAGGTGCGATAATTGAAGAATAACCCTTAATAAAGCGCCTATAATAATTAGAAAAACCAATAAATCTCTGTACGGCTTTAAGACCTTTGGGTAAAGGCCACTCTAGAATGGACTGGAGCTTATCCGGATCCATCTTAAATCCCTCCCCCGAGATCACATAGCCGAGAAAGGTTACCTGGGTTTGATCAAAGCTACATTTCTCCAACTTGCAGTACAAGCCATGTTGAAGAAGCTTGTGCAAAACCCTCCTGACTTGCTTGTGATGAGTCTCAATCTCACTAGAATGTATGAGTATATCATCTAGGTATACAATGACGCAATCTTGCTGAAATTCCCTAAGAACCTCATTTATCAGATCCTGGAATACAGCTGGTGCATTGCATAACCCAAAAGGCATGACTGTATATTCATAGTGGCCATATCGAGTATTGAATGCCGTCATCCACTCATGTCCCTGCTGGATTCTCACCAAGTTATATGCCCCTCTGAGATCCAATTTGGTGAAAATTGTAGAGCCCTTCAAACGATCGAAGAGTTCGGTGATCAAGGGAATCGGGTAGGCATTTTTAATGGTTATCTTATTTAGGCCTCGATAATCAATACAAGGTCTTAAAGAACCATCCTTCTTTTTAACAAAAAAAAATCCAGCCCCGGCAGGAGAGGAGGACCTCCTAATGAATCCCTTGTCTAAATTTTCGTGAATATACTCCTCTAGAACTGAGTTCTCTTTCGTAGATAACGGGTATACATGACCTCTGGGCGGCATGGTACCAGGGAGTAGGTTAATTTTGCAATCAAAGGACCTGTGTGGGGGTAAGGTATCGGCTTTCTTTTTGTCAAACACTGCCTTTAAATCTAGATACTGAGACGGAATTTGTGTCTCTGTAGGATTGTCAGAGTTAGTCGAGGTGTTGGTTAAGCAGAGAGGTGAGACCTTCCGCAAGCATTTCTCTTGACAATTCTGTCCCCATGAAACTATCTCCCCTGACTCCCAATTAATAATAGGGTTATGTCTCCTCAACCAGGAGTACCCCAGGACTATGGGAATAGACGGAGAAGAAATGAGCAGTAAGGATATGTCCTCTCTATGTAGGATGCCAGCAGTTAAGTTAATCGGTATGGTCTCACGGAAAATGACAGGCTCAAGTAACGGTCTACCATCGATGGCCTCAACAGCCAGTGGTGTCTCTTTTAACTGGGATGGAATAGCATGCTTGGCAGCAAAACCCTGATCTATAAAGCTCTCAGCAGCTCCAGAATCGATTAGTGCCATAGTCTTGACTACTCCCTTTTCCCACTTTAAAGAAACGGGTAACAGAAGCCTGAACTCTTTGTAGTTGTGAATAGAGGACAAAGTAGAAACACCCAAGGCCTGTCCTCTAGAGAAACTTAGGTGCGAGCGTTTCCCGAACGATTAGGACAATTTAGGCGTAAATGACCTCTGACTCCACAATACATACATAAACCCTCCCTTCTTCTGTACTGTCTCTCCCTCTCTGTGAGATGAGTACTGCCTATCTGCATAGGTTCAGAAATACGTAAGTCCTCGAACTCAGAATTTTGAAAGGTAGGCGCTAGTTTAAAGGAGGGTCTACGGGTCCTATCTCGAGTGTTCTGCCTCTCTCTTAGGCGTTCATCAATACGAGATATAAAGGAAATTAAATCCTCCAAATTCTCAGGGAGTTCTCTAGTAGCGACCTCGTCAAGAATTACATCTGATAACCCATTCAGAAACACATCTATATAAGCCTGTTCGTTCCACTTAACTTCTGCCGCCAAGGACCTGAACTCTAGTGCATAATCCACAAGTGTTCGATCGTCCTGTCTAAGGCGCAACAGTAATCTAGCTGCATTGACCTTTCTACCAGGAGGGTCAAAAGTTCTTCTAAACGCAGCTACAAAGGCATTATAATTATAGACTAGTGGATTATCATTCTCCCATAAAGGATTGGCCCATCTCAGAGCTTTCTCAATGAGTAAAGTAATAACAAATCCAACCTTCGCTCTATCTGTAGGATAAGAGCGGGGTTGTAATTCGAAATGGATGCTAATCTGGTTCAGAAAGCCACGACACTTCTCCGGTGACCCGCCATAACGTACTGGTGGGGTAATACGGGAAGAAGCACCTACAGTGGCTACCTCTAGACCTGAGACTGCAGGAGAAATAGAAGGAGTACGTGTCTCCTCAGGTGGGTTACTAGCACGAGACAAAAGTGCCTGTAGTGCTAGAGCCATCTGATCCATCCTATGCTCCATGGCGTCAAACCTGGGATCAGAAGAACCAAGCTGACTGTTTGTACCTGCAGGATCCATTGGCCCTGTCGTAATGTCAGGATCGGGACAGGGATCCAACACGCAGAGTACAAAGAGTGGAAAGGTACGTATACCGGGCCTTAGAATGGCCGGACTAACGTACCGAGAGTAATAGAGAATAGTCAGAGACAAGCCGAGGTCGAGGGAACGAGAAGACAGATAAGCGAGAGACAAGCCGGGTCAAGGGATAACAGAGATAAGCAGGGTAGTACAACAAGCCGAGTCAAAACCAATAGAGCAAACTAGAATACCAGAGCACTGAGTGACTAGACAAGCTAGAACCACGACAGGGCAATGAGCTGAAGTGAGAAGTAAGCTTAAATACCCTGGCTCCGGATGGTAGACACGCCTCTGACAAGTACCGATTGGATATCGGACACTTGAGTGACAGGTCGCTCGTGATAGCGTCATGACGTCACGTATTGAGCGTACCGCTAGAAAAGGACGTGGATTCCTCGCGGTCGGTGTTTAAGTGACTGGATGAACCGCGAGGAACGAAGGAAACAGCTCGTTTGGACGGATAAACTACTAAGTCTCTACCTCTTTTAGAGGTAGAGACCTCAGGTACCCTGACAGAGCGCCACAAGTGGCAGACAAGATGACTCCTAGGCTCGTTATCTATTTGGGGTACCTAAATTGAATGCCTACTAGCATGGGCTATATTACAAACTGCAGCTGCTTCATTCTTTGGAAATACGGGCCGTGACGCGCTCTTGTGCAGGATGCTTCGGGATTTTGGGAATCAAGCTAGGGGGTTATACCATGTATCGTTGTAGGGCAGGTTAAGGAACAGTCCGATTCATGTTATCTTAGCATTGATCTATAACCTTGCTTACAGTAATTCAAGTTTAAGTTCCCGACAATTATTGCTATCGTCTGCCCCCTTACCAAATCTCCATGTTGCTTCTGGGTCTCAGATAATTTAAGGGAGGTCGAAAGGGGGGTCTCATGTGGGTGATATAGGCTTGTTCGTTGTTGGATTGCTAGGGGTCCTGTTCAAAGAGACCATTAGGGTCCCGTAGGCAGTCAAGGGCGGAAGCGGGGGAAATGGGTGTCCAGCCTTCGAATGGTATATCCGCCCACAGTGCAACACGGAGATGGGTTTACATGAGGCGGGTGGCATTATGAGTTACATCCAGTGCAGTTTGGTACCAGAAACATGGCATAGCCTGAATTGTGTAGCTCCGAATCTGAAGTTGAGGGTGGTTGCGTGAGTTGCGTTTCCCAGTATGTGACCCATGGGGCCCAAGTTGAGAAAAGGCGTGCCTTGTGCGTCGCCGTCTGTGCAGATAAACACTCATGGATGTAGTACTGGTGGATTTTGGCCAGGAGTAGAGCTTTAGAGGGACAGTGTATTTGCTTCCAATGGTTTGCAATTAGGTTTCTCACCGCTAACGCTGTGAGCGCCATGATAGACTTTACTCGTTTCGGTACTGAATTGGGATATGTTAAAAATATGCCTGTATGTATGTCTAAGGGCGGCACCGTAAAGCCCATGGTGTGCAGCATAGATTGTGCCTCCTGCCATAGTGGGCGTATGCGGGGGCATGACCACCAAATGTGAGTCATTGTGCCACTGTCTGTTCCGCACCTCCAGCAATAGGGGGGGACCGAGTTGTACATTTTATGAAGCCTCTGGGGCATTAGGTACCACCTATATACTAATTTTTTATGCGCTTCGATATGGGAATAGCATTGTGTGAGCCCTTTGAGTGCAGTTAGGGATTTTAGTATTTCCGCAGTAGAGATCGCGTCGCATTCTGTGAGCCACTGTGCCACAAATGTAGGGGGATTAGGTGGAGAGGTCCGCATTAAGGCTTTGTAACAGGAGGCAAGAGATTTAGGTTTGGATGGAGCCCGCCATCATCTAGCGTACAGCGCCTCCAGGTCCATCTGTTCTGAGTTGTGTAATGTAATATCGTGGGCGACATGGGTGGGTATAATACTCCTGAGTTGCATATACAGAAATACTGAGGAGTTGGGTAAGTGAAATTCCTTTTGGAGGTCTGGAAAGGGTTTGATGTGGTTTACATTAAGGACTTCGTCGAGGGTGGTTATTCCTAGCTTGACCCAGGAATGGAATGAGAGCCAGGGTGAGACCGCCTGTAGGGCTGTCAGCGGGGAACGCGGATGGTATTTGTGAGGTGTGGGATGCTTTTGACGTATCGCGTCCCAATGATGTAGTGTTAATGTAGTTGTAGGGAGGAGTGTTGCATCTTTGGGGCGTAGCGTTTTTGGTGTCCAGAGTATGTTTATTAGCGATATATCGACCAATTGGTCAACTTCCATGTCCACCCATTGGAAAACCCCTTTTGGGGTATGAAGTTTCACTGCCGCTTCTAATATGGCCGCTTTGTAATATGAGTATATATCTGGGAGGCCAACACCTCCCTCTATGTGGTTATTCTGGAGGAAACGTTGGGCGATTCTCGGTCTGCGTGCCTCCCATATATATGAGGACAACACTTTTTGGAGCGATTTAAAGAACATTGGAGCCCGCAGATGAAGGAGGCGGAAAACATACAACAGTTTGGGAAGGAGGATCATTTTAACTGTGTTAATTCTGCCCAGCCACGAAAGTTTAACCGGTTTCCACCGTAGGCATTCAGTTTTGCATAAGTTAAGGAGTGGTTGTGGCGAAACCGACCTCGCCACGTGTCCTTGGAGGGGGCTGATTGCCCGCCTCTTGCCTTTGGACTATGGACCAGACTTTATGGGAATGTGATACCCCAGATAGCCATACCATGGAGCCTATTCATATAATGAAAGACTATGGGAAAGACTTTAGCTCCATGGCAATTGTACTGTGTGAGTAGGATCTGCGCGCTATTCGGTTGTTTTGTGCGCGCAGATCCCAGCTATCTGGGGATAGGTGAAATGTCTGTGTGTTATGTGTAAATGTGACTTTATGTATTTTAAAGTGTTTTATGTCGTTTTGCAACCATGTGGTTAATGGAGTCTGCCTCTAGTCCTGGATAATTGGATTACTTCTCCAATTAACTCCAGGGCAGAAGGGTGCATTGTGGGGATGTTTTTCTGCCAGCCAGAAAGGAACAAAATATACTTTTAGTAACTTTTGAACCCCTGGACGGATTCATGCCATTTTTTAATATGTTGTTCCCCTGAATGGATTGATTGTGGATATGTATTTTTATGTGAATGTGATGTATGGTTCTAAAGTTATGAAAGTTGTGTAAAAGTATATTTTGAACTGTATGCATAATGGGATTATGTGTCACACTAAGGGGAGGGGATGTGTGGGAGGTAACATCTATGTCATTGGTTCTTTTATGCCTCCCCCTGGGTGTGGCCTGTATGTGTGAGTTGGAAATAAAAGCCAGGCTGGGTGAGCCAGTTGGGAGTTCCTGTTTAACCCTCAAAATGAAGTGTCGTCTCGTTCTTGGGGGGAATTGGATTGTAAGCTGACTGCCAGGAGTGTAAGCGGATTGTATGCTTTTCTTGTTCAGCTGTTCCAGTTCGGAGTGTTATTTCGTATCCAGATCGGGAGTTTGGTGTTCTGCAGTAGCTGTGCCTGTCTCTAGGAAAGGGGATTATCGCCTAAACGGATTTTATTCCCTTTTATGCTGAAACGGCCCGCAACAATTGGTGGCAGCGGTGGGATCGTTCCTACAACCAGAGGGACAGCTACAGACAACACTATTCCTGGATTACAAAGTGAGGGCAACGCCAGTACCCGTACAGCGCCCCTATCTACGCAGGATTTTGGGAAAATGGGCAACACGCACACCTGGGCAACACACACACCTGAGGAAGAGAGTGAATTAGAATGGAGAGATAATGCCCGGATAAGATTATGGTATGATGCCCGGGAAGAAGTCCAGTATCAACGGCAGCAGCGCTTTCCTGGTGCCGCATACCTGTTGCAGGAACAAATGGCCTGGCGGATGCCGCTTCTGGGGGACCAACCCGGAGGGGAGCGGGTAAGACAACTTGAGTACCTCGTGGAAAGGGAACTGAGCCTGGACGTCTCATACCGGGCACTGTGGTGGTGCACTGTCCAGCCAGAGACGTGGAGGGCAGAGGGCATCCAGCCGGAGGGGGATCACTACACTAGCCCTGGCCTGTTGTGGAAGGCCCTAACAGAAGACGCCGACTTCGGCAGTCCAGCAGAGTCACGGTACTGGGCTATCGTGCATTACCGGAGTGAGATGTTACAGGGCCCGAGATCTATTGGACTGGGACGAGACCTCCGCCGTTTTGCTGCCATGGAACAAGGGCTGGAGATGGACTATGTAGAACTATTAAATTCCGGCCCAGATCCCCAACGGCAGTGTGTGTCCCAGGGAGCAGAAGGTGCAGTCCTTCCTCCCCAGCGACAGTGTGTACCCCAGGGAGCTGATGGTGTCGTCCATCCTCCCCAGCGGCAGTGTGTGTCCCAGGGAGCAGAAGGTGCCGTCCTTCCTCCCCAGCGGCAGTGTGTACCCCAGGGAGCTGATGGTGTCGTCCATCCTCCCCAGCGGCAGTGTGTGCCCCAGGGAGCAGAAGGTGCAGTCCTTCCTCCCCAGCGGCAGTGTGTACCCCAGGGAGCGGATGGTGTCGTCCATCCTCCCCAGCGGCAGTGTGTAACCCAGGGAGCGGATGGTGTCGTCCTCCCTCCCCAGCGGCAGGCTGAGTTACAGGGGGCAGAGGTTGTTGTTCCTGCCCCCCAGCAGCAAAGTGAGATGCCAAGAAGGCAGTGTGAAGTGAAGGGAGCGGAGAGCAGCGTCCTCCCTCCCCAGCGGCAGTGTGTGTCCCAGGGAGCAGAAGGTGTCGTCCTTCCTCCCCAGCGGCAGTGTGTACCCCAGGGAGCCGAAGGTGCCGTCCTTCCTCCCCAGCGGCAGTGTGTACCCCAGGGAGCTGATGGTGTCGTCCGTCCTCCCCAGCGGCAGGCTGAGTTACAGGGGGCAGAGGTTGTTGTCCCTGCCCCCCAGCAGCAAAGTGAGATGCCAAGAAGGCAGTGTGAAGTGAAGGGAGCGGAGAGCAGCGTCCTCCCTCCCCAGCGGCAGTGTGTGTCCCAGGGAGCAGAAGGTGTCGTCCTTCCTCCCCAGCGGCAGTGTGTACCCCAGGGAGCCGAAGGTGCCGTCCTTCCTCCCCAGCGGCAGTGTGTACCCCAGGGAGCTGATGGTGTCGTCCGTCCTCCCCAGCGGCAGTGTGTCCGGCAGGGAGCAGAGACAGTCAGTCTCGCACCCCAGCAGCAGGACAAGAGAAGGAAAGGGGAGACAGCTGGTCTCCCTTTCCACCAGCAGAGAGAGTGTCAGGGAGCGGAGCCTGCTAACCCCTCTCACCAGCGGCAGTTCACCGTCCAGAGAGAGGAGCTTGTTACACCCTCTCTCCCACGGCAGCCTAACCCACCAAGGGGAGATGTTAAGCCCCACATCTGTGCAGATGGGACCGTAGTCTCTGCACTTACAGCACCAGGGATAGGGATGGTCGGTCCTGTCCCCCAGCCACAGAGCGGTGTATCAAAAGGGGAGACAGTCGGTCTCTCCCTCCGGCAGCCGAGCTGTGCACCTAAAGGGGAGACAGTCAGTCTCCAGCAACCAGGCTCCAACCAGACTACTCCCGTGGTAGTGCTGGCAACAGGACAGAGTACCGCTGGTCTCTGCCCCCTCAGCAATCCACCAAGGCAGCCTACCAGTCTCCCCCACAGCAGTGGTGAGGCACCTGAACCTGGACAAGATTCTCCCTCACCCAGGTGTAGTAATGGTTTATTGTGGGTGGGCTGTACTGCTGTTTCTGTCTTGTGGGTGGGCTGCTGGACTAACAAGGGCACTGACCGGCAGGAGGTCAAGTACCCTGTTAGTCTGGGGGGTAAAGGGGAGAAGTGTGGCGAAACCGACCTCGCCACGTGTCCTTGGAGGGGGCTGATTGCCCGCCTCTTGCCTTTGGACTATGGACCAGACTTTATGGGAATGTGATACCCCAGATAGCCATACCATGGAGCCTATTCATATAATGAAAGACTATGGGAAAGACTTTAGCTCCATGGCAATTGTACTGTGTGAGTAGGATCTGCGCGCTATTCGGTAGTTTTGTGCGCGCAGATCCCAGCTATCTGGGGATAGGTGAAATGTCTGTGTGTTATGTGTAAATGTGACTTTATGTATTTTAAAGTGTTTTATGTCGTTTTGCAACCATGTGGTTAATGGAGTCTGCCTCTAGTCCTGGATAATTGGATTACTTCTCCAATTAACTCCAGGGCAGAAGGGAGGAAACCAGGGTGCATTGTGGGGATGTTTTTCTGCCAGCCAGAAAGGAACAAAAGATACTTTTAGTAACTTTTGAACCCCTGGTCGGATTCATGCCATTTTTTAATATGTTGTTCCCCTGAATGGATTGATTGTGGATATGTATTTTTATGTGAATGTGATGTATGGTTCTAAAGTTATGAAAGTTGTGTAAAAGTATATTTTGAACTGTATGCATAATGGGATTATGTGTCACACTAAGGGGAGGGGATGTGTGGGAGGTAACATCTATGTCATTGGTTCTTTTATGCCTCCCCCTGGGTGTGGCCTGTATGTGTGAGTTGGAAATAAAAGCCAGGCTGGGTGAGCCAGTTGGGAGTTCCTGTTTAACCCTCAAAATGAAGTGTCGTCTCGTTCTTGGGGGGAATTGGATTGTAAGCTGACTGCCAGGAGTGTAAGCGGATTGTATGCTTTTCTTGTTCAGCTGTTCCAGTTCGGAGTGTTATTTCGTATCCAGATCGGGAGTTTGGTGTTCTGCAGTAGCTGTGCCTGTCTCTAGGAAAGGGGATTATCACCTAAACTGATTTTATTCCCTTTTATGCTGAAACGGTCCGCAACAGTGGTTTATAGTTATATTGGAATATTTGCTCAGTCGTGGGTGCGATTTTGACCCCGAGGTAGGTGATATAGTCCAACCTCCAGTCAAAATCGTATGTGGCGCTGAGTTCCTGAGCTAGATCTCTAGGAAGGCCTATAGGAAAGGCCTGGGTTTTCGTTTGGTTTAATTTGTAATATGTTAGTTTGCCGTAATGTTGTAAGAGTGACATCAAAGTAGGCAAGGATGAAGACACATCGCTCAATGTTAAGAGGATATCGTCCGCGAACATAGACAGTTTGTATTCAGATTTACCTACCATCATGCCTTTAATTGTAGATTGACTTCTAATTATATGAGCCAGTGGTTCTAAAGAAAGGACAAACAGTAGCGGGGATAGGGGACATCCCTGGCGAGTGCCGTTGGTTATTTGGAATGGGGTGGAGAGGAGGCCTGCATTGGAAACTTGAGCCGTCGGGGCATTGTACAACGCCATAATACCTAGGATTATGGGCGCAGTAAAGCCAAACGCTCGTAGAACATGTTGCAAATAGTCCCAATTAAGCCTGTCGAAGGCCTTCTCCGCGTCTAGTGCTAAGAGAAGGCCTTGGCCACCTTTACTGTGTGAGTGGGATAGAATGTTCAAGATTTTCCTGGTATTGTCCGAGCCTTGTCTTGTTTTGACAAAGCCTGACTGGTCATTATGTATTAGTGTAGGGAGGATAGCGGACAGCCGGTTGGCTATGAGTTTAGCATAGAGTTTGACGTCAACATTTAATAAAGATATGGGTCTAAAGTTCTGGCATTGTGTTGGGGGCTTGCCTGGTTTTGGGAGGGTGGAGATGTGGGCTTTCAACATTTCGGAGGGTAAAGTTCCCTGCAAGTAGCAGTGGTTAAATAGCGCGGACAGGTGCAGCGATAGGATATGGGCAAAGGTCTGGTAGTAAAAGTTGGTGTATCCGTCCGGGCCAGGTGCTTTATGCTTGGGAAGTTTCTTAATTGTTGCGTCTAGTTCGTGGGCTGTAAATGGAGTAATAAGAGAGGATATGTCTTCTGGAGAAAGTTTGGGTAAATCGGTTTGTGCTAGAAAGGCTAGAATGTCTTGTGTGGCTGGTGGAGCTATTTGGGGGTCATCCCTAAGGTTGTAGAGCTTGCTGCAGTAAGCTGCGAATGCATCCACTATATGTTGAGGGTTGGTGAGTTTTTGTTTTGTTGCCGTAGTGACGTATGCTATCCTGGAATTAGTCGTGCGTGCTTTAAGTCGTGTGGCTAACAATGCACCTGCTCTGTTCCCTTGTGAGAAGAAATTGTGGTTGTAGTGTTGAAGCATGTGGGTGGTTTTGGCCTGTTCCAAGTTTCTAAGTTCGGTGTTAAGTATCGAGAGTTCCTGCCGCAGTGTTTGCGTAGGATGTGATTTATTTTGGTGTGTGAGGGCCATAATCTTGGTAATTAGAGCGGAGTAATCTTTAAGTCTTTGCTTTTTAGCGTGGCTCCCTGCTCTAATTAGAAGGCCTCGTATTACTGCTTTGTGTCTACGTCAGGGGTCAGGTTTGTCGTGAAATAGTCAACAAGGTCTACTTTGAGCTGGTCTACGATTTTAGGGTCTCGTAGTAGGGAGTCATTGAGTCTCCATGTTCCTTTGCCCGCAGCAGCACATTTTTCAGATAGGGTAATGGTTATCGGGGCGTGGTCTGAACAGGTTACAATACCTATCATCGTGTTCTGTACCGCTGGCATTAGTGTGGATGGGATTAAGAACCTGTCGATTCTAGTGTACGTGTTATGCGCTAGGGAATGGAAGGTATAGTCTCTCTCTAACGGATTGAGGACCCTCCAGGGGTCTAGAAAGTTGTGTTGGAGAATTTGATCACATAGTAACGATGAAGTTTTGTGTGATTTACGTGCGGATGCGGTGGTTAGTCTGTCAGTAGATGTGGAGTCTAGAGAGCAGTCTAGGAGGAAGTTAGTGTCACCCCCAATCACAGTAGTCCCAAATCTATGTGCGTTCGCCAAGGCGAAGATTTTATCTGCAAATTCTACCTGGTTGGTGTGTGGGCCATAAATGTTGATAAGTGTCACGTTCACAGTAAATGATGTGGAACACAACTGCAGATTTCTTAGGACTTTGATCTTTTATTAAGACACTTAGATGGAACTGAGACTTCAGTTCTAGAATTACAGTTACTGTTTCTTTAAATAATAAACGGTTTGTTTCATTTAGCATTGACAAGGTTCAGAATTCATTAGAGTCCGTTATTCTTGTTAACAGTTCAAATTATAAGAGATTATATACATTGGAATTATCAGTAGCAAGAATGGTGCAGCAAAACTTAAATAGTACTTGTTTTGAGGGATGCTGTAGCAGGCTTGCTGGACAACTTGATAGCAGACTTTAGTATGAAGAAATAAGATTATCTGTAGCAAGACAGGTACAGCTGAACTTGAATAATACTTGATTTGAGGAAAGCTGTAGCAGGCTTGCTGGACAACTTGATAGCAGACTTTAGTATGAAGAAATAAAGCTTTAGCATTATTAGCTCTTAACTCAGAGACTGTAAGTTACTTAACTTCTAGAAGTAGAGGGATTGTGTCCCCAGCTCTCCTCCGAGGCGGTTGCTTCAGTGAATGGTTGCCGAGAGTGCTGGTATCTGTCTCTGATGAGGAGAGATGTTGGGGACTTGAATATTCCTCCGGTCCGGTCTAGTAGCGAGTGGTCGTCTCAGCGAGGTATGTGAGCCGGTGAGTTTGGCGCGGTACGCGTTTCAATAATCCAGCGTCTATCAGCTGGTGCGGTCGCATTAAATAGCAGACCGCGGCAATGGGGGTGTGGCTAATCTCCGTCAAACCCGGAAGCATGAGGAGACATCGGGAGGCTTGAGGCCTGACAGTACCCCCACCTTAATGAGTAACCTCAGGGTGCTATTTCAACATGGTTTAGAAGGGTAGCATCTATGAAAAGCAGAAATCAATTTATCAGCATGGATTCCAGAGGAGTTTTCCCAAGTATCTTCATCAATTCCATATCCCTTCCATCTAATGAGGTATTGTAAAGAGCCACGATGAATCCTTGAATCAAGAATTTTCTGAATCTCGTATTCTTCTTCACCCTGGACTAAAACAGGATCAGGAGGAGTAGTTACATCTCTACGGAAGGGGTCAGGATGATGAGGTTTAAGCAAGGACACATGGAAAACAGGATGAATTTTCAAAGTAGATGGAAGCTTCAATTCAACAACATTATAGTTGATTATTGACTTAATTGGAAATGGACCATGAAAAAGGGAACTTAACTTCTTAGATGGCCAATTTATGAAAATGTCCTTTGAGGAAAACCAGACAAGATCCCCAATCCCATAATCGGGGGAAGAGTTTTCTTTAATATCAAAATTTTTTCTTTGAGTGGATGATGCAAATTCTAAAAGTTCATGTAAAAATTTGAATAAGGATGACATGTGAGAGATTTGATTCGAAACAGAAGAGTTAGACGAAAGATTTGTTTGAGCAGGAAACAAGGAGGGATGAAATCCATAGTTGGAGAAAAATGGAGTCATCTTGCTATTAGTATGATAGGAGTTGTTGTATATGAATTCTGCCATGGGCAACCAGGTTATCCAATCATCTTGTAAGTGAGAACAATAACATCTTAGATATTGCTCTAAGCATTGGTTGACTCCTTCAGTTTGTCCATCAGTTTGGGGATGATATGCGGATGTCAGTTTACGTTGGATATGAAGAGAAGCTCATAATGCGTTCCAGAATTTGGAGGTAAACTGAGTCCCTCGGTCTGAAATTATTTTGTCAGGCAGTCCATGAAGTTTTACAATATTGTCAAGAAATAATTTTTAAAGTTCAGAGGATGAGGGTAACATCTTTAAAGGGATAAAATGGGACATTTTCGTGAAGCGGTCCACCACTTCTTGGTGGATCTTCCCCCTTCTCAACAGCATACCACCATTCTAGTGGTAGCACTAGAATGGTGGTATGCTGTTGAGAAGGGGGAAGATCCACCAAGAAGTGCATAGAAATGGATTGCCAAGGTTTTCCGAGAATCGGTAGGTTCAATAATTGACTACTTAGGTCCTTGTTTGGATCTTTGGCAGATTGAACAAGTTTTAACATATGATTTAACGGTTTTGTCTTGATGAGGCCACCAATAATATCTCTTGGACAATTCAAGGGTCTTTTTTGTACCTGGATGATCTGCCAGGTTAGAATCATGGATAAAATTGAGCACTTGATTTCTGAAAGCAGGAGGTACATAAATTCGGTCCTTGAAATAGTAGAGACCGTCTTTCTTCGATAGTTTAACTGATGTAGGAAGATTAAGAGTATCTTTACTGAGTCCTTTTATGTCGTCGAGAAGGGAAGATAAAGTCCCAACGACTGTATGAGGAGGAGGTTCAAGTTCGGTGTCCGAATAACAAGAGGTTATAGCTGGTTCTTTAGTAGGCTGAAGGATTGGAATATGTTGCAAGCATGTTTCCTTGCAATAATCGGAGTTAAAAGTAAGAGAAAAGGGGGACCAAGAGATTTGAGGGTTGTGGTTCCTTAACCAGTTGATCCCTAGTATAATAGGAAAAAAAGGTGATGGGATAACATCAAATATAAGATTTTCAGTATGAGTATGATTGGTGGTTACTTTTAGAGGGATGGTTTCATGAAGTATTGGTCCCGATGAGATGAGGGACCCGTCAATCACTCTAACAGGAACAGAAGTTCTTTTACGAATACAAGGAATTTTATTCTTTGTTACAAAGGCTGAGTCGATGAACACTCCATTTGCACCGGAATCGATGACAGCCTTGGTCATAATTCTTTTATTGTCCCACTGTAATATGAGAATGATAGGGGACATTTGAGTATTTGCTGTAGAGGGGAGTGCACTTAGGATGGAAGAGGCATGAATCTGCCTACTGCCCTTTATCCGTTTCAATAAAGGGCAATCAGAGACCAAATGAACTTGAGAGGCACAATACATGCAGAGGTTTAATATACGTCTTCGATTTTTCTCTTCAGGAGTGAGGGGACTTCTTATTACCCCTATTTCCATAGGTTCGGTTGGTAAGGATGAGTTGTCAGAAGGCTTTGGAGGATGAAATGATTTTTTCCCGGTTGAAGTTGAGAGAGCCTTTTCGGCCTTTCTTTCTCTAAGCCTTCTGTCAATGCTGATCGATAGATGAATCAGAGCATTCAAAGTAGTAGGGAGTTCTATTCTAGATAGTTCATCCTTTACAGCTTCAGATAAGCCGATTCGAAATTGGTTGCGCAATGCGATGTCATTCCATTGCGTTTCTACTGCCCATCTTTTAAACTCAGCGATATAATCTTCAACGGGTCTATGTTTTTGCAGCAAGGTTCTAATTGTTAATTCAGCAGTATTTTGTTTGTATGGATCTTCATAGAGAAGAGACATGGCTTTAAAGAATTCCTCCAGTGAATCTAAGATTGGGTCATCATTGTCCAAAAAGGAATGGGCCCAGGACATAGGTTCACCTCTCAGAAATGAGATAACTGAAAAAACCTTAGATCTTTCTGTGGGATAAGATCTAGGTTTTAAAGCAATCAATAATTTGCAGGAATTAAAAAACTCCCTATATTTGGAACGATCACCATAAAATTTTTCAGGGTTACATACAGCAGGATCGCTAGTTGAGTGCAGAACAGTATGAGGAAAATGCGTTTGTAAGTCTTTGACATAAGTGAGAATTCTTTCATTTGTAACCTGCAGGTCTTGCACACCTTGGTTAAGTGAATCGACTCGCTGATTCAGCAACAATACTTTAGAATCGAAATCTGCTGGTTCCATTACAATGGCTGGATTATTCTGTCACGTTCACAGTAAATAATGTGGAACACAACTGCAGATTTCTTAGGACTTTGATCTTTTATTAAGACACTAAGATGGAACTGAGACTTCAGTTCCAGAATAACAGGTACTGTTTCTTTAAATAATAAACGGTTTGCTTCAGTTTGCAATGACAAGGTTCAGAATTAATCAGAGTCCGTTATTCTTGTTAACAGTCCATGGCAATTGTACTGTGTCAGTTTTGCATAAGTTAAGGAGTGGTTGTGGCGAAACCGACCTCGCCACGTGTCCTTGGAGGGGGCTGATTGCCCGCCTCTTGCCTTTGGACTATGGACCAGACTTTATGGGAATGTGATACCCCAGATAGCCATACCATGGAGCCTATTCATATAATGAAAGACTATGGGAAAGACTTTAGCTCCATGGCAATTGTACTGTGTGAGTAGGATCTGCGCGCTATTCGGTAGTTTTGTGCGCGCAGATCCCAGCTATCTGGGGATAGGTGAAATGTCTGTGTGTTATGTGTAAATGTGACTTTATGTATTTTAAAGTGTTTTATGTCGTTTTGCAACCATGTGGTTAATGGAGTCTGCCTCTAGTCCTGGATAATTGGATTACTTCTCCAATTAACTCCAGGGCAGAAGGGTGCATTGTGGGGATGTTTTTCTGCCAGCCAGAAAGGAACAAAATATACTTTTAGTAACTTTTGAACCCCTGGACGGATTCATGCCATTTTTTAATATGTTGTTCCCCTGAATGGATTGATTGTGGATATGTATTTTTATGTGAATGTGATGTATGGTTCTAAAGTTATGAAAGTTGTGTAAAAGTATATTTTGAACTGTATGCATAATGGGATTATGTGTCACACTAAGGGGAGGGGATGTGTGGGAGGTAACATCTATGTCATTGGTTCTTTTATGCCTCCCCCTGGGTGTGGCCTGTATGTGTGAGTTGGAAATAAAAGCCAGGCTGGGTGAGCCAGTTGGGAGTTCCTGTTTAACCCTCAAAATGAAGTGTCGTCTCGTTCTTGGGGGGAATTGGATTGTAAGCTGACTGCCAGGAGTGTAAGCGGATTGTATGCTTTTCTTGTTCAGCTGTTCCAGTTCGGAGTGTTATTTCGTATCCAGATCGGGAGTTTGGTGTTCTGCAGTAGCTGTGCCTGTCTCTAGGAAAGGGGATTATCGCCTAAACGGATTTTATTCCCTTTTATGCTGAAACGGCCCGCAACAATTGGTGGCAGCGGTGGGATCGTTCCTACAACCAGAGGGACAGCTACAGACAACACTATTCCTGGATTACAAAGTGAGGGCAACGCCAGTACCCGTACAGCGCCCCTATCTACGAAGGATTTTGGGAAAATGGGCAACACGCACACCTGGGCAACACACACACCTGAGGAAGAGAGTGAATTAGAATGGAGAGATAATGCCCGGATAAGATTATGGTATGATGCCCGGGAAGAAGTCCAGTATCAACGGCAGCAGCGCTTTCCTGGTGCCGCATACCTGTTGCAGGAACAAATGGCCTGGCGGATGCCGCTTCTGGGGGACCAACCCGGAGGGGAGCGGGTAAGACAACTTGAGTACCTCGTGGAAAGGGAACTGAGCCTGGACGTCTCATACCGGGCACTGTGGTGGTGCACTGTCCAGCCAGAGACGTGGAGGGCAGAGGGCATCCAGCCGGAGGGGGATCACTACACTAGCCCTGGCCTGTTGTGGAAGGCCCTAACAGAAGACGCCGACTTCGGCAGTCCAGCAGAGTCACGGTACTGGGCTATCGTGCATTACCGGAGTGAGATGTTACAGGGCCCGAGATCTATTGGACTGGGACGAGACCTCCGCCGTTTTGCTGCCATGGAACAAGGGCTGGAGATGGACTATGTAGAACTATTAAATTCCGGCCCAGATCCCCAACGGCAGTGTGTGTCCCAGGGAGCAGAAGGTGCAGTCCTTCCTCCCCAGTGACAGTGTGTACCCCAGGGAGCTGATGGTGTCGTCCATCCTCCCCAGCGGCAGTGTGTGTCCCAGGGAGCAGAAGGTGCCGTCCTTCCTCCCCAGCGGCAGTGTGTACCCCAGGGAGCTGATGGTGTCGTCCATCCTCCCCAGCGGCAGTGTGTGCCCCAGGGAGCAGAAGGTGCAGTCCTTCCTCCCCAGCGGCAGTGTGTACCCCAGGGAGCGGATGGTGTCGTCCATCCTCCCCAGCGGCAGTGTGTAACCCAGGGAGCGGATGGTGTCGTCCTCCCTCCCCAGCGGCAGGCTGAGTTACAGGGGGCAGAGGTTGTTGTTCCTGCCCCCCAGCAGCAAAGTGAGATGCCAAGAAGGCAGTGTGAAGTGAAGGGAGCGGAGAGCAGCGTCCTCCCTCCCCAGCGGCAGTGTGTGTCCCAGGGAGCAGAAGGTGTCGTCCTTCCTCCCCAGCGGCAATGTGTACCCCAGGGAGCCGAAGGTGCCGTCCTTCCTCCCCAGCGGCAGTGTGTACCCCAGGGAGCTGATGGTGTCGTCCGTCCTCCCCAGCGGCAGGCTGAGTTACAGGGGGCAGAGGTTGTTGTCCCTGCCCCCCAGCAGCAAAGTGAGATGCCAAGAAGGCAGTGTGAAGTGAAGGGAGCGGAGAGCAGCGTCCTCCCTCCCCAGCGGCAGTGTGTGTCCCAGGGAGCAGAAGGTGTCGTCCTTCCTCCCCAGCGGCAGTGTGTACCCCAGGGAGCCGAAGGTGCCGTCCTTCCTCCCCAGCGGCAGTGTGTACCCCAGGGAGCTGATGGTGTCGTCCGTCCTCCCCAGCGGCAGTGTGTCCGGCAGGGAGCAGAGACAGTCAGTCTCGCACCCCAGCAGCAGGACAAGAGAAGGAAAGGGGAGACAGCTGGTCTCCCTTTCCACCAGCAGAGAGAGTGTCAGGGAGCGGAGCCTGCTAACCCCTCTCACCAGCGGCAGTTCACCGTCCAGAGAGAGGAGCTTGTTACACCCTCTCTCCCACGGCAGCCTAACCCACCAAGGGGAGATGTTAAGCCCCACATCTGTGCAGATGGGACCGTAGTCTCTGCACTTACAGCACCAGGGATAGGGATGGTCGGTCCTGTCCCCCAGCCACAGAGCGGTGTATCAAAAGGGGAGACAGTCGGTCTCTCCCTCCGGCAGCCGAGCTGTGCACCTAAAGGGGAGACAGTCAGTCTCCAGCAACCAGGCTCCAACCAGACTACTCCCGTGGTAGTGCTGGCAACAGGACAGAGTACCGCTGGTCTCTGCCCCCTCAGCAATCCACCAAGGCAGCCTACCAGTCTCCCCCACAGCAGTGGTGAGGCACCTGAACCTGGACAAGATTCTCCCTCACCCAGGTGTAGTAATGGTTTATTGTGGGTGGGCTGTACTGCTGTTTCTGTCTTGTGGGTGGGCTGCTGGACTAACAAGGGCACTGACCGGCAGGAGGTCAAGTACCCTGTTAGTCTGGGGGGTAAAGGGGAGAAGTGTGGCGAAACCGACCTCGCCACGTGTCCTTGGAGGGGGCTGATTGCCCGCCTCTTGCCTTTGGACTATGGACCAGACTTTATGGGAATGTGATACCCCAGATAGCCATACCATGGAGCCTATTCATATAATGAAAGACTATGGGAAAGACTTTAGCTCCATGGCAATTGTACTGTGTGAGTAGGATCTGCGCGCTATTCTGTAGTTTTGTGCGCGCAGATCCCAGCTATCTGGGGATAGGTGAAATGTCTGTGTGTTATGTGTAAATGTGACTTTATGTATTTTAAAGTGTTTTATGTCGTTTTGCAACCATGTGGTTAATGGAGTCTGCCTCTAGTCCTGGATAATTGGATTACTTCTCCAATTAACTCCAGGGCAGAAGGGAGGAAACCAGGGTGCATTGTGGGGATGTTTTTCTGCCAGCCAGAAAGGAACAAAAGATACTTTTAGTAACTTTTGAACCCCTGGTCGGATTCATGCCATTTTTTAATATGTTGTTCCCCTGAATGGATTGATTGTGGATATGTATTTTTATGTGAATGTGATGTATGGTTCTAAAGTTATGAAAGTTGTGTAAAAGTATATTTTGAACTGTATGCATAATGGGATTATGTGTCACACTAAGGGGAGGGGATGTGTGGGAGGTAACATCTATGTCATTGGTTCTTTTATGCCTCCCCCTGGGTGTGGCCTGTATGTGTGAGTTGGAAATAAAAGCCAGGCTGGGTGAGCCAGTTGGGAGTTCCTGTTTAACCCTCAAAATGAAGTGTCGTCTCGTTCTTGGGGGGAATTGGATTGTAAGCTGACTGCCAGGAGTGTAAGCGGATTGTATGCTTTTCTTGTTCAGCTGTTCCAGTTCGGAGTGTTATTTCGTATCCAGATCGGGAGTTTGGTGTTCTGCAGTAGCTGTGCCTGTCTCTAGGAAAGGGGATTATCACCTAAACGGATTTTATTCCCTTTTATGCTGAAACGGTCCGCAACAGTGGTTTATAGTTATATTGGAATATTTGCTCAGTCGTGGGTGCGATTTTGACCCCGAGGTAGGTGATATAGTCCAACCTCCAGTCAAAATCGTATGTGGCGCTGAGTTCCTGAGCTAGATCTCTAGGAAGGCCTATAGGAAAGGCCTGGGTTTTCGTTTGGTTTAATTTGTAATATGTTAGTTTGCCGTAATGTTGTAAGAGTGACATCAAAGTAGGCAAGGATGAAGACACATCGCTCAATGTTAAGAGGATATCGTCCGCGAACATAGACAGTTTGTATTCAGATTTACCTACCATCATGCCTTTAATTGTAGATTGACTTCTAATTATATGAGCCAGTGGTTCTAAAGAAAGGACAAACAGTAGCGGGGATAGGGGACATCCCTGGCGAGTGCCGTTGGTTATTTGGAATGGGGTGGAGAGGAGGCCTGCATTGGAAACTTGAGCCGTCGGGGCATTGTACAACGCCATAATACCTAGGATTATGGGCGCAGTAAAGCCAAACGCTCGTAGAACATGTTGCAAATAGTCCCAATTAAGCCTGTCGAAGGCCTTCTCCGCGTCTAGTGCTAAGAGAAGGCCTTGGCCACCTTTACTGTGTGAGTGGGATAGAATGTTCAAGATTTTCCTGGTATTGTCCGAGCCTTGTCTTGTTTTGACAAAGCCTGACTGGTCATTATGTATTAGTGTAGGGAGGATAGCGGACAGCCGGTTGGCTATGAGTTTAGCATAGAGTTTGACGTCAACATTTAATAAAGATATGGGTCTAAAGTTCTGGCATTGTGTTGGGGGCTTGCCTGGTTTTGGGAGGGTGGAGATGTGGGCTTTCAACATTTCGGAGGGTAAAGTTCCCTGCAAGTAGCAGTGGTTAAATAGCGCGGACAGGTGCAGCGATAGGATATGGGCAAAGGTCTGGTAGTAAAAGTTGGTGTATCCGTCCGGGCCAGGTGCTTTATGCTTGGGAAGTTTCTTAATTGTTGCGTCTAGTTCGTGGGCTGTAAATGGAGTAATAAGAGAGGATATGTCTTCTGGAGAAAGTTTGGGTAAATCGGTTTGTGCTAGAAAGGCTAGAATGTCTTGTGTGGCTGGTGGAGCTATTTGGGGGTCATCCCTAAGGTTGTAGAGCTTGCTGCAGTAAGCTGCGAATGCATCCACTATATGTTGAGGGTTGGTGAGTTTTTGTTTTGTTGCCGTAGTGACGTATGCTATCCTGGAATTAGTCGTGCGTGCTTTAAGTCGTGTGGCTAACAATGCACCTGCTCTGTTCCCTTGTGAGAAGAAATTGTGGTTGTAGCGTTGAAGCATGTGGGTGGTTTTGGCCTGTTCCAAGTTTCTAAGTTCGGTGTTAAGTATCGAGAGTTCCTGCCGCAGTGTTTGCGTAGGATGTGATTTATTTTGGTGTGTGAGGGCCATAATCTTGGTAATTAGAGCGGAGTAATCTTTAAGTCTTTGCTTTTTAGCGTGGCTCCCTGCTCTAATCAGAAGGCCTCGTATTACTGCTTTGTGTCTACGTCAGGGGTCAGGTTTGTCGTGAAATAGTCAACAAGGTCTACTTTGAGCTGGTCTACGATTTTAGGGTCTCGTAGTAGGGAGTCATTGAGTCTCCATGTTCCTTTGCCCGCAGCAGCACATTTTTCAGATAGGGTAATGGTTATCGGGGCGTGGTCTGAACAGGTTACAATACCTATCATCGTGTTCTGTACCGCTGGCATTAGTGTGGATGGGATTAAGAACCTGTCGATTCTAGTGTACGTGTTATGCGCTAGGGAATGGAAGGTATAGTCTCTCTCTAACGGATTGAGGACCCTCCAGGGGTCTAGAAAGTTGTGTTGGAGAATTTGATCACATAGTAACGATGAAGTTTTGTGTGATTTACGTGCGGATGCGGTGGTTAGTCTGTCAGTAGATGTGGAGTCTAGAGAGCAGTCTAGGAGGAAGTTAGTGTCACCCCCAATCACAGTAGTCCCAAATCTATGTGCGTTCGCCAAGGCGAAGATTTTATCTGCAAATTCTACCTGGTTGGTGTGTGGGCCATAAATGTTGATAAGTGTCACGTTCACAGTAAATGATGTGGAACACAACTGCAGATTTCTTAGGACTTTGATCTTTTATTAAGACACTTAGATGGAACTGAGACTTCAGTTCTAGAATTACAGTTACTGTTTCTTTAAATAATAAACGGTTTGTTTCATTTAGCATTGACAAGGTTCAGAATTCATTAGAGTCCGTTATTCTTGTTAACAGTTCAAATTATAAGAGATTATATACATTGGAATTATCAGTAGCAAGAATGGTGCAGCAAAACTTAAATAGTACTTGTTTTGAGGGATGCTGTAGCAGGCTTGCTGGACAACTTGATAGCAGACTTTAGTATGAAGAAATAAGATTATCTGTAGCAAGACAGGTACAGCTGAACTTGAATAATACTTGATTTGAGGAAAGCTGTAGCAGGCTTGCTGGACAACTTGATAGCAGACTTTAGTATGAAGAAATAAAGCTTTAGCATTATTAGCTCTTAACTCAGAGACTGTAAGTTACTTAACTTCTAGAAGTAGAGGGATTGTGTCCCCAGCTCTCCTCCGAGGCGGTTGCTTCAGTGAATGGTTGCCGAGAGTGCTGGTATCTGTCTCTGATGAGGAGAGATGTTGGGGACTTGAATATTCCTCCGGTCCGGTCTAGTAGCGAGTGGTCGTCTCAGCGAGGTATGTGAGCCGGTGAGTTTGGCGCGGTACGCGTTTCAATAATCCAGCGTCTATCAGCTGGTGCGGTCGCATTAAATAGCAGACCGCGGCAATGGGGGTGTGGCTAATCTCCGTCAAACCCGGAAGCATGAGGAGACATCGGGAGGCTTGAGGCCTGACAGTACCCCCACCTTAATGAGTAACCTCAGGGTGCTATTTCAACATGGTTTAGAAGGGTAGCATCTATGAAAAGCAGAAATCAATTTATCAGCATGGATTCCAGAGGAGTTTTCCCAAGTATCTTCATCAATTCCATATCCCTTCCATCTAATGAGGTATTGTAAAGAGCCACGATGAATCCTTGAATCAAGAATTTTCTGAATCTCGTATTCTTCTTCACCCTGGACTAAAACAGGATCAGGAGGAGTAGTTACATCTCTACGGAAGGGGTCAGGATGATGAGGTTTAAGCAAGGACACATGGAAAACAGGATGAATTTTCAAAGTAGATGGAAGCTTCAATTCAACAACATTATAGTTGATTATTGACTTAATTGGAAATGGACCATGAAAAAGGGAACTTAACTTCTTAGATGGCCAATTTATGAAAATGTCCTTTGAGGAAAACCAGACAAGATCCCCAATCCCATAATCGGGGGAAGAGTTTTCTTTAATATCAAAATTTTTTCTTTGAGTGGATGATGCAAATTCTAAAAGTTCATGTAAAAATTTGAATAAGGATGACATGTGAGAGATTTGATTCGAAACAGAAGAGTTAGACGAAAGATTTGTTTGAGCAGGAAACAAGGAGGGATGAAATCCATAGTTGGAGAAAAATGGAGTCATCTTGCTATTAGTATGATAGGAGTTGTTGTATATGAATTCTGCCATGGGCAACCAGGTTATCCAATCATCTTGTAAGTGAGAACAATAACATCTTAGATATTGCTCTAAGCATTGGTTGACTCCTTCAGTTTGTCCATCAGTTTGGGGATGATATGCGGATGTCAGTTTACGTTGGATATGAAGAGAAGCTCATAATGCGTTCCAGAATTTGGAGGTAAACTGAGTCCCTCGGTCTGAAATTATTTTGTCAGGCAGTCCATGAAGTTTTACAATATTGTCAAGAAATAATTTTTAAAGTTCAGAGGATGAGGGTAACATCTTTAAAGGGATAAAATGGGACATTTTCGTGAAGCGGTCCACCACTTCTTGGTGGATCTTCCCCCTTCTCAACAGCATACCACCATTCTAGTGGTAGCACTAGAATGGTGGTATGCTGTTGAGAAGGGGGAAGATCCACCAAGAAGTGCATAGAAATGGATTGCCAAGGTTTTCCGAGAATCGGTAGGTTCAATAATTGACTACTTAGGTCCTTGTTTGGATCTTTGGCAGATTGAACAAGTTTTAACATATGATTTAACGGTTTTGTCTTGATGAGGCCACCAATAATATCTCTTGGACAATTCAAGGGTCTTTTTTGTACCTGGATGATCTGCCAGGTTAGAATCATGGATAAAATTGAGCACTTGATTTCTGAAAGCAGGAGGTACATAAATTCGGTCCTTGAAATAGTAGAGACCGTCTTTCTTCGATAGTTTAACTGATGTAGGAAGATTAAGAGTATCTTTACTGAGTCCTTTTATGTCGTCGAGAAGGGAAGATAAAGTCCCAACGACTGTATGAGGAGGAGGTTCAAGTTCGGTGTCCGAATAACAAGAGGTTATAGCTGGTTCTTTAGTAGGCTGAAGGATTGGAATATGTTGCAAGCATGTTTCCTTGCAATAATCGGAGTTAAAAGTAAGAGAAAAGGGGGACCAAGAGATTTGAGGGTTGTGGTTCCTTAACCAGTTGATCCCTAGTATAATAGGAAAAAAAGGTGATGGGATAACATCAAATATAAGATTTTCAGTATGAGTATGATTGGTGGTTACTTTTAGAGGGATGGTTTCATGAAGTATTGGTCCCGATGAGATGAGGGACCCGTCAATCACTCTAACAGGAACAGAAGTTCTTTTACGAATACAAGGAATTTTATTCTTTGTTACAAAGGCTGAGTCGATGAACACTCCATTTGCACCGGAATCGATGACAGCCTTGGTCATAATTCTTTTATTGTCCCACTGTAATATGAGAATGATAGGGGACATTTGAGTATTTGCTGTAGAGGGGAGTGCACTTAGGATGGAAGAGGCATGAATCTGCCTACTGCCCTTTATCCGTTTCAATAAAGGGCAATCAGAGACCAAATGAACTTGAGAGGCACAATACATGCAGAGGTTTAATATACGTCTTCGATTTTTCTCTTCAGGAGTGAGGGGACTTCTTATTACCCCTATTTCCATAGGTTCGGTTGGTAAGGATGAGTTGTCAGAAGGCTTTGGAGGATGAAATGATTTTTTCCCGGTTGAAGTTGAGAGAGCCTTTTCGGCCTTTCTTTCTCTAAGCCTTCTGTCAATGCTGATCGATAGATGAATCAGAGCATTCAAAGTAGTAGGGAGTTCTATTCTAGATAGTTCATCCTTTACAGCTTCAGATAAGCCGATTCGAAATTGGTTGCGCAATGCGATGTCATTCCATTGCGTTTCTACTGCCCATCTTTTAAACTCAGCGATATAATCTTCAACGGGTCTATGTTTTTGCAGCAAGGTTCTAATTGTTAATTCAGCAGTATTTTGTTTGTATGGATCTTCATAGAGAAGAGACATGGCTTTAAAGAATTCCTCCAGTGAATCTAAGATTGGGTCATCATTGTCCAAAAAGGAATGGGCCCAGGACATAGGTTCACCTCTCAGAAATGAGATAACTGAAAAAACCTTAGATCTTTCTGTGGGATAAGATCTAGGTTTTAAAGCAATCAATAATTTGCAGGAATTAAAAAACTCCCTATATTTGGAACGATCACTATAAAATTTTTCAGGGTTACATACAGCAGGATCACTAGTTGAGTGCAGAACAGTATGAGGAGAATGCGTTTGTAAGTCTTTGACATAAGTGAGAATTCTTTCATTTGTAACCTGCAGGTCTTGCACACCTTGGTTAAGTGAATCGACTCGCTGATTCAGCAACAATACTTTAGAATCGAAATCTGCTGGTTCCATTACAATGGCTGGATTATTCTGTCACGTTCACAGTAAATAATGTGGAACACAACTGCAGATTTCTTAGGACTTTGATCTTTTATTAAGACACTAAGATGGAACTGAGACTTCAGTTCCAGAATAACAGGTACTGTTTCTTTAAATAATAAACTGTTTGCTTCAGTTTGCAAGGACAAGGTTCAGAATTAATCAGAGTCCGTTATTCTTGTTAACAGTTCAAATTATAAGAGATTGTATACATTGGAATTATTAGTCGCAAGACAGGTGCAGCAGAACTTAAATAGTACTTGTTTTGAGGGATGCTGTAGCAGGCTTGCTGGACAACTTGATAGCAGACTTTAGTATGAAGAAATAAGATTATCTGTAGCAAGACAGGTACAGCTGAACTTGAATAATACTTGATTTGAGGAAAGCTGTAGCAGGCTTGCTCGAGAACTTGTGAAGCGGAGAGATGGCTCAGAGGTAAGACAAAGCACCAGAGCAGCCAAGTTGCCAGGTTCGAATCCTGACATTACCCCCTCCTCAAAGACGCCAGGCGAGAAAAAACAAGAAAAGGAAAAAAACAAGTACGGCCCAGGAGGTCACTTCTTTGACTTCTTGTTTCTGGTTTTGCCAGCAGGATCGGAGGACATAGCTTGGGCGTTCTTGATGGCTTGCAGTGCCCTTTCAAAGTCATGCAAATGTTTTGAAACCACTAGAGTCCCATCAGATGCACAAGTGAAGCCAGGAGGAGGATCATTCTTCACAGAACAATTTGCAATTTCAGGTACTACTGGAGAGAGGTTAGGGTTGGCAATGGATTTATTGCAAGTGGCAGATACCTTGATCCCAGGAGTCTTATTCTCTGAACCTTTTTCCTTATGTACGTTACCATTGGAGGCATAGGTACAGACGGTAGGTAACTCCTCTTTAGGTTGACAGGAAAGGATGATGGTACCAGTTTTAACATGAGTTTCTACCGGCGGAGAATCAGACTTCTCAGGAGCACTGGGTAAGTTATTCACCATAGTTTGAGTACCTTTCTGTGTCACATAACGGGGACATGACTGGCAGTAACCTTGGCAGCATCTAGACGGTGTTTCTGAGATGACTGGATAGGTCCGTAGGTCACCCAATAGAAGGGGTCTTTGCTTGGATGGACGAATAGGGCAGAGAGAGATGAAATGCCCTCTTTCTCCACAATATAGGCACAAGCCATGGGCTCTCCTACGATCTCTTTCCTTTAGGGGCAACCTAGTCCTGATATATCCAATCTCCATAGGTTCCTCCCTGTCCAGAGAGGTGCTATTGCTAGCTGGAGTACACTCAGGGTAACAGGACAGGTTCCTGGAAGTGGGTTCACGCTGGAACGAGACGGGAACTTGAGAAGTTTGTACATAGTCTTTAGGTAACTGAGCTCTGCGGGTACTTTGAGCAGGTTTGGGGTTTTCTTTCTTAGAAACCAAACACTGTGAGTCCATTGCAGACATAAACGACTCCCAAGTGTCCAAGACAGTACTATTCTCTTGTACTATGAGTTCCTCTGTCTTGTCTTCTAAGTGCGCCGTTCTGTCGCCAAGCGCCTGAATTTCAGTTTTAATGTCCCGTGACATTTTTGTCATATCGGCCTGGAGAGATGTCTGTAAGGCCTTGAGCATCTTGTGGATGGAGAGGTCGGTTGCGGGTGTCGCCGCTGGTTCCGAAATCGAGGTGAGGCCGCTGTGGTCTGAACATGCAGAGGGTGAATTTGGCGCGCCGGCGCCATCTTGGGCCTCTGCGCGTGGCGGTATCAGCGCCGAAACTTGCAACGCCGTCTGCTTGTGCTTTATTTTTTGGGCAGATTTGGATGCCATGGTATTCCTGGGCAATGCTGAAAGTGTGTGTGGGGATTTGGGGTACCCACTGCTGTTCAATTCGCTGTGCAGGGTTGGTATCTTACGGAGCTAACAGCTCATGCAACCGTCCTGTTGAGCAGTTAGGCCACGCCCCCAGTTTTTTTATTTTAAATGCACGCTATTGTGACACCAGATATGAGTGGCAATGTGCACTGGCAGAGGTCTGCAGAGTACACGCTGTAGGCCTGACACCCGCTTGAAGACAACTAGCTGCTATTCAATCTATAACAGTGAAATATGTTTTTTGTTTTTAAATGCACGCTATTGTGACACCAGATATGAGTGGCAATGTGCACTGGCAGAGGTATGCAGAGTACACGCTGTAGGCCTGACACCCGCTTGAAGACATCTAACTGCTATTCAATCTATAACAGTGAAAAAAGTTTTTGGGTTTTAAATGCACGCTATTGTGACACCAGATATGAGTGGCAATGTGCACTGGCAGAGGTCTGCAGAGTACACGCTGTAGGCCTGACACCCGCTTGAAGACAACTAACTGCTATTCAATCTATAACAGTGAAAAGAGTTTTTGGGTTTTAAATGCACGCTATTGTGACGCCAGATATGAGTGGCAATGTGCACTGGCAGAGGTCTGCAGAGTACACGCTGTAGGCCTGACACCCGCTTGAAGACAATTAACTGCTATTCAATCTATAACAGTGAAAAAAGTTTTTCCTTTGTAAAAGCACGCTATACAGACACCAGATATGAGTGGCAAATTACACTTGCTGAGGTTGGCAGAGCACACGCTGAAGGCCTGACACCCGCTTTAAGGACACTGACTGCTATTAGCTTACACTGAAAAACTGTTTTTCTTTGTAAAGGCACGCTATAGAGACACCAGATATGAGTGGCAAAGTACACTTGCCGAGGTTGGCAGAGCACACGCTGAAGGCCTCTATTCTGCTCTGTGTCAGTGTGTATCATGGTCTCTGAGGACAGGTGTCAAGCCATACCTGCCAAGTGACCATATGTAGTGGGAACAGTCTCTATTCTGCTCTTTGTCAGTGTGTATCAGGGATCCTTAGGATAGGTGTCAATCCATATCTGCCAAGTGACCGTATGTAGGGGGAACAGTCTCTATTCTGCTCTGTGTCAGTGTGTATCAGGGGCTTTGAGGACAGGTGTAAATCCATATCTGCCAAGTGACCCTATGTAGGGGTAACAGTCTCTATTCTGCTCTGTGTCAGAGTGTATCATGGTCTCTGAGGACAGGTGTCAATCCATACCTGCCAAGTGACCGTATGTAGGGGGAACTGTCTCTATTCTGCTCTTTGTCAGTGTGTATCAGGGATCCTTAGGATAGGTGTCAATCCATATCTGCCAAGTGACCCTATATAGGGAGAACAGTCCCTATTCTGCTCTGTGTGAGAAGGAGGAACGGGAAATGAGTAGCTTGGCATCCAAACTTGTGCAAATGGGGTCTTTCATGCTGTCGTGCCTGTTGAGGGACCCTCGTATAATAAGGCTGAAGGAGAACGACCTGTGCTGGGTGTCCACGCTACTAGACCCCCGGTATAAGCAGACAGTGGTGGAAATGTTACCGAATTACAAGTCGGAAAGGATGCAGCATTTGCAAAATAAATTAAAAAGTATGCTTTACACAGCGTATAAGGGTGATGTCACAGCACAACGGGAATCTAACAGGGGAAGAGGTGAAAGTCATCCTCCTCCTCCCACGACCACGCCATATCTGCCAAGTGACCCTATGTAGGGGGAACAGTCTCTATTCTGCTCTGTGTCAGTGTGTATCATGGTCTCTGAGGACAGGTGTCAATCCATACCTGCCAAGTGACCCTATGTAGGGGGAACAGTCCCTATTCTGCTCTGTGTCAGTGTGTATCATGGTCTCTGAGGACAGGTGTCAATCCATACCTGCCAAGTGACTCTATGTAAGGGGAACAGTCCCTATTCTGCTCTGTGTCAGTGTGTATCAGTGTCAGGGACCAGGAACCAGACAGAGACGGAACTAGATGCAAACACACCTTTATTGATAAATAACAAAAGCAAAGTCCAGGAATCAAGCAGGGGTCAGTCACCAGAGCGGGTAGTCAGACAAGCCAGGGATCAGGAGCACGGAGAGCAGCGGAGTCAGGAACAAGGCCGGAGTCAGGAACCAGGAACAGACAGGAAACACAGGAACAAGGAGACTTCTGGGAAACAGGAAACCATGCAAGGGCAAGGAGGTTCTGGGCTTAGCTGCTTAAATAGGCAGAACTGATTAGCAGCAGGGTTGATTGCTACTCACAGGTGAGTAACCGTGGCAACAAGCAGAAGGAGCTCATAGTAATTGCAGCTGAAAACTCAATCACTGAAACAGAAAAGGGTTGCTGTTTAAAACAGCAAAGAAACCCTGACAGTACCTCCCCCTCAACGACTCCCCCCATCTCTGTTGGTGGGTCCAGGCTTCATGGGGAAGCGGGCGTGATAGGAACGAAGGAGGGATGGTGCATGGACATCAGAGGCTGGAACCCAGGAGCGTTCCTCTGGACCGTTTCCTTTCCAGTGCACCAAGTATTGGATCTGTCCTCTGAAGACCCGTGAGTCAATGATGCTGCGTATTTCATATTACTCATGATTGTCAATCAGAACAGGACGTGGACGTGGCACTGAGGTGGTGTAGCGATTACAAACCAACGGTTTCAAGAGGGAAACATGGAAAACATTTGAGATGCGCATGTTAGCAGGAAGGTCAAGTGCGTAAGCTACAGGGTTAACCCTTCGAAGTATACGAAATGGCCCAACGTATCGGGGTGCCAGTTTTTGTGAGGGAACACGGAGGCGTAGGTTGCGGGAAGACAGCCAGACCCTCTCTCCGACCTGATAGGTATGTGCAGGAAGGCGTCTGCGGTCGGCCTGGAGTTTGTAGTTCTGCATTGCGCGTTGCAAAGAATTCTGAACCTGCACCCAAGTGGAACGGAGTTCCCTGAGATGTTCCTCCAATGCCGGTATCCCCTGTGGCAAGAACGTATCAGGCAACATGGACGGTTGAAACCCATAGTTTGTCAAGAATGGGGATAGCCGGGAGGAGGCATTAATCGTACTATTGTGGGCAAACTCCGCCCAGGGTAGCAGATCAGACCAGTTGTTCTGGTGGTCAGAAATGTAGCAACACAGAAACTGTTCCAGTGTTTGGTTAGCTCGTTCTGCACCATTGGATTGCGGGTGGTAGGCCGAGGAGAAGGAAAGCTGAACTCCCATTTGCGTACAAAAAGCTCTCCAAAATCTGGACACGAACTGGCTACCCCTATCTGAGACTATCACTTTGGGTAACCCATGCAAACGAAAGACCTCCCGAGCAAAAATTGTTGCAAGTTCCTGGGAAGTTGGTAGTTTTTTCAAGGGAATGCAATGTGACATCTTCGAGAATCGGTCAACAACCATGAGAACAACTGTATTGCCACGGGAGACCGGAAGATCTACGATAAAATCCATGGACAAGTGGGTCCAGGGTCGTTCACCATTAGGTATGGTTTGCAGGAGACCCACTGGAGGGCGTCGTGGGGTTTTATTTTGAGCGCACACAGGACAGGCAGCTACAAAAGCGGTGACATCCGAACGGAGACTAGGCCACGAAAATTGCCGGGAGACGGACCAGATTAACTGGTTTTTGCCTGGATGTCCAGCTGCTTTGGGGTCGTGGTATGTACTCAATAGTTTCGTACGGAGGTTAATAGGTACAAAACAACGGCCATTAGGTTTCTCTGGAGGAGCATTAATTTGTGCAGCCAGAATCTCCTCGCCTAGGGGTGAGGTGAGGTTAGTACGGATGGTTGCCAGTATATGGTCCAGAGGAATCACAGGAGTAGGTGTTATCTCCTCTCTAGATGGAGGGGAGAACTGTCGAGACAAGGCATCAGCCCAAATGTTTTTAGTACCGGGCAAGTAAGAAACCACATAATTGAATCTTGATAGGAATAGAGCCCATCTAGCTTGCCGGGGGGAAAGCCGCTTAGCTTCGGAAAGATATGTAAGATTCTTGTGGTCTGTGAGGATGAGGATTGGCACTGAAGTACCCTCAAGAAGGTGCCTCCATTCTTTGAGAGCTAGAATTATGGCTAGAAGTTCTCTATCACCAATCTGGTAATTGCATTCCGCCAGGTTCAATTTCCTCGAGAAATACCTGCACGGATGCCTGGGGCTCTCAGGGTTAGGACGTTGAGACAGGAGGGCGCCTACTCCTGTCTCAGATGCATCGACTTCGAGAATGAATGGTAAGGCAGGGTTAGGGTGTGCCAGTATAGGAGCAGCGGCAAAGGCGACTTTGAGAGACTCAAAGGCAGTAATGGCTTCTTGTGACCAATGCTGTGGATCAGCATCTCTCCTGGTCATGTCCGTGAGAGGTTTAACCAAGGAAGAAAAGTTGCGTATGAACTTCCGATAATAATTGGCGAAGCCCAGAAAACATTGTATAGAGCGAAGACCCGTAGGTCGAGGCCATTTTAGTACAGCCGAAAGTTTCTCAGGATCCATAGAGAATCCAGCATCTGAGATAACATATCCCAAGAATGTGACCTGTTTGCAGTTAAACTCACATTTTTCCAATTTGCAGAACAGATTATTTTCTCTAAGTCTCTGTAGAACACGAGAAACGTCTGCGTGATGGTTCTCGAGAGATGTGGAATGGATAAGAATATCATCAAGATAAACCACCACACATTGCTGCAGCATATCTCGCAGGACGTCATTTATAAATTCTTGGAAAACCGCCGGAGCATTGCAAAGACCAAAGGGCATTACTAGGTATTCGTAATGGCCGCTCCTGGTGTTAAATGCGGTTTTCCATTCGTGGTCCTCTTTTATCCGGACGAGATTAAATGCCCCTCTCAGATCAAGTTTGGTGAAGACCGTTGCTCCCTTGAGGCGGTCAAATAACTCCGTGATTAATGGAATGGGGTAGGCATTCTTAATAGTAATGCGATTGAGACCCCTATAGTCGATACAGGGTCTCAACTCGCCATCTTTTTTGTTTACAAAGAAAAAGCCGGCCCCGGCAGGAGAAGATGACTTCCGAATAAAACCCTTAGACAGTGCATCGGTAACATACTCCTCCATGGCTCGATTCTCTGCTACAGACAGTGGGTAAATCCGGCCACGGGGAGGATTGGCACCAGGTTGGAGTTCGATACCACAGTCATACGGACGGTGTGGTGGCAGAACGCTGGCTTGACCTTTGTCAAATACATCTTGGAATTCTTGGTACTGAGCGGGTAAGGAAGAGGCAGAACATGCGCCCAAAACTTTGACCGGTTTCTGGAGACAGGACAATGTGCATTGCTGGGACCATGATTGTGGCGAAACCAGCTTCGCCACTGTGAACTGGAGAGGCCTGGTTGCTAGCCTCTTACCTGCTGACTATGGCCCCTGGGTTATTTGGGGCATATTGTATTTAATTGTGCGACTGCTGGCCCTTTAAGCACAGGGAATGGTATTTTATTGTACTGCTGCTGGCCCTTTAAGAACTGTCTGGGGACATATTGAGACTTTGGGTAACAATACCCTTTAAGACTATGGCCCCTGAAAAGTATGAACTTTTATTGTGTGTGTATGGCCCTTTAAGAACCGGCTGGGGACATATTGTGACTTTGCTGAACAATACCCCTTTAAGACTATGTCCCCAGACCTGTAAAATAACTTGCCCCTGGCTCTCTCCCACTTGATTCAGTAAATAGGGCTTACTGAACCAAGTACCACACAGGCGGACCACCCAGAAGTTAACGTGTGCAGGCAATTTACCTCCCAGGCTGTGAGGTTACTGCAGGTTAATTGCCGAGCGCTGGGTGGCCGCCATTCGGCAGCCGAACACGTGGCGGCGGCCATTTTAGTCATTCGAATGCGGTCAGCGGTGTATGCTAAAGATTCTGTGGAACTGAAATCGGCTACACATTTTGCCGAACACCGCTGACCCTTACCTTCTCCATCATTTCGTTTTTCAGCTCCAGAGACTAAGTCCCGTTCGAAATGGTCGTTTTTTTCACATGAAATTGACCGACCGCACAGCCCAAATCTATGGAACTGTTTTGGGCAGGAAATTGTGCTTGCGGTCGGACATAAAGGACTTCCAGCTAACTTTTGATCCACTGGAGGGATTTGTATGATTTTTGGAAGGGTGTATGTTTAAAGTGTGCTGATTCTAAATATGCAGTTTTTAGGAAGATTGGATGTATGGATTTAAAGTTATAGCACATGTATAAAAACTGTAGTTTTCCTGGCTGTATAATTATGTTAACTGGTTATCTGAGGGGAGGGGATGTGTGGGTTGTACCATGTATGTGATTGGTTATTTTATGCCTCCCCCTGGGTGTGGCCTGTAGGTGTGAGTTGGAAATAAAAGCCAGACTGGATGAGCCAGTCGAGAGTTCTTGCTTAACCCTCAAAGCGATGTGTCGTCTCGGTCTTTGGGGGAATGGGATTGTATGCTGACTGCCAAGAGTGTAAGCCGATGTCTGCTTTTCTTGTTCAGCTGTTCCAGTGTTCGTGTGGTTCCAGTCGGGAGAATGGTGTCTGCAGTAGCTGCCTGTGCATCTGGAAAGGGGATTATCGCCTAAACTGGGTTTTATCCTCTTGTGTGTGAAACGGTCCGTTACAATGATAATATCTCAGCTTTGCGCCAATCAATTGTGGGGTTATGCTTCTGTAACCAAGGGTATCCCAAAACAACCTGGTAATATGGAGAGGAAATGACCTGAAATTGGATCGTCTCATGATGTAGAGCCCCTACAGCCAGAGATATGGGCACGGTTTCTTGGGTCACGTGGGTTGGCTGTATTGGTCTGCCATCGATGGCTTCGAAGGCTAGTGGAAAGTTGCGAGACTGTAAGGGTATAGAGTGCTTTGATGCAAATGCACAATCTATAAACAAGCCTGCGGCCCCAGAATCAAGAAATGCCCGGGTTTTAATGGATGAATCAGGCCAGGAGAGGATAATAGGCACCAAGGGTTTGCCCACACATATCTCTGGGTCTGCAGAAAGACCACCCAAGATCTGCCCCTGACAGTATCTTGGGTGCGGGCCCTTTGCCGGACGAATCGGGCAAAACTTTAACATGTGACCATGGTGTCCGCAGTATAGGCACAGACCCTCCCTCCTCCTAAAGGCTCTCTCCTCGACCGAGAGGCATGAGAAGCCTAACCGCCTTGGCTCCACACAGACAGAGGACTCAGGACCAGAAGGCATGGGAGGTGAGGGAGGTTTGGGTGGGTTAGAAAAGCTTGGTGCCAAACCTACAAGAGGCCTCCGCAGGCGCTCCCTGGATGAGGATCTCTCTCGGAGTCTGATGTCAATGAGGGTGACAAATGATATCAGTTCCTCGAGATCGTTAGGTAATTCTCTGGCTGCAATCTCATTTTTAAACACATCGGAGAGACCCTGTGCAAAGGCAGCCACGAGAGTCTCGTTGTTCCAGCCACCCTCTGCTGCCATGGTACGGAATTCACTGGCATACTCGACAATAGTTTTTGTGCCCTGAGCATTAGACAAGAGTAGTTCGGCAGTAGGGGTGGAGCAAGCTGGAATATCAAAAACCCTTTTGAAGGACGCAACAAATTCAGGGTAATTGTAAATAATAGGCTTCTCTGCCTCCCAGAGAGGTGTTGCCCAAGCTAGGGCCTTTTCAGACAGCAAAGAAATCATGAAGTGAACTTTGTCACTGTCTGTAGGAAATGCCTGGGGCAGGATTTCAAGGTATCCTTTAACCTGATTTATAAATTCTCTGCACTGAGCTGGGTTGCCCCCAAAATACTGAGGGAGCGGGACAGACCCAGTCATTTCTCTAGCCGCTACAGGTTGGGAGGCTACAACCGGTGCAAGAACAGGAAGTGAGGCAGAGGCGGCCGCAATCGCAGGCTGGCCGGGTACTGGATCCAGATGGGCATACTGGTCCAAATGGTGGTTCTGCTAGTCCCACCGGGTAAGTAGGTTAGGTATAGGTGTCTTGCCTGTACCATCTGTATTCATGGCCCTTGCGTAATGTCAGGGACCAGGAACCAGACAGAGACGGAACTAGATGCAAACACACCTTTATTGATAAATAACAAATAAAAAACAAAAGCAAAGTCCAGGAATCAAGCAGGGGTCAGTCACCAGAGCGGGTAGTCAGACAAGCCAGGGATCAGGAGCACAGAGAGCAGCGGAGTCAGGAACAAGGCCGGAGTCAGGAACCAGGAACAAACAGGAAAAACAGGAACAAGGAGACTTCTGGGAAACAGGAAACCACGCAAGGGCAAGGAGGTTCTGGGCTTAGCTGCTTAAATAGGCAGAACTGATTAGCAGCAGGGTTGATTGCTACTCACAGGTGAGTAACCGTGGCAACAAGCAGAAGGAGCTCATAGTAATTGCAGCTGAAAACTCAATCACTGAAACAGAAAGGGTTGCTGTTTACAACAGCAAAGAAACCCTGACAATCAGGGGCTTTGAGGACAGGTGTCAATCCATATCTGCCAAGTGACCCTATGTAGGGGGAACAGTATCTATTCTTCTCTTTGTCAGTGTGTATCAGGGATCCTTAGGATAGGTGTCAATCCATATCTGCCAAGTGACCCTATGTGTGGGGAACAGTCTCTACTCTGCTCTGTGTCAGTGTGTATCATGGTCTCTGAGGAAAGGTGTCAATCCATATCTGCCAAGTGACCCTATGTAGGGGGAACAGTCCCTATTCTGCTCTGTGTCAGTGTGTATCAGGGGCATTGAGGACATGTGTCAATCCATATCTGCCAAGTGACCCTATGTAGGGGTAACAGTCTCTATTCTGCTCTGTGTCAGTGTGTATCATGGTCTTTGAGGACAGGTGTCAATCCATACCTGCCAAGTGACCCTATGTAGGGGGAACAGTCTCTATTCTGCTCTGTGTCAGTGTGTATCATGGTCTCTGAGGACAGGTGTCAATCCATACCTGCCAAGTGACCCTATGTAGGGGGAACAGTCCCTATTCTGCTCTGTGTCAGTGTGTATCATGGTCTCTGAGGACAGGTGTCAATCCATACCTGCCAAGTGACCCTATGTAAGGGGAACAGTCTCTATTCTGCTCTGTGTCAGTGTGTATCATGGTCTCTGAGGACAGGTGTCAATCCATACCTGCCAAGTGACCCTATGTAAGGGGAACAGTCCCTTTTCTGCTCTGTGTCAGTGTGTATCAGGGGCTTTGAGGACAGGTGTCAATCCATATCTGCCAAGTGACCCTATGTAGGGGGAACAGTCTCTTTGTCAGTGCTCTTTGTCAGTGTGTATCAGGGATCCTTAGGATAGGTGTCAATCCATATCTGCCAAGTGACCCTATGTAGGGGTAACAGTCTCTATTCTGCTCTGTGTCAGTGTGTATCATGGTCTCTGAGGACAGGTGTCAATCCATACCTGCCAAGTGACCCTATGTAGGGGGAACAGTCTCTATTCTGCTCTGTGTCAGTGTGTATCATGGTCTCTGAGGACAGGTGTCAATCAATACCTGCCAAGTGACCCTATGTAGGGGGAACAGTCCCTATTCTGCTGTGTGTCAGTGTGCATCAGGGGCTTTGAGGACAGGTGTCAATCCATACCTGCCAAGTGACCCTATGTAGGGGGAACAGTCCCTATTCTGCTATGTGTCAATGTGTATCAGGGGCTTTGAGGACAGGTGTCAATCCATATCTGCCAAGTGACCCTATGTAGGGGTAACAGTCTCGATTCTGCTCTGTGTCAGTGTGTATCATGGTCTCTGAGGACAGGTGTCAATCCATACCTGCCAAGTGACCCTATGTAGGGGGAACAGTCTCTATTCTGCTCTGTGTCAGTGTGTATCATGGTCTCTGAGGACAGGTGTCAATCAATACCTGCCAAGTGACCCTATGTAGGGGGAACAGTCCCTATTCTGCTCTGTGTAAGTGTGTATCATGGTCTCTGAGGACAGGTGTCAATCCATACCTGCCAAGTGACCCTATGTAGGGGGAACAGTCCCTATTCTGCTATGTGTCAATGTGTATCAGGGGCTTTGAGGACAGGTGTCAATCCATATCTGCCAAGTGACCCTATGTAGGGGTAACAGTCTCGATTCTGCTCTGTGTCAGTGTGTATCATGGTCTTTGAGGACAGGTGTCAATCCATACCTGCCAAGTGACCCTATGTAGGGGGAACAGTCTCTATTCTGACCGTTGTCAGTGTGTATTAGGGATCCTTAGGACAGGTGTCAATCCATACCTGCCAAGTGACCCTATGTAGGGGGAACAGTCTATATTCTGCTCTGTGTCAGTGTGTATCAGGGGCTTTGAGGACAGGTGTCAATCCATATCTGCCACGTGACCCTATGTAGGGGGAACAGTCTCTATTCTGCTCTGTGTAAGTGTGTATCATGGTCTCTGAGGACAGGTGTCAATCCATACTTGCCAAGTGACCCTATGTAGGGGGAACAGTCCCTATTCTGCTCTGTGTCAGTGTGTATCATGGTCTTTGAGGACAGGTGTCAATCCATACCTGCCAAGTGACCCTATGTAGGGGGAACAGTCTCTATTCTGCTCTGTGTCAGTGTGTATCATGGTCTCTGAGGACAGGTGTCAATCCATACCTGCCAAGTGACCCTATGTAGGGGGAACAGTCTCTATTCTGCTCTGTGTCAGTGTGTATCATGGTCTCTGAGGACAGGTGTCAATCCATACCTGCCAAGTGACCCTATGTAGGGGGAACAGTCCCTATTCTGCTCTGTGTCAGTGTGTATCATGGTCTCTGAGGACAGGTGTCAATCCATACCTGCCAAGTGACCCTATGTAGGGGGAACAGTCTCTATTCTGCTCTGTGTCAGTGTGTATCATGGTCTCTGAGGACAGGTGTCAATCCATACCTGCCAAGTGACCCTATGTAAGGGGAACAGTCCCTTTTCTGCTCTGTGTCAGTGTGTATCAGGGGCTTTGAGGACAGGTGTCAATCCATATCTGCCAAGTGACCCTATGTAGGGGGAACAGTCTCTATTCTGCTCTTTGTCAGTGTGTATCAGGGATCCTTAGGATAGGTGTCAATCCATATTTGCCAAGTGACACTATGTAGGGGTAACAGTCTCTATTCTGCTCTGTGTCAGTGTGTATCATGGTCTCTGAGGACAGGTGTCAATCCATACCTGCCAAGTGACCCTATGTAGGGGGAACAGTCTCTATTCTGCTCTGTGTCAGTGTGTATCATGGTCTCTGAGGACAGGTGTCAATCAATACCTGCCAAGTGACCCTATGTAGGGGGAACAGTCCCTATTCTGCTCTGTGTCAGTGTGCATCAGGGGCTTTGAGGACAGGTGTCAATCCATACCTGCCAAGTGACCCTATGTAGGGGTAACAGTCTCTATTCTGCTCTGTGTCAGTGTGTATCATGGTCTTTGAGGACAGGTGTCAATCCATACCTGCCAAGTGACCCTATGTAGGGGGAACAGTCTCTATTCTGATCGTTGTCAGTGTGTATTAGGGATCCTTAGGACAGGTGTCAATCCATACCTGCCAAGTGACCCTATGTAGGGGGAACAGTCTATATTCTGCTCTGTGTCAGTGTGTATCAGGGGCTTTGAGGACAGGTGTCAATCCATATCTGCCACGTGACCCTATGTAGGGGGAACAGTCTCTATTCTGCTCTGTGTAAGTGTGTATCATGGTCTCTGAGGACAGGTGTCAATCCATACTTGCCAAGTGACCCTATGTAGGGGGAACAGTCCCTATTCTGCTCTGTGTCAGTGTGTATCAGGGGCTTTGATGACAGGTGTCAATCCATATCTGCCAAGTGACCCTATGTAGGGGGAACAGTCTCTATTCTGCTCTGTGTCAGTGTGTATCATGGTCTCTGAGGACAGGTGTCAATCCATACCTGCCAAGTGACCCTATGTAGGGGGAACAGTCTCTATTCTGCTCTGTGTCAGTGTGTATCATGGTCTCTGAGGACAGGTGTCAATCCATACCTGCCAAGTGACCCTATGTAGGGGGAACAGTCCCTATTCTGCTCTGTGTCAGTGTGTATCATGGTCTCTGAGGACAGGTGTCAATCTATACCTGCCAAGTGACCCTATGTAGGGGGAACAGTCTCTATTCTGCTCTGTGTCAGTGTGTATCATGGTCTCTGAGGACAGGTGTCAATCCATACCTGCCAAGTGACCCTATGTAAGGGGAACAGTCCCTTTTCTGCTCTGTGTCAGTGTGTATCAGGGGCTTTGAGGACAGGTGTCAATCCATATCTGCCAAGTGACCCTATGTAGGGGGAAGAGTCTCTATTCTGCTCTTTGTCAGTGTATATCAGGGATCCTTAGGATAGGTGTCAATCCATATCTGCCAAGTGACCCTATGTAGGGGTAACAGTCTCTATTCTGCTCTGTGTCAGTGTGTATCATGGTCTCTGAGGACAGGTGTCAATCCATACCTGCCAAGTGACCCTATGTAGGGGGAACAGTCTCTATTCTGCTCTGTGTCAGTGTGTATCATGGTCTCTGAGGACAGGTGTCAATCCATACCTGCCAAGTGACCCTATGTAGGGGGAACAGTCCCTATTCTGCTCTGTGTCAGTGTGCATCAGGGGCTTTGAGGACAGGTGTCAATCCATACCTGCCAAGTGACCCTATGTAGGGGGAACAGTCCCTATTCTGCTATGTGTCAATGTGTATCAGGGGCTTTGAGGACAGGTGTCAATCCATATCTGCCAAGTGACCCTATGTAGGGGTAACAGTCTCTATTCTGCTCAGTGTCAGTGTGTATCATGGTCTCTGACGACATATGTCAATCCATACCTGCCAAGTGACCCTATGTAGGGGGAACAGTCCCTATTCTGCTCTGTGTCAGTGTGTATCATGGTCTCTGAGGACAGGTGTCAATCCATACCTGCCAAGTGACCCTATGTAGGGGGAACAGTCCCTATTCTGCTCTGTGTCAGTGTGTATCAAGGGCTTTGAGGACAGGTGTCAATCTATATCTGCCAAGTGACCCTATGTATGGGTAACAGTCTCTATTCAGCTCTGTGTCAGTGTGTATCATGGTCTCTGAGGACAGGTGTCAATCCATACCTGCCAAGTGACCCTATGTAGGGGGAACAGTCCCTATTCTGCTCTGTGTCAGTGTGTATCATGGTCTCTGAGGACAGGTGTCAATCTATACCTGCCAAGTGACCCTATGTAGGGGGAACAGTCTCTATTCTGCTCTGTGTCAGTGTGTATCATGGTCTCTGAGGACAGGTGTCAATCCATACCTGCCAAGTGACCCTATGTAAGGGGAACAGTCCCTTTTCTGCTCTGTGTCAGTGTGTATCAGGGGCTTTGAGGACAGGTGTCAATCCATATCTGCCAAGTGACCCTATGTAGGGGGAAGAGTCTCTATTCTGCTCTTTGTCAGTGTATATCAGGGATCCTTAGGATAGGTGTCAATCCATATCTGCCAAGTGACCCTATGTAGGGGTAACAGTCTCTATTCTGCTCTGTGTCAGTGTGTATCATGGTCTCTGAGGACAGGTGTCAATCCATACCTGCCAAGTGACCCTATGTAGGGGGAACAGTCTCTATTCTGCTCTGTGTCAGTGTGTATCATGGTCTCTGAGGACAGGTGTCAATCAATACCTGCCAAGTGACCCTATGTAGGGGGAACAGTCCCTATTCTGCTCTGTGTCAGTGTGCATCAGGGGCTTTGAGGACAGGTGTCAATCCATACCTGCCAAGTGACCCTATGTAGGGGGAACAGTCCCTATTCTGCTATGTGTCAATGTGTATCAGGGGCTTTGAGGACAGGTGTCAATCCATATCTGCCAAGTGACCCTATGTAGGGGTAACAGTCTCTATTCTGCTCAGTGTCAGTGTGTATCATGGTCTCTGACGACATATGTCAATCCATACCTGCCAAGTGACCCTATGTAGGGGGAACAGTCCCTATTCTGCTCTGTGTCAGTGTGTATCATGGTCTCTGAGGACAGGTGTCAATCCATACCTGCCAAGTGACCCTATGTAGGGGGAACAGTCCCTATTCTGCTCTGTGTCAGTGTGTATCAAGGGCTTTGAGGACAGGTGTCAATCTATATCTGCCAAGTGACCCTATGTATGGGTAACAGTCTCTATTCAGCTCTGTGTCAGTGTGTATCATGGTCTCTGAGGACAGGTGTCAATCCATACCTGCCAAGTGACCCTATGTAGGGGGAACAGTCCCTATTCTGCTCTGTGTCAGTGTGTATCAGGGGCTTTGAGGACAGGTGTCAAGCCATATCTGCCAAGTTACCCTATGTAGGGGGAACAGTCTCTATTCTGATCGTTGTCAGTGTGTATTAGGGATCCTTAGGACAGGTGTCAATCCATACCTGCCAAGTGACCCTATGTAGGGGGAACAGTCTATATTCTGCTCTGTGTCAGTGTGTATCATGGTCTCTGAGGACAGGTGTCAATCCATACTTGCCAAGTGACCCTATGTAGGGGGAACAGTCCCTATTCTGCTCTGTGTCATTGTGTATCAGGGGCTTTGAGGACAGGTGTCAATCCATATCTGCCAAGTGACCCTATGTAGGGGGAACAGTTTCTATTCTGCTCTTTGTCAGTGTGTATCACTTTGTCAATCCATATCTGCCAAGTGACTCTATGTAGGGGTAACAGTCTCTATTCTGCCCTGTGTCAGTGTGTATCATGGTCTTTGAGGACAGGTGTCAATCCATACCTGCCAAGTGACCCTATGTAGGGGGAACAGTTTCTATTCTGCTCTGTGTCAGTGTGTATCATGGTCTATGAGGACAGGTGTCAATCCATACCTGCCAAGTGACCCTATGTAGGGGGAACAGTCCCTATTCTGCTCTGTGTCAGTGTGTATCATGGTCTCTGAGGACAGGTGTCAATGCATACCTGCCAAGTGACCCTATGTGGGGGGAACAGTCCCTATTCTGCTCTGTGTCAGTGTGTATCAGGGGCTTTGAGGACAGGTGTCAATCCATATCTGCCAAGTGACCCTATGCAGGGGTAACAGTCTCTATTCTGCTCTGTGTCAGTATGTATCATGGTCTCTGAGGACAGGTGTCAATCCATACCTGCCAAGTGACCCTATGTTGGGGGAACAGTCCCTATTCTGCTCTGTGTCAGTGTGTATCAGGGGCTTTGAGGACAGGTGTCAATCCTTATCTGCCAAGTGAACCTATGTAGAATGTCTCTATTCTGCTCTTTGTCAGTGTGTATTAGGGATCCTTAGGATAGGTGTCAATCCATATCTGCCATTCCTGCCAAGTGACCCTATGTAGGGGAACAGTCTCGATTCTGCTCTGTGTCAGTGTGTATCATGGTCTCTGAGGACAGGTGTCAATCCATATCTGCCAAGTGACCCTATGTAGGGGGAACAGTCCCTATTCTGCTCTGTGTGAGGAGGAGGAACGGGAAATGAGTAGCTCGGCATCCAACCTTGTGCAAATGGGGTCTTTCATGCTGTCATGCCTGTTGAGGGACCCTCGTATAAAAAGGCCAAAGGAGAACGACCTGTGCTGGGTGTCCACGCTACTAGACCCCCGGTATAAGCAGACAGTGGCGGAAATGTTACCAAATTACAAGTCGGAAAGGATGCAGCATTTGCAAACTAAATTAAAAAGTATGCTTTACACAGCGTATAAGGGTGATGTCACAGCACAACGGGAATCTAACAGGGGAAGAGGTGAAAGTAATCCTCCTCCTCCCACGACCACGCCATATCTGCCAAGTGACCCTGATACCGGAGAAACTGACGGAAGCCAAGCACAGAGAGATGGACACAGGTTTCTTCAGGAAGGAAGAGATTCTTTATTCGGTTCACCGATCGGGACTCAGAGGGACTAATGTCACCAAAATACAACAAGTTCTGAGCCCCGGACAATAGTGCAGGCTCCTTATATAGGCACATAACTCCTCCCATATTAAGCTCCACCCGCACATTCTCATAACCAATCAAAACGAACAAGAACTAACTTCCTGCTTGACCGCATGGCTTGTCCAGCACAATGGAGGAGGGGAATACTATATCCGGTATTCTCGCACATGCTCCGTACACTACTGATCGTATCTTTGCCACGTGCAACCAACCGACCGATACGTCAGCATATGCAAGTACACATGCCACGTGGTAATCTCGGCCTACTAAATTTATTATTACCGAGATTCCACCACATTCCCCCCTTTGATGCCTCTGATATTTTACAATTACTTGAGGCATCACTTAACCTTGGTTTGCATACACTTCAGGTTACCATGAACCAGACCAGACTTTTCTATGATGTGAATCCCTCAACACTCCTCTTCCTGCATTGGTTCTCCCTGATTTAGAGCCTCATATTTATATATGGCCATTATCTGTGCTGCAGTCTTTTTCTCTGCTATATTTTCTATCAGGCTCTGCACAGACCTAACTACTAAAGGAATAAGACATGGCAGGAGTAGACACAACATTAAAATCAGCATGACTCCACCTACCAATGCCTTAAGCCCTCCAAACCACTCATACCAGTTACCAAACCAACTACTTGGATTATACCCTTTCCATACCTGAGTAGGCACATGCGCTAATTTAATCATATGTCTAGTAAGCTCAGCTATTGCTTGCCCTTCGTCATCTATTTGAAGACAGCAATTGCTCAGGTTAAACTTCCCACATACACCTCCCTCTACTGCCAATAGGTAATCCAATGCTAATCTATTTTGATAAACTGCTGTCCTCATCCTGGTATTATGCTTCGCTAGAAGATTGAGCGCTTGTGAGGTCTCATTAGTAATTATCTCAACCACCGCCTGTAACCTTATAATGCGGTTGAGCATATATATTGGGGTCCTATACCCGAAAGTACCATCATCTGCCCAAGTGGCTGGCCCATAATAGTCTATAATACGCTGGGGAGGCCATTCATCATCTTCCCAGGCGCCTATCTCTATGGGTCCTCTTTTCTTCCTATGATTCACATCATACACTTTAACTCCCAAAGTCTCACCTGTTTCAATAGGTAACAAGAAGAAGGATGGTTTGAGCATACCTAACACACATGCCCCTTCCCAGTCCTGTGGCAACTCTGAATAGGCCTTCTTACCACAGATCGAGTACAAATTTGCTGGGGCTTTCCAACTAGATGTGATGGATAAGTCAAACCATACGTCCTTTAAATTGGCATATCTTGCAAACGGGTTAGATGGTTCTGAGACATTTGAAGCCGACCACCAGGTTGTATTCTTTGTAGTATCATCATAAGCTTTTTGCCCTAGACAAGTTAGTTCTCCTACAGAAGTATTAAACATTATTCCTTTCCTTGCTATGCAAACATAACCTATGATGGAGGTTTTCAATCTCCACTCAGATTTACCTCTAACACTCATCTGATAATCGACTTGTGAAGATATTAATTGTTCAACTGCCTCAGAACCGGACATTACCTCCTTTGCTTCCCAAGGCCATTGGTCTCCCATGTTAGTACCTCCACACACATAGCAGTTGGTTACATTAAGACTACCAGCAATACTCTCAGCTAAATCTATGAACAGGTTCTTAGCGTTATGGGGGATCTTATTATCTACACTCATCTCTTCATAAAAAGAATGGAATACCTGATGAGTTTGGGATGTTACAGTATCGGTCTCTATCCCTATAAACAATATTGTCCCAGGGTCTAAACCCGTCCCATATATTTGAAACCCAAATAAGTTACCATATCTATCTAAGAATTGGTCAGGATTATTTATAAGAATATGGACTAGGTTGCATTCCATAGACTTACAGTATGGTTTGGTAGGCAACTTAGTAACAATCATAACCTGGTCTGCTGTCTGTCCCCAAGTTGCCCACCCCATACAAGACCAATATGGGCAAAAATTATATTCCCTATCTGGGCATCTTGGACTTACATACTTGTTTTTACTACTGGGACAAATATATTTATCATTAGACCCATACGTTCTCTCCCACCTAAGATCCCCACATACATTCCACGGCTTTCTACCACTTGATATCGCTTTACATGCATCAAATAGCAGAACACCCGAAGAATGTACGGTTTCTAACTCAGTTTTATTTATTAGGGTCCCCTGAGGATCTCCATTCCTGAGGGTCAACCAAATTGTACGGGGTTGATACTCCGGATTGAAGCACTTAGGTTCTCCTACTCCTAAATGGCATACACTATATTCTATATTTAGGTATCTACACCTAGACACATCACCTTTACATTCATATTGCGAATGCCAAATTAGGGTCTGAGAAATATGATTACCTGTTCTAGTAGTCTTAATGCAAACCTCACAGCTAGGAGTGTCGGTACTGATACCGGAGAAACTGACGGAAGCCAAGCACAGAGAGATGGACACAGGTTTCTTCAGGAAGGAAGAGATTCTTTATTGGATCACCGATCGGGACTCAGAGGGACTAATGTCACCAAAATACAGCAAGTTCTGAGCCCCGGACAATAGTGCAGGCTCCTTATATAGGCACATAACTCCTCCCATATTAAGCTCCACCCGCACATTCTCTTGACCAATCAATACAAATAAGAATTAACTTCCTGCTTGACCGCATGGCCTGTCCAGCACAATGGAGGAGGGGAATACTATATCCTGTATTCTTGCACATGCTCCGTACACTACTGATTGTATCTTGCCTCGTGCAACCAACTGATCGATACGTCAGCATATGCACGTACACATGCCACGTGGTAATCTCGGCCTACTAAATTTATTTTTACCGAGATTCCACCACATTCCCCCCTTTGATGCCTCTTGATATTTCACAATTACTTGAGGCATCACTTAACCTTAGTTTGCATACACCGCAAGTTACCTTGAACCAGACCAGACTTATCTTATGATGTGAATCTTCAACACTCATCTTCCTGCATTGGTTCTCCCTGATCTAGAGCCTTATATTTATAAATTGCCATTATCTGTGCAGCAGCCTTCCTTTCTGCTATATTTTCTATCAGGCTTTGCACAGACCTAACTACTAAGGGTATAAGACACGGCAGGAGTAGACACAACATTAAAATCAGTAGGACTCCACCTACCACTGCCTTAAGCCCTCCAAACCACTCATACCAGCTACCAAACCAACTACTTGGATTATACCCTTTCCATACCTGAGTAGGCACATGCGCTAGTTTAACCATATGGCTAGTAAGCTCAGCTATTGCTTGCCCTTCGTCATCTATTTGAAGACAGCAATTGCTCAGGTTAAACTTCCCACATACACCTCCCTCTACTGCCAAAAGGTAATCCAAGGCTAATCTATTTTGGTATACTGCTGTCCTCATCCTGGTATTGTGCTTCGCTAGAAGATTGAGCGCTTGTGATGTCTCGTTAGTAATGATCTCAACCACTGCCTGTAATCTTATAATACGGTTGAGCATATAAATTGGGGTTCTATAACCAAAGGTACCGTCCTCTGCCCACGTGGCTGGCCCATAGTAATCTATAATACGCTGGGGAGGCCATTCATTATCTTCCCAGGCGCCTATCTCTATGGGTCCCCTTTTCTTCCTATGATTCACATCATACACTTTAACACCTAAAGTCTCACCTGTTTCAATAGGTAACAAGAAGAAGGATGGTTTGAGCATACCCAACACACATGCCCCTTCCCAGTCCTGTGGCAACTCCGAATAGGCTTTCTTACCACAGATCCAGTACAAATTTGCTGGGGCTCTCCAGGTAGATGTGATGGATAGATCAAACCACACATCCTTTAAATTGGCGTATCTAGCAAACGGGTTAGATGGTTCTGAGACATTTGAAGCCGACCACCAAGTTGTATTCTTTGTATCATCATCATAAGCTTTTTGCCCTAGACAAGTTAATTCTCCCACAGAAGTATTATACATCATTCCTTTCCTTGCTATGCAAACATAACCTATGATGGAGGTCTTTAATCTCCACTCAGATTTACCTCTAACACTCATATGATAATCGGCTTGTGTAGATATTAATTGGTCAACTGCCTCAGAACCGGACATTACCTCCTTTGCTTCCCAAGGCCATTGGTCTCCCATGTTAGTACCTCCACACACATAGCAGTTGGTAACATTAAGACTACCGGCAATACTTTCGGCTAAATCAATAAACAGGTTTTTAGCATTATGGGGGATCTTATTATCTATGCTCATCTCTTCATAAAAGGAATGGTATACTTGATGAGTCTGGGAGGATACCGTATCAGTCTCTATCCCTATAAACAATACTGTCCCAGGATCTAAACCCGTCCCATATATTTGAAACCCAAATAAATTACCATATTTATCTAAGAACTTGTCGGGATTATTAATAAGTATATGGACTGGATTGCATTCCATAGACTTACAATATGGGCTGGTAGGCAACTTTTTCACAATCATGTCCTTGTCTACTGTCTGTCCCCAAGTTGCCCACCCCACACAAGACCAATATGGGCAAAAGTTATAATCTCTATTTGGGCACCTAGGGCTCACATACTTATTTTTACTACTGGGACAAATATATTTATCGTTAGACCCATACGTCCTCTCCCATCTAAGATCCCCACATACATTCCACGGCTTTCTACCACTTGATATCGCCTTACACGCATCAAATAGCAGAACACCCGAAGAATGTACGGATTCTAATACCGTCTTATTAATTAGGGTCCCCTGAGGATCTCCATTCCTGAGAGTAAACCAAATTGTACGAGGTTGATACTCTGGACTGAAGCACTTAGGTTCTCCTACTCCTAAATGGCACACACTATATTCTATATTTAGGTATCTACATCTTGATACATCTCCTTTACACTCGTATTGTGAATGCCAAATTAGGGTTTGGGAAATATGGTTACCTGTTCTTGTAGTCTTAATGCACACCTCACAGCTAGGAGTGTCGGTACCTCTACCTTCCTCAATATAAAAATACACATATAAAAACATTATTAAGAACACATCTTTCGTCGTCATCCTCAGTCTTCGTCCGTGCGAAGGCACCTCAGCTTCCAGGGCTGCAGGGAATGGAGTTCTGCTCGTCTTCACAGGGGTCCCTTCGGGACTTTTCCTGGCTTATAAACTATACGTCGGTGAGCGGACAGGCTTTATTATGGCCTTCTCACTCACTTACCAAATCTCTGAAACAATAAAATTTGTAATCCACAAGGTTCCTCGTCACTCCGACTGAGTCGTGCGCTTTAACCGGATCTTGCAGGGATTCTCTGGATCTGCTGTAGCTTGCCAAGAATCGACTGCTGCTGGTTTAACCCTGGAGTGATGTATCCACGGAGTCACTTCGGCTACTTTTATCGCTGTAGGGGTAGACAAAAGAACAACATAAGGACCTCTCCACTTGGGCCCTAACGGTACATTATTCCACTCTTTAATCCACACTTGGTCTCCTGGGTGGTAACTATGAACTGGGGGATAAATATTCACAGGTAATCTAATCTATCTTGTACCCATTTCTGTACCTCCTCCATAGTCTTACCCAACTCTACAACCTGCTGCCGGGTAATTCCTTCTCCCAACTGACTCAAATCCCCCCTTAAGTTACCAAGTACGGGAGGTGGTCGCCCATACATGATTTCAAAAGGAGAGAGGCCCATCCTTCTGGTAGGTGTACTGCGGATTCGCAATAGAGCTATGGGCAAGAGAACGTTCCACTTAAGTTGGGTTTCCTGACACATTTTAGCCAACTGATTCTTAATAGTCCTATTCATTCTCTCTACCTTACCAGAACTCTGGGGTCTATATGCCGTATGAAGCCTCCACTTTATACCAAGCATATGAGTCAGTTGTTGTAGGCACTGATGAACAAAAGCTGGACCATTGTCCGATCCTATAGAGCAGGGTAGTCCATATCGGGGTATTATTTCTCGTAGCAGGAATCTCACAACTTCCCCTGCTTTCTCCGTACGAGTAGGACATGCTTCTACCCAGCCTGAATAGGTACACACAACTACCAGCAGGTAGCGATGTCCACCAGATTTAGGCATCACTGTATAGTCAATTTGTAAATCGGACATGGGGAGTCCCCCCATAAACTGGACTCCTGGTGGCTTTACTGGTCCTTGCCTTGCATTATTTTTAGCACACGTTACACATCTTCGTATAATGGCCTGAGTCAAGTTGGACAATCTTGGTATGAAATGTTTTCTGAGAGATTCTTCTGTACTATCTCTCCCAGAATGTGTCCCGTTGTGATAGTTTTGGACAATTTCTACCGCTAGTGATGCTAGAATGACTATTCTTCCATCTTCTAACTGATACCATTTGTTCTCCAAATACTTTCCAGGATCAGTCTTTAACCACTCCTCTTCTTGAGCTGTATAAACTGGAGTCCATTGAGACAGTGGAGTTGGTATAAGAGCAGCTATATGCCCCACATACTCCTGTCTTCCCGATTCAGCGGCACGCTTAGCTGTACTGTCTGCCATCCGATTTCCTTTGGTTACATCACCATCTCCTCTCAGATGCGCTCGACAATGTATAATACCGACTTCTTTCGGCTCCCACACTGCTTCCAATAGTTGTAGGATTTCTGCTGCGTACTTGATTTCTTTGCCTTCTGAATTCAATAGTCCTCTTTCTTTATACAAAGCTCCGTGGGCATGAGTGGTTAAAAACACATACTTGGAGTCCGTGTAGATGTTCACTCTTAAACCTTCAGCCAATTGTAACGCTCGTGTCAGTGCTATCAATTCTGCCTTTTGTGCTGATGTTCCTTTTGCCAGTGGCCGAGCTTCTATCACCTTGTCTATCGTTGTTACTGCATATCCTGCATAGCGGATCCCTTCTTTCACATAACTACTGCCGTCGGTGTAATATTGAACATCGGGGTTCTGGATGGGAAAATCACGAAGATCTGGTCTACTTGAAAATACTTCATCCATTACTTCCAAACAATCATGTTGACTTTCAGTAGGTTGTGGCAAAAGGGTAGCTGGATTTAAAGTGTTTACAGTCTCTAAGTGCACTCTTGGGTTTTCACACAACATTGCTTGATACTTGGTCATACGGCTGTTACTAAACCAATGATTTCCTTTTTAATCCAACAACGTCTGTACTGCATGTGGGACTCGTACATAAAGTTCTTGACCCAGAGTGAGTTTATCGGCTTCAGCTACTAGCAGGGCGGCTGCAGCTACGGCTCTTAGACAAGGTGGAAGTCCGCTGGCCACTGCATCCAGTTGCTTAGACATGTAGGTGACAGGTCTTTGCCATGATCCCAAGTACTGTGTCAATACTCCCACAGCCATTCTTCTTTGCTCATGTACATACAGGTAGAATGGTCGTGTGTGATCAGGTAGACCTAATGCTGGGGCACTCATCAGAGCCTTCTTCACATCTTCAAATGCCGTTTGCTGTTCTTGAGTCCATAAGAAGGGGTCGTGCTCTGTACCTTTGATAGCTGCATACAGAGGTTTTGCCAGTATCGCGTAGCTGGGAATCCATATCCTACAGAAGCCTGCTGCCCCCAAGAATTCTCGCACTTGTCTTCTATTCTTGGGTATCGGTATTTGGCACACGGCTTCTTTTCTATCTGGCCCCATAATTCTTTGACCTTCAGAGATATGGAATCCCAGATATTTGACAGTTGGCAAACACAACTGAGCCTTCTTTCTAGACACCTTGTATCCTGCATTCCAGAGAATGTGTAGTAGATCGTGCGTTGCTTGCTGACATATTTCCTTTGTAACTGCTGCTATCAACAAGTCATCTACATATTGTAACAATACACACTCTCCTGGGATGGACTCGAAATCCAATAAATCTTGACTTAGAGCTGAACCAAATAGGGTAGGTGAATTTTTAAACCCTTGGGGCAGTCTTGTCCAGGTCATTTGGCGTTTTGAGCCCGTTACAGCGTTTTCCCATTGGAAAGCAAAGATACATTGACTTTCTGCGGCAATTCGGAGGCAAAAGAAGGCATCTTTGAGGTCTAAGACTGTAAAATAAGTAGCCCCGCCCGGAATTAAAGCAAGCAGGTTATATAGATTGGGCACAACTGGATGTATACTAACAACCGCATCATTGACTGCTCTCAAGTCCTGTACAGGTCGATACTCATCTGTACCGGGCTTTTGAACAGGCAGCAATGGGGTGTTCCAGGGGGAAGTACAGAATTTTAGGATACCATACCGTATGAGCTTATCCAGATAAGATTGGATGTTCTTCTTAGCCTTCTGCGGGATGTGATATTGTCTTAGGCTCACTGGATAAACCCCAAGTTTTAGTTCGATTTTAATAGGTGGAATATTGCGGGCCAGTCCTGGTGGGTTGTTCTCTGCCCAAACTCCTGGTATGTTGAATAAGGACTCATCACTCCTAGGGTTTTGGATAGTCAACGCTGTATAAAGTCGCCACTCTTCTTCCTTTGGTACGGATAATGTCATAATACCTGAAGGTCCATTAAACTTTAAGGATGTTGTTCCATTTGGTAGGAACGTAATCTGCGCTTGTAACTTAGATAGCATATCACGTCCCAGCAATTGGACTGGACATTCAGGCATATAAAGGAATTGATGTTTTACTACGTGGCCTCCCAATGTACAGAGTCGACTTTTAAGAACCGGTTTTTCAGCACTTCTCCCAGTTGCTCCTATTACAGTAATAGTTCTTCCAGATGGAGGAGCAACTAGGTCAGTCACCACCGAATGTTCAGCACCAGTGTCGATCATGAACGCACTCCTTTTTCCCCCTATTGATACATCGACCATAGGCTCCGCTCGACCAAGGGGGATGGAGCCCGGTCGGTATCAATAGTCCTCCATGACCGTGTCAGCCAATCCTACAAAGTCCCTACCTTCTCTATCGCGGGACCTTTGCGCTGCTGGATAGTACTTGTCTTCCCTTACACTTCCTCTGTTCCCATTACTCCCTCTATTACCATTGCTCCCTCCGGGGCCTCCTCTACCTCTCGCTCTGCCTCTAAAGTTTCCGTAACCTGTCCTAGGTCTGTCTCTCTCATACTGTTCTCTTCGCGGACACTCACTTCTCCAATGCCCTTCTTCCCTACAGTATGCGCACTGATTTCTACTCAGAGGTTCCTCATTCCACTTACTATCGCCTCTATCTGGGCCCCGTCTATCTACGCCTGCGATCGCTACCGCTAGCATATCTGCCTTTCTACGCATCTTGCGCTCTTCCTCTTTCTTACTTTCTGTTTCCCTGTTCATGTATACTTTATTTGCTACCTCCATTAGTTGGGTGATAGACATTCCTGCAAACCCTTCTAACTTTTGTAGCTTGCGCTTAATATCTCCGTAAGCTTGGCTGACAAAGGCGGAGTTCACCATTCGGGAATTATCAGCGTCTTCCGGATTAAAGGGGGTATACAAGCTGTATGCCTCCAATAATCGGTCATAAAAGACACTGGGCGCTTCATCACTTTTCTGAATCACCTCAACTGTCTTCGACATATTAATGGCTTTCTTCCCTCCGGCTTTCATGCCAGCAATTATAGCGTCTCTATAGGCTTTGAGTTGGACCATATCTGCGCCATTAACATTCCAGTCGGGATCGGTGTTAGGATAATGTGTTGCGGCCCATGCTGCCGGATTGGCTTGATTTAAAGCACGGGCTCTATCCTCTAGCGCTTTAATGGCCGCTTGGTTAATCATTGTCCTTTCCTCATTATTAAACAAAGTCATTAATAACTGCTGGCAATCAGCCCATGTCGGATTATGTGTCTGAACTATCGAGGTGAACAGATCGGTCATAGCTTGTGGTTTCTCAGTGTACGAGGAATTGTGGGTCTTCCAATTCAAGAGATCGGTAGTCGTGAACGGGACATATACGAAGACTGGGTCAGCATGTGCCATTTGACCTGCGGCATCGATATAAGCTGACCCGGGATTCAGACGAAGAGGCATCTGATAATGTCTAAGTTGTTGGGTACCGGTCAGTTGTCGGGTTAGTATAGGGCTACGTGGAGGGGCGTCAGTTATGGGTTCCAGTCGGGGGGAAATAGGGCATGAGGATGTGGGAGCTTGATTTTGGGAAAAGCTAGTAAATAGAATACTCCCAGCCGAGCTAGAAGAAGCTTGACCGGAAGTTTGAAGTGGCGCCAAATCAGGATATTCAGATCTAACGGGGGTTGGTTCTGGTTCCGGAAGGGGAGGTTTAATACGAGGGGGGGTGGATTCTGTACTAGAGGAGGAAGCGGAAGTGGATGAGGGCAATGAGGGGAGGGGTATAGAACTTCCTGCACTCGCGTCACCTCTTCTTGTAGGGAAGTAAGGGGGCGGCAAAGGGATCTCGGACTCAGGGGGCGTGTCCAAAATGGGCCTAACCACAGTCCTAGTGGACAAACAAGTCCTGGCCACCATGAGGCGACATTGCTCCTCGTGGCATATCTGAATCCATTTTGGCGAGTCGTTTATGGCCTGTCTCCAACAATCAATATATGGAAACTGTCCGTAAAGTTCAGGCCTACCTGACACAGCCACGTGTACACGCTGTATCAGGGTTGGATCCAAACTACCACGTGGCGGCCATGCCGCAACCAAAATAGGCCACTCCTTAGTGCACAAAGTGACCAAACGTACAGGAGACATTTTAACCCCAAAATCACATGTTTTGAATCCCTTTTTAAAATTCTTTACCATACAACCTAAGGGATCCGGAATCGTTGACTCCGACGCGCCCATACTTATCAATGGAACGTCGTTGACAACGAATACTATGCACGCATTCTATTCAACAGTCACACCCGTTTCCTCTGGCAACAGCACCATGTGGTACGGTTACCAAGTGAAACGTACACAATAACACAATAAACACTCAGGGAATTCCCGTACACACACAGCTGTTACACCAGTCACTAAATAATCAATATTATGCCCTTTGGCGAAACTATACAGTCACCCACGCTATAATTCTCTATATACGAATTACCCGTCTATAACACACCCCAGTAACATCGTCTTTTACAAATAGCGGTTACAATACGGTTAGCATAGGTCAAAGCACAATTTAAGGTCACAATACAATTATTAGTGGTTATGGTGTTAAACATGCAATGGACGACAATGATTAGTACTTATATACAGTGTCAGTAAATATACAGGGTTATGGTACCGTGCACTATGATACAGCAACACACTATTAACACTCTCGCTAGACGGCTGAGCTCGCGCTATCTAACAAGATATACACGCTACTAAACAATCTTTAACACATTTACAATCCCAACTAAACTATTGGCCAGTACCTTGAATGGACTACCTAAAACTATCTACATCCGTTTTGGTTAGCCACACTGCCCAAGCACCACATATAGCGAACTAGAGGACCGAATTTACACAGACGCCTCTTAGTCTATTACTCTATCAAAAATCTAGTGGGTTCCAAATTTACACGCCTTCCCACTTAGCCAAGATAGGTTGAGAGCTAGCGGACCGAATTTACACAGACGCCGCTTAGTCTCCCGGTCCCTCCGACCTAGCGAACGTAATATACACCCTAGAACGCTAGTCTAGACAAGACACCGGTGTCCGGCTAGGGCTATTTACACAGAACCCCGCCTTCGCTCCTTCCCTCCGACAGAGGGGGCAGATTCCATACACAATTCAAACCCCTTTTGGGCCTACCGCACAATCGGTATACCCCTAGTGGGTCTGCCGTCTAAAACAGCAGTTGTCTTACCTCCTCGTTCCTGAACCTGATTTCACACTCATCGACGGGGACACCCCAGCACTTCTTACGTAGAGGCCGATGATCTCCTGGACAACAGACCAGTGGCGCCGAGACGAAGGGAGGTCCACGCAGAAGTTCAGGGGTGCAGCCGTAGAGAACGTGGGCAAAGATAGACCGTCTCACGCCTCTGCCTCTCAGCTACCGTTGAACGATGAGCTTCCCGGCCAATGCACCAAATGATACCGGAGAAACTGACGGAAGCCAAGCACAGATGGACACAGGTTTCTTCAGGAAGGAAGAGATTCTTTATTGGATCACCGATCGGGACTCAGAGGGACTAATGTCACCAAAATACAGCAAGTTCTGAGCCCCGGACAATAGTGCAGGCTCCTTATATAGGCACATAACTCCTCCCATATTAAGCTCCACCCGCACATTCTCTTGACCAATCAATACAAATAAGAATTAACTTCCTGCTTGACCGCATGGCCTGTCCAGCACAATGGAGGAGGGGAATACTATATCCTGTATTCTTGCACATGCTCCGTACACTACTGATCGTATCTTGCCTCGTGCAACCAACTGATCGATACGTCAGCATATGCACGTACACATGCCACGTGGTAATCTCGGCCTACTAAATTTATTTTTACCGAGATTCCACCACAGTACCTCTACCTTCCTGAACATAAAAAGACATATAAATAAACATTATTATCAACACTTCTTTCGTCGGCTGCATCCTCAGTCTTCGTCCGTGCGATGGCACCTCAGCTTCCAGGATGTAAGGGCTGCAGGGAATGGAGTTCTCCTCGTCTTCACAGGGGTCCCTTCGAGACTTTCCTGACTTTTAATAATATGTTGGTGAGCGGACAGGCGTTATTATGGCCTTCAAAACACTCACTTACCAATCTCTGAAACAACAATAATTGTAATCCACAAAGTTTCCTCGTCACTCCGACTGAGTCGTGCGCTTTAACCGGATCTTGCAGGGATTCTCTGGATCTGGTGTAACTTGCCAAGAATCTACTGCTGCTGGTTTAACCCTGGAGTGATGAATCCACAGAGTCACTTCGGCCACTTTTATTGCTGTAGGGGTAGACAAAAGAACAACATAAGGACCCCTCCACTTAGGCCCTAACGGTATATTATTCCACTCTTTAATCCACACTTGGTCTCCTGGATGGTAACTATGAACAGGGGGATAAATATTCACAGGTAATCTATCTTGTACCCATTTCTGTACCTCCTCCATAGTTTTACCCAACTCTACAACCTGCTGCCGGGTAATTCCTTCTCCCAACTGACTCAAATCCCCCCTAGGGTTACCAAGTACGGGAGGTGGACGCCCATACATGATTTCAAAAGGAGAGAGACCCATCCTTCTGGTAGGTGTACTTCGAATACGCAACAGAGCTATAGGCAAAAGCACATTCCACTTAAGTTGGGTTTCCTGACACATTTTTGCCAACTGATTCTTAATAGTTCTATTCATTCTTTCTACTTTACCAGAACTCTGAGGTCTATATGCCGTATGAAGTCTCCACTTAATACCAAGCATATGAGTCAGTTGTTGTAGGCACTGATGAACAAAGGCTGGACCATTGTCCGATCCTATAGAACAGGGTAGTCCATATCAGGGTATTATTTCTCGTAGCAGGAATCGCACAACTTCTCCTGCTTTCTCTGTACGAGTAGGACATGCTTCTACCCAGCCTGAATAGGTGCACACAACTACTAGTAGGTAGCGATGTCCACCAGATTTAGGCATAACTGTATAGTCAATTTGTAGATCGGACATAGGGAGTCCCCCCATATACTGAACTCCTGGTGGTTTTACTGGTCCTTGCCTTGCATTATTTTTAGCACATGTTACACATCTTCGTACAATGGCTTGAGTTAAGTTGGACAATCTTGGTATGTAGAAATGTTTTCTGAGAGATTCTTCTGTACTATCTCTTCCAGAATGTGTCCCGTTGTGATAATTTTGGACAATTTCTACCGCTAGTGATGCTGGAATAACTATTCTCCCATCTTCTAACTGATACCATTTGTTCTCCAGGTACTTTCCAGGTTCAGTCTTTAACCACTCTTCTTCTTGAGCTGTATAAAACTGGAGTCCATTGAGACAGTGGAGTCGGTATAAGAGCAGCTATATGTTCCACATATTCCTGTCTTCCTGATTCAGCGGCACGCTTAGCTGCATTATCTGCCATCCGATTTCCTTTGGTTACATCACCATCGCCTCTCAGATGCGCTCGACAATGTATAATACCAACTTCTTTTGGTTCCCATACTGCTTCCAATAGTTGTAGTATTTCAGCTGCGTACTTGATTTCTTTGCCCTCTGAATTCAATAGTCCTCTTTCTTTATACAAAGCTCCGTGGGCATGAGTGGTTAAAAACTCATACTTGGAGTCCGTATAGATGTTCACTCTCAAACCTTCAGCCAATTGTAACGCTCGTGTTAGTGCTATCAATTTTGCCTTTTGTGCTGATGTTCCTTTTGACAGTGGCCGAGCTTCTATCACCTTGTCTATCGTTGTGTCAGGATCGGGACAGGGATCCAACACACAGAGTACAAACAGTAGCCAGATACGTATACCGGACCTTAGAATGGCCGGACTAACGTAAGTAGTACAGTATAGAATGGTCAAAGACAAGCCGAGGTCGAGGGTAACAGAAGACAGGTAAGCGAGAGACAAGCCGAATCAAGGGTAACAGAGATAAGCAGAGTAAGGTAAACAAGCCGGGTCAAAACCAAAAGGGATAATAGAATACACAAGCACTGAGTGACTAGAACAAGCTAGAACCACGACAGGGCAATGAGCTAATGAAAGAAGCTCTGTTAAATACCCTGTTCAGAGCAGTAACCACGCCTCCGAGGCGTCCTGATTGGTCCTGCAGCAATTGACTGACAGGTCGTTCCGGGGGAGTGTCCTGATGACTACTTCCTGCCTAGATTCTGTAAAAGGCAGTCACTCCCTCGCGGCCGGCCTAGCATGACTGGATAGACCGCGGGGAAGGGAGCCATCAGACCGTCTGGATGGAGGAACAGCTAAGTCTCTACCTCTTTCGGAGGTAGAGACCACAGGTACCCTGACAGTACCCCCCCTCTCAGATACGCCCACCGGGCGGAATGAACCGGGACGAGATGGGAAGCGAGAGTGATACGCCCTGCGGAGACGGGGAGCATGAACATCCTCCTGAGGTACCCAACTCCTCTCCTTAGGACCATATCCCTTCCAATCAACCAGATATTGTACTCTCCCCCGGGAGATTCGAGAATCAATAATAGAGTTAACCTCATACTCCTCCTGACCCTCCACCTGAACGGAGCGAGGAGGGGCTATTGTGGAGGAAAATCTGTTACATATGAGTGGTTTCAGCAATGAAACGTGAAACGAGTTCGGGATGCGTAAGGTATTAGGAAGAGCTAAACGATACGCAACTGGATTGATACGGGTCAGCACCCTGTAGGGTCCAATATAACGAGGAGCGAACTTCATGGAGGGCACTTTTAAACGGATGTTCCTCGTGCTCAGCCATACCCTATCACCTGGAACAAAGACCGGAGCCGCCCTTCTACGTTTATCAGCGTGTTTCTTGACCAACATAGAGTTGTGCACAAGGATTTGTCGAGTTTGATCCCACAACTTCATCAAATTGGCAACATGAACATCAACCGACGGCACCCCCTGGGAAGGAGAATCCGAAGGAAGAATAGACGGATGAAAACCATAATTCATGAAGAAGGGGCTTGAATGAGTAGAATCGCAAACGAGATTGTTGTGTGCAAACTCCGCCCAAGGAATCAAACCGACCCAATCATCCTGGTGTTCAGAAACAAAGCATCGTAAATATTGTTCAATTTTCTGGTTGGTACGTTCAGCAGCTCCGTTAGACTGAGGATGATAGGCAGAAGAAAAGTTTAATTTAATACCAAGTTGAGAGCAGAAGGACCTCCAAAAGCGGGAAACAAATCGGGAGCCTCTGTCCGATACAATTTGAGAGGGTATCCCATGTAGGCGAAAAATCTCCTTAGCGAATATCTCTGCCAATTCGGGAGAAGACGGGAGTTTAGGCAGGGGAATGAAGTGTGCCATCTTAGTAAACCTGTCAACCACGGTGAGGATAACAGTCTGTCTTTTAGAGATAGGTAGATCGACAATAAAGTCCATGGCCAAACAGGACCATGGTTTTTCTGGAACCTCCAAGGGGTGCAGGAATCCACATGGAAGCGTATGGGGTTGTTTGGTTTTAGTACAAACTTCACATGCAGCGATGAACTCCTCAATATCCCTCCGTAAAGCAGGCCACCAGAAGTCCTTAGAGATCAACGCGTAAGTTTTGCGAATACCAGGATGTCCCGCCATCTTGCTATTATGTAAACACTGTAAAAGTTCCAGTTGAAGAGCAGGAGGAACGAAATGACGGCCCGCAGGAGTCTGTTTAGGTGCTAGATGTTGCAACTTAATGATCTCGGCCAGTAATGGAGAATGAATCCTGAGATTCGTATTAGCAATGAGATTGCATTTCGGAACTATAGTACCTGTTCAGGTACAGTAGAAGGTTCATATTGGCGAGATAATGCATCGGCTTTAGAGTTTTTAGAACCAGGTCTGTAAGTCAGTACATAATTGAAGTGAGTCAGGAATAAGGACCAACGAGTTTGTCTAGAGGATAAGCGCTTAGCCTCCCCAATATAGGACAAGTTTTTGTGGTCCGTCAAAATCGTAATAGGGTGTAGGGTCCCCTCCAACAAATGTCTCCACTCCTTTAAGGCTTTAATGACTGCTAACAGTTCCCTTTCCCCGATGTCATATCTGCTCTCAGGCCCAGAAAATTTCTTAGAGAAGAAACCACAAGGGTGTAACGGTTTATCCACCCCTAACCTTTGAGACAGAACAGCCCCAACTGCTGTCTCAGAGGCATCGACCTCAAGCAAGAAAGGCAGAGTCGTATCCTGATGAATCTCTTTTCTAAATTCTCCTGAATATACTCCTCTAGAACCGAGTTTTCCTGAACAGACAAAGGATATACATGAAAAAACAATATGTGCTGGCACTCAATTAAGTGTTAGGTGCCGGTATTCGAGGTATAACCCCACAAAAAACCTCCTAATCAATATCATAAACAAAATATGAATACCGCACTCAATCAATGACATTAAATGATAGTTAAACCTATGTTCAATTTCATAGTATTTATTGAAAAGCTTTTAAGAATAATTCATAAAGATGATGGTATTTCATCAAAGTAACACAAAATTCATCCTATATACACCAACTATATACATATATCTAGACACAGTATCCTCCTTTGTTCAATGAATAATTCAAAGTCTGTATATCTGTATACGTTAATTGGTGATCTTAAGCGCAAAAATAAAGCAAAAATCGTGTGGGAAAATGAAAAAATAAAACAGTGAAACAGTAAGAGAAAACTCTAGGAAAATCGAAAAAAAGTGTAAAAAATGAAAAAAGTTGAAAAAATAATAAGAAAAATGAAAAAATGAAAAAAATGAAAAAAATGAAAAAATGAAAAAAATGAAAAAAATGCAAAATACTAAAGTCCTGATAAGTAGCAGTCCAGTATATAGTGCACTATATGTTACCCACTATCTGTGGGTTGATCTCACCAATGTCGTCTATTTCTTTATGCTGTGTCCTGTAGGAAGATTCTGTAGTCTGTGAAAGATGGTCTGAATGGAGGGGATGGAACGAAATCCTGATGGTAGAAAAAGTGATCGCCACCCTGTATCAGCGGGTAGCTGGTCAATCCTGTTGTAGTAAATGAAGTCAATCGTAAGGCTCTGCTGTAGGTAGATTGAAGTCAATCGTAGGGCTTTCCTGTGAATGGGCTGCGCGCTCGGGACATATGAGTCCCTTCAATGGCCCCAGTGTCCGTGCTGTAACAGGAGATCAAGAGGGAAAAGAGAAGTCTTGATGTAAGAAAGCTAGTTGAGTAACCAGCTGTCTAATATGGACCCATTGTGTCCCTGGGCCCTGTCTGTGAGGGACCCTGAACTGGCGACAGGTAGCGGACCCAGAGGGGTCAAATTGTTGGCAGGAAAGAGCCACGGACCAAAGTTGGTCATGGGGAGCCTCTGTAAGGAGCACAAAATCATAGAGCAGACAATAGTGAGGATACCGAAAAGTATATATTATAAAAAATGTTTGAGATCATAATCCTCATTGAGTCCTAGTGGTGACAGAGTCTACAAGGTACTAATCCATTTAGTTTCTCTCTGGAGTAAGAGCTTCTGTCTGTCCCCCCCCCTTCGTAGGGGTGGGATTCTGTCTAGGATTTGAAACCTCAGTTGGTTCACATTATGATCATGTATTTTAAAATGTCTGGGTACTGGAGCTTCCACTTTATTGTGTAGTAATGCCGCCCTGATGCTCCTTTTGTGCTCCCCTATCCGCTCTTTCACTGGCCTGATGGTCTCCCCCACATAAAGGAGCCCACAGGGACACTTTAGAGCATACACGACAAAGTCTGAATTGCATGTGTAATAATCCTTAACATAAAATTTTTTACCTGATCTGGGATGAACGAAATATTCCCCCTTAATCACACTGTTACAATGTGAACAGTTAAGACATGGGAAGGTGCCCTTCTTGGGTTCTGAGAAAAACCTAGTTTGTTTCTTAGAGCTCCCGATATCAGACTTCACTACCATGTCCCTCAGATTAGAGGCCCTCTGATAGGCAAAGAGCGGTGGTTGTTGAAATATCGGGGGTAGTTGGGTATCTCCCTGGAAAAGTTGCCAGTGCTTTAATATAACTTGTCTTATGTCCCTATTAAGTGGGGTATATGGCGTCACAAGTGTAAGTCTTTCTACTTTCTCTGTTGTCCTGGTTCCCGATAGAGTATCTTGTCGGGAAAGGGTATCAACCCTCTGTCGCTGGTTATCAACCACATGTGCGGGATAGCCCCTCTCTATGAATTTTTTGGCCATAAAGTCTAAGCCCGTGATCACCTTATCCTCCTGTGAGACTATCCTTTTTACCCTTAGTAGTTGGCTATATGGTAACCCATTTTTTAAATGAGTCGGATGGAAGCTGGAGTAAGTCAGTAGATTATTGCGGTCAGTTGGTTTTATATATAAGTCACTATGGAGGCAGTTGCATGCCCTCTGGACCTGGACATCTAAAAAGGGAACAGTCGTAATGTCACAATACATGGTGAATTTAATGTTAGCATCGAGTGTGTTTAATGAATCAAAAAATTCCTGCAAGAGGGCCCTCGTGCCGCTCCAACATATGAATACGTCGTCTATATATCTTTTCCAGACTAGACATTTAGAGAATAAAGGATGCGGATAGATACAAGTTTCCTCCATACGATTCATGTAAATATTAGCATATGTTGGAGCGACATTCGAGCCCATGGCAGTCCCTTTAATCTGCTTGTAATACCTGTCACCAAATAGAAAGTAGTTCTCTGTTAGAATGAAGGTCAGTAGTTCCCTGATATATTGTCTTGTCTCCCCTTGTTGGGTCAATCGTGGGTCTTTGTTTAGTGTCCAGTCTACTGCCTCAATCCCTCTTTCATGATCAATGGATGTATATAAAGATTGAACATCCATGGTCACTAACCAGAAGTCACCTGATGGAATCTTTATATCTGCTAAGAGTGTAAGGAACGTAGTTGTGTCCTTGAGGTATGATTTCTGTGATGGGACATATTTAATGAGAAATTTATCCAGTATCTCTGCTGGGTGTTGAAATATGGACCCAGTACCGCTAACAATTGGTCTGCCTGGTGGGAAGAGAGGATTTTTATGAATCTTGGGCAAGGTATAGAATACTGGAATTCGTGGATATTTCTCATTCATGTATTTGTATTCTCCCTGTGAAATGATATTTTTAGAGAGGGCCCATTGGTTAAGTCTTTCTAATGTGTGCTTCAGGTTATGTGTGGGATCTTGGCCTATAGGTAGGTAGTTTGTCTTATCCGTTAATTGTGATTCTATTTCTTTTATGTAGTATGTGCGGTCCATGATTACCATTGCTCCCCCCTTGTCCGCCGGTTTGATAATTATCGAACTATCCTTCCTCAAATTGTTGATGTTTAACCAGTCTTGTTTAGTAAAATTGATATCTTGCCTATGGTAGCTGTGTGTGTGTTGGTATTTTTTCCTAAGTTTGTAAATATCTTTTTTTACAAGATTGGTGAATATATCAATTGATGCATTGGTGTTCTGTGGTGTAAAGGAACTTTTAGGTTTCAAACCTGTGTCTAGGGGAAGAACGGTATATGGACCAGATTCTGAAACGGTATCTCTCATATCCTCCCTGTTTCCTTCCTCATGTCGATTTCCTTGTGTAGTCTGGGTATTGCTGTTTGTGAATGCTGTTGTTGTGTCCACGGTATGCTGACCTGTAGAAAAGAACGCACGTAACTTAAGTTGGCGAAAGAATTTATACATGTTGACATCATATTGGTGCCACTCCACATAAGGTGTAGGAACGAAAGAGAGTCCCTTATTCAGGGTCCCCTCCTCCGTGGGAGTTAAGGGCCTACCTGAGATATTATGTATCAGAGATTGCGTCTGGATTGGGTCGATCGGTTTAGTCTTTTCTCTCGTGTGGCTCTTGTTAAAACCCCCCCGCCTGATGATTCTTCCTGTCGTGTATTTCTCTCTAAAAAGTCATTCCAGAGGATGAGGAGGCAGAGGAGGAGGATGTAGCCCCTTCCGTATCTGAACGCCATCTCTGTGAGGTTGTGTCTCTGTTAGGTCTGAAAGAACGGTTATCTGTTCTGGAGTACCAGGTATAGACCTGATCCCTTTGATAGTCTAATTCGTCTCTATGGAATTTTTTCTTTTTAAACTCCTCAGTTTCTCTCTGATACTCTTTCAGTTTGTCTTCTATCTGCTTTTTGAGTGTTTCTAAGTCGGTAGATGCAGTGACTGCTGCCAGTTCCTGCTCCGCTGTTGCTATTTCTTTAATCAGTTTAGTTAATTCTTTTTGTAGGGATTCAATGGTTAGTACCATAAGGTCCACAGAGCATTTATTTAAGATTTTGTACCACACTGTGCGGTGTTCAATATTATCCCTACACAATGTAGGATGTAACCTAACCCTTAGGCCCCTTGGGATTCTCTTTTGTCTCAGGTACTCGCCTAGGGTGCTTACATGTAATTCCCAACTAATTTTCCTTTTTAAATCTCTCTCAAGTTTTTGAGCGATCCCCCGCTCACTCTCATTTGTCAAAAATTCTCTAGCTCCTCTGAGAGCTGAGGTAATACGGTTGATATCACCCTCCGTATAGGCAAACGTTGCCATCAAGTCTGCTATATAAAGGTGAAAAAAATGTGATCCTAGTGAAAAAATACCAAACTTATAATTCACTAAAGTGTTCTACAGAACAATATTTACAACAGTTTTGTGATAGATCTGTACTGGTAAACAGTTATAATACACATAAAGGTGCTCAGCACTAGGGCAAGTAATATACAAAAAAACAATATGTGCTGGCACTCAATTAAGTGTTAGGTGCCGGTATTCGAGGTATAACCCCACAAAAAACCTCCTAATCAATATCATAAACAAAATATGAATACCGCACTCAATCAATGACATTAAATGATAGTTAAACCTATGTTCAATTTCATAGTATTTATTGAAAAGGATATACATGGCCCCTCGGAGGCATAGTGCCGGGTAGAAGCTTAATCTTACAGTCAAATGACCTGTGTGGAGGCAAAGAATCGTCATTCTTCTTGTCAAACACTGCCCTTAAGTCTAGGTAAAGGTCTGGTAGTTGTCTTTCTGTGGACTGAGTAGGATTCTCCGGTATGTTAATATTAGCTAATGGAGAAACCTTGCACAAACACCGATCCTGGCAGCCCTGGCCCCACGAGAGTATCTCTCCTAACTCCCAATCGATAATAGGGTTATGTTTTTTCAACCATGGGTACCCCAGAACTATGGGAACGGAAGGAGACGAAATGAGCATAAGAGATATATTCTCCACGTGTAGGATACCAACATTTAAATCAATGGGTAAGGTCTCACGAAAGATAACAGGGTCTAGTAGTGGTCTACCATCTATGGCCTCAACGGCCAAAGGTGTCTCCGTTAGCTGGGATGGGAAATTGTTCTTACTAGCAAAGGCTTAGTCGATAAAATTCTCAGCAGCACCGGAATCTATCAATGCCATAGCCCTTACTACTTCCTTCCCCCAAGTTAAGGAAACTGGTAGCAGAAGCCTGTGATCTTTATAATTAGGAGTAGAGGACAAAATAGAAACACCCAAGGCCTGTCCTCTAGAGAGACTTAGGTGCGAGCGTTTCCCGGGCGGTTAGAACAGTTCGAGAGTAAATGACCCTTGGCTCCACAATACATACACAAACCCTCTCTTCTCCTGTGCTGTCTTTCCTCCTCAGAGAGGCGGGTATACCCTATCTGCATAGGTTCAGTAAGCAAAGATATCGTGGAGTCAGGACTTGGAAAAGCGGGAGCTAACCTAAAAGAAGGTCTCTGGTTCCTCTCTCGAGTGTTCTGTCTCTCTCTTAGACGTTCATCTATACGAGAGATGAACGAAATTAAATCCTCTAAATTCTCAGGGAGTTCTCTGGTAGCAACCTCATCAAGGATTACATCAGATAGGCCATTCAAAAATACATCCATATACGCCTGCTCATTCCACTTGATTTCTGCCGCCAGAGACCTGAACTCTAGTGCATAATCCACCAGTGTTCGGTTCTCCTGTCTCAGGCGCAACAGTAATCTGGCTGCATTAACCTTTCTACCTGGAGGGTCAAATGTTCTTCTAAAAGCAGCTATAAATGCGTTATAGTTATAAACTAATGGGTTATCGTTCTCCCATAGTGGGTTGGCCCATCTCAGAGCTTTCTCAATGAGTAGAGTGATAATAAATCCTACTTTTGCCCTATCTGTAGGATAAGAGCGAGGTTGCAATTCAAAGTGGATACTAATTTGGTTTAAAAAACCACGACACTTCTCAGGAGCCCCACCATAGCGTACTGGGGGGGTAATATGAGAAGAAGCACCCACTGTGGCTACCTCTAGACCTGAACCGACAGGAGAAACAGGGGTATTACGTATCTCCTCTGGTGGGTTATTGGCACAAGCTAATAGAGCCTGTAGCGCAAGCGCCATCTGATCCATTCTGTGATCCATGGCTTCAAACCTAGGATCAGGAGCAGCCAGCTTACTGTTTGTACTTGCAGGATCCATTGGCCCTGTCGTAATGTCAGGATCGGGACAGGGATCCAACACACAGAGTACAAACAGTAGCCAGATACGTATACCGGACCTTAGAATGGCCGGACTAACGTAAGTAGTACAGTATAGAATGGTCAAAGACAAGCCGAGGTCGAGGGTAACAGAAGACAGGTAAGCGAGAGACAAGCCGAATCAAGGGTAACAGAGATAAGCAGAGTAAGGTAAACAAGCCGGGTCAAAACCAAAAGGGATAATAGAATACACAAGCACTGAGTGACTAGAACAAGCTAGAACCACGACAGGGCAATGAGCTAATGAAAGAAGCTCTGTTAAATACCCTGTTCAGAGCAGTAACCACGCCTCCGAGGCGTCCTGATTGGTCCTGCAGCAATTGACTGACAGGTCGTTCCGGGGGAGTGTCCTGATGACTACTTCCTGCCTAGATGCTGTAAATGGCAGTCACTCCCTCGCGGCCGGCCTAGCATGACCGGATAGACCGCGGGGAAGGGAGCCATCAGACCGTCTGGATGGAGGAACAGCTAAGTCTCTACCTCTTTCGGAGGTAGAGACCACAGGTACCCTGACACGTTGTTACTGCATATCCTGCATAGCGAATCCCTTCTTTCACATAACTACTGCCGTCTGTATAATATTGGATGTGGCGGAACCCACCTCGCCACTGGACATTGGAGGGGCCTGGCTGCCTGCCTCTTACCCGCTGACTATGGCCCCTGGAAAAACTGGTACATTTAAAGATTTATATTTGGGCTTGTTATACTGTATATTGCTGCTACTGGCCCTTTTAACAGCATCTATGGACACATTGGGACTTTTGGGACTACTGTCCCTTTAAGACTGTGAAGCATATTCGAGTGTACTGCCTGTAATATTATATATGTATTTATATATGTGTTAAGTTTATCCTGGGTGATTTGTATGCAGCATTCATCTGATTGTTCGGTAGAATCACTCCATTCAGTATATTGAGTGAAACTACCGAACAACCAGACCACCCAGGAATGAGTGTGCCTCCAATTACTGTTTGCAACAATGTTGCAAATGGGTAATTGGCAATCAGTGCAGTGTGGTCTGTGTCCTCTGGGTGGCCGCCATTCGGGAGCCGAACACGTGGCGGCGGCCATCTTAAACTACCGAACAGCGGTGTTTTGCCGTCGAGCGTCTGGAACTAAAATCGGACACTCGACTAGGCAAACACCGCTGAGACCTCCAGACTTCCAGGATTTCGTATAGAAACTACCGAATGGCCCGCCGTTCGGTAGAAAGAACCCCTCAAACAAGGGAATTCATTCAAACCCTCTCCAGGCTCTATAACACAGGCAATTCGCCTGTTTTCATTCCCTTGTTTGTGACCGACCGCAGGGCCAAAATGCATGGAACTGTTTTCGGATACTTTACCCATGCGGTCGGTCAAAACTTTGCCTGCTCATAACTCCCGAACCCCTGGTCCGATCTGGGTGATTTTTGAGTATGTTGCTCACCCAGATCAGGGCTATCAGGGGTGTATCATATGTATTTGGGGTACATCCAGGAATTGGGGAAAAGTGTGTACTGTATAATTGGGTTAAGTGTTAATCTAAGGGGAGGAAAGGTGTGGGAGGTACATCCATGTGATTGGTCAATTTCATCCTCCCCCTGGGAGTGTCCTGTATGTACCTGTTTGTGAATAAAAGCCGGGCTGGATGAGCCAGTCCAGAGTTCCTGTTTTAACCTCAAAGTGATGTGTCGTCTCATTATTGGGGGAAGAATTTATGGTATGCTGTTCCAGTTGACTGCTAGGAGTACAAGCCTATTCGTATGGTTCCTATTCAATGGTCTACAGCATTCATACGCTTGGGAGAATTTAAAGGTTTCTCGGATTCGGTGATTATGGTGTCTGCCAGAGTGCTTGGAGTCCTCAGGAAGCACTAGGAGCATCCATTAACGGAGGTACCAAGTCGGGGTGCCAGGTGATCCGTTACATTGGACATCAGGGTTCTGGATGGGAAAGTCACGAAGATCTGGTCTACTTGAAAATACTTCATCCATCACCTCCAAACAATCGTGTTGACTTTCAGTAGGTTGCGGCAAAAGGGTAGCTGGATTTAAGGTATTGACAGTCTCTAAATGCACTCTTGGGTTTTCACACAACATTGCTTGATACTTGGTCATACGGCTGTTACTGAACCAATGATTGCCTTTGTAATCCAACAACGTCTGTACTGCGTGTGGGACTCGTACATAAAGTTCTTGACCCAGAGTGAGTTTATCGGCTTCAGCTACCAGCAGGGCGGCTGCAGCTACGGCTCTTAGACAAGGTGGAAGACCACTGGCCACTGCATCTAGTTGCTTAGACATATAGGCGACAGGTCTTTGCCATGATCGCAAGTACTGTGTTAATACTCCCACAGCCATTCTTCTTTGCTCGTGTACATATAAGTAGAATGGTCGTGTGTGATCAGGTAGACCTAATGCTGGGGCACTCATCAAAGCCTTCTTCACATCTTCAAATGCCTTTTGCTGTTCTGGGGTCCATAGGAAAGGGTCGTGTTCTGTACCCTTGATAGCTGCATACAGAGGTTTCGCCAGTATCGCATAACTGGGAATCCATATCCTACAGAAGCCTGCTGCCCCCAAGAACTCTCGCACTTGTCTTCTATTCTTGGGTGTTGGTATTTGGCACACAGCTTCTTTTCTCTCTGGCCCCATTATTCTTTGACCTTCAGAGATATGGAATCCCAGATATTTGACACAGAGGCGGCTCTCTAATTAGGCGGTTTAGGCGGCCGCCTAAGGCCTCGCGCTGGCGGGGGCCTCGCGGCCGCCTAAACCGCCTATTGGCAGAGTGTGTCAGGTCCTCGGTCACTGACCGAGGACCTGACACCAGGAGGGGGCCCGGCGGCTTGCCCGGTATGCCGCCGGGTGCGAGGCCCCTCCTTGCTGCCCGGCCACCATCGCAGACACTGGTCTGCAGCTCCGCAGTGTGCAGAGCTGCAGACCATGTGACTCGCGAGAATTGGCCAATCAGAGCGTTGCCGCGGGTTACCACGGCAACGCTCTGAAGTCTCGCGAGATTACACGGTCTGCAGCTCTGAGGAGCTGCAGACCATGAGCAGTGGCCACCGGACCACTAGGGAGCCCACTGGACCACCAGTGAAAGGTAGGCTCTTCCTCCCCATCACCCCCCACCACCCTCAGGCTCACCCCCCACCACCATCACCCCCACCACCCTCAGCCTCACCCCCAGCTTCACCACCCTCAGCCTCACCCCCCACCACCAACACCCCCACCACCCTCAGGCTCACCCCCAGCTTCACCACCCACCACCCTCAGCCTCACCCCCCGCCACCATCACCCCCACCACCCTCAGCCTCACCACCACCATCACCCCCACCACCCTCAGCCTCACCCCCCACCACCATCACCCCCACCACCATCACCCCCACCACCCTCAGCCTCACCACCATCACCTACACCACCCTCAGCCTCACCCCCCACCACCACCATCACCCCCACCACCCTCAGCCTCACCCCCCACCACCACCATCACCCCACCACCCTCAGCTTCACCCCCCACCACCATCACCCCCACCACCATCACCCCCATCACCATCACCCCCACCACCCTCAGCCTCACCACCACCAGCCTCACCCCCCACCACCACCACCATCACCCCCCACCACCCTCAGCTTCACCACCATCACCCCCACCACCCTCAGCCTCACCCCCCACCACCACCATCACCACCCACCACCCTCAGCCTCACCCCCACCACCATCACCCACCATCACCCCCCTCAGCCTCACCACCATTACCCCCCAACACCCTCACCATCACCCCTCCCCACCATCACCCCTCCCCACCATCACCCCTCCCCACCCTCACCCCTCCCCACCCTCACCCCCACCACCCTCAGCTTCACCCCCCCACCACCATCACCCCCCACCACCCTCAGCCTCACCCCCCACCACCATCACCCACCATAACCACCCTCAGCCTCACCCCCCACCACCCTCAGCTTCACCCACCACCATCACCCCTCACCACCCTCAGCCTCACCCCCCACCACCCTCAGCTTCACCCACCACCATCACCCCTCACCACCCTCACCCTCACCCCCACCACCCTCAGCTTCACCCCCCCCACCCTCAGCCTCACCCCCCCCACCACCCTCAGCCTCACCCCCCCACCACCCTCAGCCTCACCCCCCACCACCCTCAGCTTCACCCAACACCCTCACCATCACCCCTCCCCACCATCACCCCCCTCAGCCTCACCCCCACCACCCTCAGCTACACCCACCACCACAGTCACCATCACCCCCCACCACCCTCAGCTTCACCCCCACCACCATCACCCCTCCCCACCCTCACCATTACCCCTTCACCCTCAGCCTCACCCCCACCACCCTCAGCCTCACCATCCCCCATAACCCCCCACCACCCTCAGCCTCACCTCCCACCACCCACAGCTTCACCCCCCACCAGCCTCAGCTTCACCCCCCACCACCCTCAGCATAACCCTCCGTCACCACCCTCAGCCTCCCCCACTCACCATCACCCCCTCCTTCTCACATCACCCCCCTCTCACTCTCACATCACCCCCCTCTCACTCTCACATTACCCCCTCTCACTCTCACATTACCCCCTCTCACTCTCACATTACCCCCTCTCACTCTCACATTACCCCCTCTCACTCTCACATTACCCCCTCTCACTCTCACATTACCCCCTCTCACATCACCCCCCGCTCCCTCTCACATTACCATCACCCCCCGCTCCCTCTCACATTACCATCACCCCCCGCTCCCTCTCACATTACCATCACCCCTCGCTCCCTCTCACATTACCATCACCCCCCGCTCCCTCTCACATTACCATCACCCCCCGCTCCCTCTCACATTACCATCACCCCCCGCTCCCTCTCACATTACCATCACCCCCCGCTCCCTCTCACATTACCATCACCCCCCGCTCCCTCTCACATTACCATCACCCCCCGCTCCCTCTCACATTACCATCACCCCCCGCTCCCTCTCACATTACCATCACCCCCCGCTCCCTCTCACATTACCATCACCCCCCGCTCCCTCTCACATTACCATCACCCCCCGCTCCCTCTCACATTACCATCACCCCCCGCTCCCTCTCACATTACCATCACCCCCCGCTCCCTCTCACATTACCATCACCCCCCGCTCCCTCTCACATTACCAACATTACCATCACCCCCCGCTCCCTCTCACATTACCAACATTACCATCACCCCCCCGTTCCCTCTCACATTACCAACATTACCATCACCCCCCGTTCCCTCTCACATTACCATCACCCCCCGCTCCCTCTCACATTACCATCACCCCCCGCTCCCTCTCACATTACCATCACCCCCCGCTCCCTCTCACATTACCATCACCCCCCGCTCCCTCTCACATTACCATCACCCCCCGCTCCCTCTCACATTACCATCACCCCCCGCTCCCTCTCACATTACCATCACCCCCCGCTCCCTCTCACATTACCAACATTACCATCACCCCCCCGTTCCCTCTCACATTACCAACATTACCATCACCCCCCGTTCCCTCTCACATTACCATCACCCCCCGCTCCCTCTCACCATCACCCCCCGCTCCCTCTCACCATCACCCCCCGCTCCCTCTCACCATCACCCCCCGCTCCCTCTCACCATCACCCCCCGCTCCCTCTCACCATCACACACCCCGCTCCCTCTCACCATCACACACCCCGCTCCCTCTCACCATCACACACCCCGCTCCCTCTCACCATCACACACCCCGCTCCCTCTCACCATCACACACCCCGCTCCCTCTCACCATCACACACCCCGCTCCCTCTCACCATCACACTCCCCGCTCCCTCTCACCATCACACTCCCCGCTCTCTCTCACCATCACACTCCCCGCTCCCTCTCACCATCACACTCCCCGCTCCCTCTCACCATCACACTCCCCGCTCCCTCTCACCATCACACCCCCCGCTCCCTCTCACCATCAGCTACCCCATACACATAGGGTCTCAGACAAAAACGCAAACATGCTCACAGAGACATACATTCGCACACACAAGGATACTCTCTGTCAGACACACTCTCAGGCACATACACAGGTAGACGGTGCATCAATGTGTATATGTGACACTTTTTTGTTGGTGGGGCCTCATGTTTGCGTTTCGCCTAAGGCCTCATAAAGTCTAGAGCCGCCTCTGATTTGACAGTTGGCAGACACAACTGAGCCTTCTTCCTAGACACCTTGTATTCTGCCTTCCAGAGAATGTGTAGTAGATCGTGTGTTGCTTGCTGACATATTTCCCTTGTAACTGCGGCTATCAACAAGTCATCTACATATTGTAATAGTACACTCTCTCCTGGGATGGACTTGAAATCCAGTAAGTCTTGACTTAAAGCTGAACCAAATAGGGTAGGTGAATTTTTAAACCCTTGGGGCAGTCTTGTCCAAGTCATCTGGCGTTTCGAGCCCGTTACAGCATTTTCCCATTGGAATGCGAAGATACATTGGCTTTCTGCAGCAGTTCGGAGGCAAAAGAAGGCATCTTTGAAGTCTAAGACTGTAAAATAGGTAGCCCCGCCCGGAATTAAAGCAAGCAGGTTATACGGATTGGGCACTACTGGGTGTATACTTACAACCGCATCATTGACTGCTCTCAAGTCCTGCACAGGGCGATACTCATCTGTACCGGGCTTTTGAACAGGCAGCAATGGGGTGTTCCAGGGGGAAGTACAGAATTTTAGGATACCATACCGTATGAACTTATCCAGATAAGATTGAATATTATTCTTAGCCTTCTGCGGGATATGATATTGCCGTAGGCTCACTGGATAAACCCCAAGTTTTAGTTCAATTCGAATGGGTGGAATATTGCGGGCCAGTCCTGGTGGGTTGTTCTCTGCCCAAACTCCTGGTATGTTGAATAAGGATTCATCACTCTTAGGGTTTTGGCTAGTCAACGCTGTATAAAGTCGCCACTCTTCTTCCTTTGGCACGGATAATGTCATAATACCTGAAGGTCCATTAAACTTTAAGGATGTTGTTCCATTTGGTAGGAACGTTATCTGCGCTTGTAGTTTTGATAGCAAATCACGTCCTAGCAATTGGACTGGACATTCAGGCATATAAAGGAATTGATGTTTCACTACGTGGCCTCCCAATGCACATTGTCGACTTTTAAGAACCGGTTTTGCAGCACTTCTTCCAGTTGCTCCTATTACGGTGATAGTTCTTCCAGATGGAGGAGCAACCAGATCAGTCACCACCGAAAGTTCAGCACCAGTATCAATCATGAATGCACTCATTTTTCCCCCTATTGATACTTCGACCATAGGCTCCGCTCGGCCAAGGGGGATGGAGCCCGGTCAGTATCAATAGTCATCCATGACCGTGTCAGCCAATCCTACAAAGTCCCTGTCTACTCTATCGCGGGATCTTTGCGCTGCGGGATAGTATCTGTCTTCCCTAACACTACCTCTGTTATTACCATTACTCCCTCCAGGACCTCCTCTACCTCTCGCTCTACCTCTAAAGTTTCCATATCCTGCCCTGGGTGGGTCTCTCTCGTACTGCTCTCTTTTTGGACACTCGCTTCTCCAATGCCCTTCTTCTCTACAGTATGCACACTGATTCCTACTCAGGGGTTCCATATTCCACTTGCTATCGCCTCTATCCGGGCCCCGTCTATCTCTGCCTGCGATCGCTACCGCTAGCATATCCGCCTTTTTGCGCATCTTGCGCTCTTCCTCTTTCTTACTCTCTGATTCCCTATTCATGTAAACCTTATTAGCTACCTCCATTAGTTGGGTGATGGACATTCCTACAAACCCTTCTAACTTTTGTAGCTTGCGCTTAATATCTCCATAGGCTTGGCTGACAAAGGCAGAGTTTACCATTCGGGAATTCTCAGGGGCTTCCGGATTAAAGGGGGTATACAAGCGGTATGCCTCCAATAATCGGTCATAAAAGACACTGGGCGGTTCATCACTTTTCTGTAACACCTCAGCCGTCTTAGACATATTTATAGCTTTCTTCCCTCCGGCTTTCATGCCAGCAATTATAGCGTCTCTATAGGCTTTTAACTGAACCATATCTGCGCCATTAACATTCCATTCAGGATCAGTGTTAGGATAATGAGCTGTGGCCCATGCTGCTGGATTAGCTTTGTTTAATATACGGGCTTCTTCTTCCAGCGCTTTAATGGCCGCTTGGTTTATCCTAGTCCTCTTCTCGTTGTTAAATAATGTCATTAGTAATTGCTGGCAATCAGCCCAAGTAGGATTATGCGTCTGGACTATTGAGGTGAACAGGTCGGTCATGGCTTGTGGTTTGTCAGTGTACGAGGAATTATGGGTTTTCCAATTTAAGAGATCGGTAGTTGTGAACGGGACGTATATGAAGACTGAGTCAGCATATACCATTTGACCTTCATCATTAAGGTATGCTGAGCCGGGAGCCAAACGAAGTGGCATTTGATAATGTTTAGGCTTTTGGGTACCGGTCAGTTGTCGGGTTAGTACAGGGCTTCGTTGAGGGGCGTCGGTTAGGGGTTCCAGTCGAGGGGTAGTAAGGCATGGGGATGTGGAAGCTTTATTGTGGGGAAGGTCGGTGAATAAAATATTCCGAGCCGGGCTAGAGGAAGCCTGACCGGAAGCTTGATATGGCGCCAAATCAGGATATGTGGGTTTAACGGGGGTTGGTACCGAAAGGGGAGGTTTAGTAATGAGGGGGACGGATTCTGAACTAGAGGAGGAAGTAGATGGGGACAACGGGGAAAGGGGTGTAGAACTTCCTGTATCACTTCCCCTTCCTCTTCCTGAGGAGGAGTAAGGGGGAGGTATAAGGATTTCGGACTCAGGGGGCGTGTCCAAAATGGGCGTAACCATGGCCCTAGTGGACAAACGAGTCCTGGCCACCATGAGGCAACATTGCTCCTCGTGGCATATTCGGATCCATCTTGGCGAGTCGTTTACGGCCTGCCTCCATCAATCAATGTATGGAAACTGTCCGTAAAGTTCAGGCCTACCTGATACAGCCACGTGTACACGCTGTACCAGATTTGGATCTAAACTGCCACGTGGCGGCCATGCGGCAACCAAAGTAGGCCATTCCCTAGTACACAAAGTAATCAAACGTGCAGAAGACATTTTAACCCCAAAATCACATTTAGTAAATCCCTTTTTAAAATTCTTTAACATGCATCCTAAGGGATCCAAAATCGTTGAGTCCGACGCGCCCATACTTAGCAATGGAGCGTTGTTTCCAACGAATACTATACACGCACTCTATTCAACGGTCACACCCGTTCCCTTGGCAACAGCACCACGTGGTACAGTTACCAAGTGAAACGTACACAATAAAAACACTCAAGGAATTCCCGTACACACACAGCTGTTACACCAGTCACTAAATAATAGATACTATGCCCTTTGGCGAAACTATACAGTCACCCACGCTATAATTCTCTATATATGAATTACCCGTCTATAACATACCCCAGTAACATCGTCTTTACAAACAGCAGTTACAGTACGGTTAGCATAGGTCAAAGTACAATTTAAGGTCACAGTACAATTAATAGTGGTTACTGTGTTAGACATGCAATAGACGACAAGTATTAGTATTCATATACAGTGTCAGTAAATATACAGGGTTATGGTACCATGCACTATAATACAGCTACACACTATTAACACTCTCGCTAGACGGCAGAGCTCACGCTATCTAACAAGATATACACGCTACTAAACAATCTTTAACACATATACAATTCCCAACTAATCTATTGGCCAGTACCTTGATGGACTACCTAAAACTATATACATCCGTTTTGGTTAGCCACACTGCCCAAGCACCACATATAGCGAACTAGAGGGCGGAATTTACAACAGAACCCTCTTAGTCTATCTACTCTATCAAAAGTCTAGTGGGTTCCAAATTTACACGCCTTCCCACTTAGCCAAGATAGGTTGAGAGCTAGCGGACCATTTACACAGACGCCGCTTAGTCTCCCGGTCCCTCCGACCTAGCGAACAAAATATACACCCTTGAACGCTAGTCTAGACAAGACACCGGTGTCCGGCTAGGGCTATTTACACAGAACCCCGCCTGACTCCAAATCAAATTAAACGGTCTTACTAAAGAGTGTTCAGTTGAGCGGTGCGCCTTCGCTCCTTCCCTCCACTGGAGGGGGCAGATTCCGTATACAAATAACCCCTTATGGGCCTACCGCACAATCGGTATACCCCTAGTGGGTCCGCCGTCTAAAACAGCGGTCGTCTTACCTCCTCGTTCCTGAACCTGGACCTGAACTCATCGACGGGGACACCCCAGCACTTACTACGTAGAGGCCGATGATCTCCTGGACAACAGACCAGTGGCGCCGAGACGAAGGGAGGTCCACGCAGAAGTTCAGGGGTGCAGCCGTAGAGAACGTGGGCAAAGATAGACCGTCTCACGCCTCTGCTTCTCAGCTACCGTTGAACGATGAGCTTCCCGGCCAATGCACCAAATGATACCGGAGAAACTGACGGAAGCCAAGCACAGAGAGATGGACACAGGTTTCTTCAGGAAGGAAGAGATTCTTTATTCGGTTCACCGATCGGGACTCAGAGGGACTAATGTCACCAAAATACAACAAGTTCTGAGCCCCGGACAATAGTGCAGGCTCCTTATATAGGCACATAACTCCTCCCATATTAAGCTCCACCCGCACATTCTCATAACCAATCAAAACGAACAAGAACTAACTTCCTGCTTGACCGCATGGCTTTTCCAGCACAATGGAGGAGGGGAATACTATATCCGGTATTCTCGCACATGCTCCGTACACTACTGATCGTATCTTTGCCACGTGCAACCAACCGACCGATACGTCAGCATATGCACGTACACATGCCACGTGGTAATCTCGGCCTACTAAATTTATTATTACCGAAATTCCACCACAACCCTATGTAGGGGGAACAGTCTCTATTCTGCTCTGTGTCAGTGTGTATCATGGTCTCTAAGGACAGGTGTCAATCCATACCTGCCAAGTGACCTTATGTAGGGGGAACAGTCCCTATTCTGCTCTGTCAGTGTGTATCATGGTCTCTGAGGACAGGTGTCAATCCATACCTGCCAAGTGACCCTATGTAGGGGGAACAGTCTCTATTCTGCTCTGTGTCAGTGTGTATCAGGGGCTTTGAGGACAGTTGTCAATCCATATCTGCAGAGTGACCCTATGTAGGGGTAACAGTCTCTATTCTGCTCTGTGTCAGTGTGTATCATGGTCTCTGAGGACAGGTGTCAATCCATATCTGCCAAGTGACCCTATGTAGGGGGAACAGTCCCTATTCTGCTCTGTGTCAGTGTGTATCAGTGGCTTTGAGGACAGGTTTCAATCCATATCTGCCAAGTGACCCTATGTAGGGGGAACAGTCCCTATTCTGCTCTGTCAGTGTGTATCATGGTCTCTGAGGACAGGTGTCAATCCATACCTGCCAAGTGACCCTATGTAGGGGGAACAGTCCCTATTCTGCTCTGTGTCAGTGTGTATCATGGTCTTTGAGGACAGGTGTCAATCCATATCTGCCAAGTGACCCTATGTAGGGGGAACTGTCTCTATTCTGCTCTTTGTCAGTGTGTATTAGGGATCCTTAGGATAGGTGTCAATCCATATCTGCCATTCCTGCAGAGTGACCCTATGTAGGGGGAACAGTCTCTATTCTGCTCTGTGTCAGTGTGTATCATGGTCTCTAAGGACAGGTGTCAATCCATATCTGCCAAGTGTCCCTATGTAGGGGGAACAGTCCCTATTCTGCTCTGTGTGAGGAGGAGGAACGGGAAATGAGTAGCTCGGCATCCAACCTTGTGCAAATGGGGTCTTTCATGCTGTCATGCCTGTTGAGGGACCCTCGTATAAAAAGGCTGAAGGAGAACGACCTGTGCTGGGTGTCCACGCTACTAGACCCCCGGTATAAGCAGACAGTGGCGCAAATGTTACCAAATTACAAGTCGGAAAGGATGCAGCATTTGCAAAATAAATTAAAAAGTATGCTTTACACAGCGTATAAGGGTGATGTCACAGCACAACGGGAATCTAACAGGGGAAGAGGTGAAAGTCATCCTCCTCCTCCCACGACCAAGCCATATCTGCCAAGTGACCCTATGTAGGGGGAACAGTCTCTATTCTGCTCTGTGTCAGTGTGTATCAGGGATCCTTAGGATAGGTGTCAATCCATACCTGCCAAGTGACCCTATGTAGGGGGAACAGTCTCTATTCTGCTCTGTGTCAGTGTGTATCATGGTCTCTGAGGACAGGTGTCAATCCATACCTGCAAAGTGACCCTATGTAGGGGGAACAGTCCCTATTCTGCTATGTGTCAGTGTGTATCATGGTCTCTGAGGACAGGTGTCAACCCATACCTGCCAAGTGACCCTATGTATGGGGAACAGTCCCTATTCTGCTCTGTGTCAGTGTGTATCAGGGGCTTTGAGGACAGGTGTCAATCCATATCTGCCAAGTGACCCTATGTAGGGGGAACAGTCTCTATTCTGCTCTGTGTCAGTGTGTATCATGGTCTCTGAGGACGGGAAATGAGTAGCTCGGCATCCAACCTTGTGCAAATGGGGTCTTTCATGCTGTCGTGCCTGTTGAGGGACCCTCGTATAAAAAGTCTGAAGGAGAACGACCTGTGCTGGGTGTCCACGCTACTAGACCCCCGGTATAAGCAGACAGTGGCAGAAATGTTACCGAATTACAAGTCGGAAAGGATGCAGCATTTGCAAAATAAATTAAAAAGTATGCTTTACACAGCGTATAAGGGTGATGTCACAGCACAATGGGAATCTGACAGGGGAAGAGGTGAAAGTCATCCTCCTCCTCCCACGACCACACCATATCTGCCAAATGACCCTATGTAGGGAGAACAGTCTCTATTCTGCTCTGTGTCAGTGTGTATCATGGTCTCTGAGGACAGGTGTCAATCCATACCTGCCAAGTGACCCTATGTAGGGGGAACAGTCTCTATTCTGCTCTGTGTCAGTGTGTATCATGGTCTCTGAGGACAGGTGTCAATCCATACCTGCCAAGTGACCCTATGTAAGGGGAACAGTCCCTATTCTGCTCTGTGTCAGTGTGTATCAGGGGATTTGAGGACAGGTGTCAGTCCATATCTGCCAAGTGACCCTATGTAGGGGTAACAGTCTCTATTCTGCTCTTTGTCAGTGTGTATCAGGGATCCTTAGGATAGGTGTCAATCCATACCTGCCAAGTGACCCTATGTAGGGGGGAACAGTCTCTTTTCTGCTCTGTGTCAGTGTGTATCATGGTCTCTGAGGACAGGTGTCAATCCATATCTGCCAAGTGACCCTATGTAGGGGGAACAGTCCCTATTCTGCTATGTGTCAGTGTGTATCAGGGGCTTTGAGGACAGGTGTCAATCCATATCTGCCAAGTGACCCTATGTAGGGGTAACAGTCTCTATTCTGCTCTGTGTCAGTGTGTATCATGGTCTCTATTCTGCTCTTTGTCAGTCTCTATTCTGCTCTTTGTCAGTGTGTATTAGGGATCCTTAGGATAGGTGTCAATCCATATCTGCCATTCCTGCCAAGTGACCCTATGTATGGGGAACAGTCTCTATTCTGCTCTGTGTCAGTGTGTATCATGGTCTCTGAGGACAGGTGTCAATCCATATCTGCCAAGTGACCCTATGTAGGGGGAACAGTCTCTATTCTGCTCTGTGTCAGTGTGTATCATGGTCTCTGAGGACAGGTGTCAATCCATATCTGCCAAGTGACCCTATGTAGGGGGAACAGTCTCTATTCTACTCTTTGTCAGTGTGTATCAGGGATCCTTAGGATAGGTGTCAATCCATATCTGCCAAGTGACCCTATGTGGGGGGAACAGTCTCTATTCTGCTCTGTGTCAGTGTGTATCATGGTCTCTGAGGACAGGTGTCAATCCATATCTGCCAAGTGACCCTATGTAGGGGGAACAGTCTCTATTCTGCTCTGTGTCAGTGTGTATCAGGGGCTTTGAGGACAGTTGTCAATCCATATCTGCCAAGTGACCCTATGTAGGGGTAACAGTCTCTATTCTGCTCTGTGTCAGTGTGTATCAGGGGCTTTGAGGACAGGTGTCAATCCATATCTGCCAAGTGACCTTATGTAGGGGGAACAGTCTCTATTCTGCTCTTTGTCAGTGTGTATCAGGGATCCTTAGGATAGGTGTCAATCCAAATCTGCCAAGTGACCCTATGTAGGGGGAACAGTCTATTTTCTGCTCTGTGTCAGTGTGTATCATGGTCTCTGAGGACAGGTGTCAATCCATACCTGCCAAGTGACCCTATGTAGGGGGAACAGTCCCTATTCTGCTCTGTGTCAGTGTGTATCATGGTCTCTGAGGACAGGTGTCAATCCATACCTGCCAAGTGACCCTATGTAGGGGGAACAGTCCCTATTCTGCTCTGTGTCAGTGTGTATCAGGGGCTTTGAGGACAGGTGTCAATCCATACCTGCCAAGTGACCCTATGTAGGGGGGGCAGTCTCTATTTGTCTCTGTGTCAGTGTGTATCATGGTCTCTGAGGATAGGTGTCAATCCATACCTGCCAAGTGACCCTATGTAGGGGGAACAGTCGCTATTCTGCTCTGTGTCAGTGTGTATCATGGTCTCTGAGGACAGGTGTCAATCCATACCTGCCAAGTGACCCTATGTAGGGGGAACAGTCCCTATTCTGCTCTGTGTCAGTGTGTATCAGGGGCTTTGAGGACAGGTGTCAATCCATATCTGCCAAGTGACCCTATGTAGGGGTAACAGTCTATTTTCTGCTCTGTGTCAGTGTGTATCATGGTCTCTGAGGACAGGTGCCAATCCATATCTGCCAAGTGACCCTATGTAGGGGAACAGTCCCTATTCTGCTATGTGTCAGTGTGTATCAGGGGCTTTGAGGACAGGTGTCAATCCATATCTGCCAAGTGACCCTATGTAGGGGTAACAGTCTCTATTCTGCTCTGTGTCAGTGTGTATCATGGTCTTTGAGGACAGGTGTCAATCCATACCTGCCAAGTGACCCTATGTAGGGGGGGCAGTCTCTATTCTGCTCTGTGTCAGTGTGTATCATGGTCTCTGAGGACAGGTGTCAATCCATACCTGCCAAGTGACCCTATGTAGGGGGAACAGTCCCTATTCTGCTCTGTGTCAGTGTGTATCATGGTCTCTGAGGACAGGTGTCAATCCATACCTGCCAAGTGACCCTATGTAGGGGGAACAGTCCCTATTCTGCTCTGTGTCAGTGTGTATCAGGGGCTTTGAGGACAGGTGTCAATCCATATCTGCCAAGTGACCCTATGTAGGGGTAACAGTCTCTTTTCTGCTCTGTGTCAATGTGTATCATGGTCTCTGAGGACAGGTGTCAATCCATATCTGCCAAGTGACCCTATGTAGGGGGAACAGTCCCTATTCTGCTCTGTGTCAGTGTGTATCAGTGGCTTTGAGGACAGGTTTCAATCCATATCTGCCAAGTGACCCTATGTAGGGGGAACAGTCTCTATTCTGCTCTTTGTCAGTGTGTATTAGGGATCCTTAGGATAGGTGTCAATCCATATCTGCCATTCCTGCCAAGTGACCCTATGTAGGGGGAACAGTCTCTATTCTGCTCTGTGTCAGTGTGTATCATGGTGTTTTGGATCAAAGAAAACTTTGATTATTTGTTTATCTACACCTTCCAAATTGATTAATGCATGCACATGTCTTCTGGAAATAAATCACACCGGACACATTGCAGGTTTGAAAGAACTCCAGAGTGGCCTTTATTGCAGGGGGTGCAATTCCCTTTTAAATCAGAAAAACTTCATGTACAGAGTCACAGTTAACATACAGTATTCATTCATCAATTGGTTAACAGTCTAAGGGGTCTTGTCTAAACCCACCCTACTGGGCGTGACCCTTCTTAAGACAGGGTAACACACAACAAACAAGAAGAGTGAGGATGATTATCGTTATTAAAATGTCAACACCTATTTGGGCCAGAGCCCCTTGCCATCCAGACATCCATCCAAACCATCTTTCCCATGGATCTGTGGCCCCAGAATTCCTTTTCAGTTCATTGGATAAACTCTTTAACTTTTCTATTGCCAACGTTACCTTACCATTAGGGCCTGTATTATCTGGGATATAGGTACAGCATGTCATGGTGTCTGGGAGTATTTTACATACTCCCCCTTTCTCTGCCAGAATCATGTCTAAGGCCATTCTATTCTGGAAGGTCATCTGAGAGGTAGCTTGTAACCGCCCTATCCCACCATATATCCCATAACCAGTATAGTTCCCTGGATGCCTTCGTCTGGGTTAATATTTTTAGTAATGATTGGGTATTCATTTTCCATGACTCGCATGCTGACCGCTTAGGTTTACGTATAGTGTAGAGACTTAAAAAGCATACCTCATATCCGGAGGAAGGTTCAGGGATACAGTACCTGGGTGAGGCCTCGCTCCTCCGCAGACATAGCAGTAGACTTGTTATGTGTAGTAGCATTGTATTTCATCCATTCAAGTCACAAGTTAGTGACAGAGAAATCTGTCTCTACAGTCATAGTATCCTCAAATATGGGATGACTACCATGTCTTTTAAAGTCCTAATGTGTGGTTTGAGGGGATTAACAGTCATGTATGTGGCACTTACCCATTCAGGTGAGTCTTACATGTCCAGTAAGTAAAAGGTCTCCTGTTTATTGTATGAAGCTCCTCCCTTCCAATTCAGATTTTATTAGCTGTAATGCTTGGGAGAATAGATTCAAACTTAGTTTATTACCTTAAAATCATTTGGTACCCCCCTTGACACCCCTATGGCATTAATATATATGTGTGGATAACACCGCCCTTTATAGGGGTGTTCCTTTTTGTCCTGGAGCAAAAAGGACCTTGGTGATTGTCATGTATTATGTGTATGGACATAATAATTTTGGCTAGGGCACATTTACTTATTCTTAATCTTATAAATCTTGTCCCATGCTACCCTAATACTAGCAGACTCAGATCATTTAAAAATTCAATATTAATATCACCACAAACTCAAGATAAGCAGATCATTCTGAAGAAGCTTCGACTGTGCGTAGGCACCTCAGACGTGAGGGCTGCAGAGTAAGGAGTATGTATGTTTCTCTTTAGTTTCACGAGGTCCCCTTTTGGGGTATTCGGCTTTCCATCGATGGCAGGTGGTCAAGCATTATTATGGCCATCAAAACACCCACTTGTTGATATTTTCTTCAGCAAGTATCTTTGCTCTCTAAGAATGGAGTTTCAAAAAGGGTTGTCAAGATCAATAAATGTGTAGGAAATTGGCATTCCGTGAAATCTTTGTTTGTCACATATCAGTTTTCTTAACAATCGAATCAAGTATCTTGCAGTTTAACTTATGTTTATTCAAACATAATCCATCTGGTAATAACAAATGTCTTTAACAGTCTTTGTCCAATACAGAGCAATTTTCTAGATGTTATCCATTTTTGATGTTAAAGGTATTGGCCACGAATTCTAAACTACAATTAGTTTTATGGGTTTAAAATTCAGTTACAGAGGGGAGTATACATAAGATTGCCTTACTTTAAAATAAGTGGCTATCTTAGAAAAAGGGGTGTTACTTAGCATCATTTGAAATCTATGATTAAAGTCATACGTTATATTTGGCGGCAAGATGTGTAAGACAAAGAACTTCTATATACGTGATGTAATGAATAATTGCCTGTAGAAATGTGAGTCTTCAAAGGAATTCAAGCTTTCAAGGCTAGGTCAAAGGTTACTATAAACAAGCCCTTCAACATCACTCTTAAAGTGAACCAGATGTGGTCTCCATTCCTATACAATGAAAGTCTGTAATACTCTATAGGCCAAGGTATGGCTTCTCAATTTCAGTGTTCTGGAAGCAATCTGAATTAAACTTATAATATTTATATCAACACGTTAAATACATTTAAAGTACATAAAAAATATTTTTCAAAATGCTACTTCCCATGAAGCAGCGGCAGGCTTTATTCTGGAATGATGAATCCACGGGGTGATCCCTGTAACTTTCAAGGTGCACTACTCAGCATGTGGTCTTGGTTATCACTTTGGTGGCTGGGTAGGCCTCTGGCCATCCTGAAAACATGTCTACTATAACTAGTGCATATTTGAACCACCACTCTTTGGCATTCTGGGTGTAGTCAACTTGACTCCTCTGGAAGAGATACTGAGGTTTGGCTAGATGCTTGGGGCTTTCCTCCATTCTTCCTGAGTTGCCCTTGGCACAAATGGCACAAGATCTACAGTAACTGTTGGTCAGAGAGGCAATTCCTAGTACTTCAGAGTATTTGCTGATCAAAAGAGTTCATGAGGGTTCTGGACAGATATGATGCTCCGTAGGCCCACTGGACCACTGCTGAGTATATGTTCTTGGGTAAGCAGAACTTTAAATTGTAGGGGTACAGCCCGTCTGCAAGGGTTGCCCTTTTCTGTTTCTAGCTTGTGTTTCTTCAGGGTCAGTAGCTGCTTGTGTTTCCTTCAGGAGCTTGAGGTCTGTGGGTAGGATCTTACATGGTGAATATGGGAGTTTATTCAGCAGACACTCTTCTGTCCACTTCCCTTAGTGCACTTACAACTTATTGGACAGCTTGGTCAGCCAAATAGTTGCCACATGCTTCCTCTTAGTTCAATCTTCCGTGAGCCTTTATCTTCAGTACGGCCACTTCTTCAGGAAAGTGTCCATCAGCTCTTTTTAGCCGTGCTGTACTTAACTGGTGTGCCAGTTGCTGTAAGAAATCTTCTTACTTCCAGATTCATTCCGGAGTCATGTGCCACACCTAGTGCATACCTTGTGGCAGAGTAGATATTGGCATGTCTTCCTTCAGAGGTCTTGCATGCTGTGGTGAGAGCCTATAGCTCAGCTTCTTGTGCAGACATTGTTGAGGTGAGATACTTGGTCCACTGCAGTGACAGCAAATCTGGAACAGATCTGTTATGGTGAGTTGCATCTCCACCAACAGGAACAGGTCTTATTCATAATGAGGTTCAGGTCCTGGTATATTTCTGAACCACAAGATGCAATGAGGAAAAGGCTGAAATTAAAAGAGTCAGTGTCTTATCATTTCCCCCCCCCCTGGGAAGTGGCAGAAGAGTGGCCACGTAATAGAGTATCATCTCTGCAGGGTGACGGTGTCCAGCACAGGATTAGTCTATTACAGGGAGAAGTGGGATATTGCAGGGATAGTCTCAACGAACCAAGGCACCATTTGACACCAGAGCCTTAACCTGTTAGGGAATAGCAAGAGCTTGGACAGGCTTCGGGGGTAGTATGGTTTAAGGGACAGGCTGGCCCTTGGGAGCAACTTCACAGGAACTGGGGGTGGGGGGGAAACATTGAGGTGTACAAAATCTTCGGGGCCTGTATAAATCAGGTGAGGATATTGGGGAACTAGCTAGGACCTTTGCCTCCTGGTCAGGTTTCACTATGTGGAGCAGAAGAAATAATAAGCAGAGGGCTGTTTTGTCAGCAGCAGAGATTGGTTCAGACATATGAATTTGGCCATCAGGCAGACATCTTAGAGGCCTGCAAATGGGGGAAGGACATCTGCACCTAGCAGATTGATTGGACAGGTAGCTATAAAGCAAGACTTAGTTAACAGGCTACTCCAAGGAGAGCCATCTACATGTATGCAGGAGAGAACAATATTAGACAGGAATGAGGAGTCAGGCAGGCCTTGCTTGCTACAAATAGATTCCATGTGGCCTGCTATACAAGGCCGCATATAGCCGATGGGTACGGGCCTTATTATGTACTAAAATCTAAGTCAGAGGTAAATTTGGGACAACCTGAAGTGATACTTTCCACAGATGCTAACTCATCGTGGATGACATTGGTAATACAGGTAGCCTAATCAGCCAATTTATTTTAGGCTTAAACAAGTCACTCCATGTAGTGGAATGGGTCATTAGGATTTGGGCAATTCTACAGGAAAAGGGCATAGTAAGAGTGGAAGTGATGTTACGTTAGGAGTAGGCGTGGCTGTGGATAGTAGTAAATCTGCCTCATCCATTCTCATATATTATTCCTTTGTCTTCTGTATATCCAAAACATGTGTATGTCCAGGCGTTGCAATATACAGTAATCCATTATCGGTCATGATATTAAAATCTCATTCTCATGAATTAAATCAAAGATTTTAATTCAACCCCAGAAGTAACAAGGTTTTCCTTCCGTAAAAAGGAATGGAGTGTACTGTATAATTGCATACACACAAAATAACATACATAAAAAAATGAAAAAAAAAAAAAAACCCAGTACAGACTAACAACGTGGTCAAACAAACAAACAAAGAAACATAGATCACTATTCTTGTGCTGGTGTTTAACTCTGGAATCAAATATCTGCAAGATCTTAAATAATGTTGGTTATTGCACCAAACACAAATAACTGTAGTAGTTATAGTGATACCGGAGAAACTGACAGAAGCCAAGCACAGAGAGATGGACACAGGTTTCTTCAGGAAGGAAGAGATTCTTTATTCGATTCACCGACCGGGACTCAGAGGGACTAATGTCACCAAAAAACAACAAAGTCTGAGTCCTGATCATACAGTGTAGGTCCCTTATATAGGCATGTAGCTCCTCGCATAATCAGTTCAACCTACACATACTCTTATCTAATCAACCGAATAGAGACTAAAATCCTGTTTGACCACATGGCTTTCCCAGCACAATGGAGGAGGGGAAATACTTGTATATCCTGTATTCCTACTTATGCTCCTTACACTACTGATTGTATCTTAGCTACGTGTAACTGACTTAACTGGTACATCAACATATGCAAATGCACATACCACGTGGCAATCTTGTCCTAGTAAATTTATTTTTACTGAGATTCCATCACATTCCCCCCTTTGATGCTTCTGATATTTCACAATTCCAGATGCATCACTTAACCATAGTTTGCTTACACCTCAGGTTGCTATGAACCAGACCAGACTTTGCTACTAATGATGTGAATCCCTCAACATTCCTCTTCCTGTACTAGTTCTCCCTGATTTAGAGCATCATATCTATATATAGCCATTATCTGTGCAGCAGCCTTTCTCTCTGCTATATTCTCTATAATGCTCTGCACAGACCTAACTACCAAAGGAATCAGACATGGTAGGAGAAGGCACAGCATCAAAATTAGCATGACTCCACCTACCAATGCCTTAAGTCCTCCAAACTGCTCATACCAATTACCAAACCAACTACTTGGATTATACCCTTTCCATACCTGGGTAGGCACATGCGCTAGTTTAACCATATGGCTAGTAAGCTCAGCTATTGCTTGCCCTTCATCATCTATTTGAAGACAACAATTGCTTAGGTTAAACTTCCCACATACACCTCCCTCTACTGCCAATAGGTAATCCAAAGCTAATCTATTTTGGTAAACGGCTGTCCTCATCCTAGTATTATGCTTCGCTAGGAGATTGAGCGCTTGTGATGTCTCATTGGTAATTATCTCAACCACTGCCTGTAACCTTATAATGCGGTTGAGCATATATATTGGGGTTCTATATCCGAAAGTACCATCTTCTGCCCAAGTGGCTGGCCCATAATAATCTATGATACGCTGGGGAGGCCATTCATTATCTTCCCAGGTACCTATCTCTAGGGGTCCCCTTTTCTTCCTATGATTCACATCATATACTTTAACTCCCAAAGTCTCTTCTGTTTCAATAGGCAACAAGAAGAAGGATGGTTTGAGCATACCCAACACACATGCCCCTTCCCAGTCCTGTGGTAACTCCGAAAGGCCTTCTTACCACAGATCCAGTACAAATTTGCTGGGGCTTTCCAACTAGATGTGATAGATAGATCAAACCACACATCCTTTAAATTGGCATAACTTGCAAACGGGTTAGGTGGTTCTGAGACATTTGAAGCCGACCACCAGGTTGTATTCTTTGTAGTATCATCATAAGTTTTTTTGCCCTAGACAAGTTAGTTCTCCTACAGATGTGTTAAACATTATTCATTTTCTTGCTATGCAAACATAACCTATGATGGAGGTCTTTAATCGCCACTCAGATTTACCTCTAACACTCATCTGATAATCGGCTTGTAAGGATATTATTTGTTCAATTGTCTCAGAACCGGACATTACCTCCTTTGCTTCCCAGGGCCATTGGTCTCCCATGTTAGTACCTCCACACACATAGCAGTTGGTCACATTAAGACTACCAGCAATACTCTCGGCTAGATCAATAAACAGGTTCTTAGCATTATGGGGGATCTTATTTTCTACACTCATCTCTTCATAAAAAGAATGGAAAACCTGATGAGTTTGGGATGCTATGGTATCGGTCTCTATCCCTATAAATAATATTGTCCCAGGATCCAAACACGTCCCATATATCTGGAACCCAAATAAGTTTCCGAACCTATCTATAAACTGTTCAGGATTATTAATAAGTATATGGACTGGGTTACACTCCATAGACTTACAATACGGTTTGGTAGGCAACTTAGTAACAATCATATCCTTATCTACTGTCTGTCCCCAAGTTGCCCACCCCACACAAGACCAATATGGGCAATAATTATAATCCCTATCTGGGCATTTTGGACTTACGTACTTATTTTTACTACTGGGACAAATATACGTTCTCTCCCACTTAAGATCCCTGCATACATTCCATGGTTTTCTACCACTTGATATCGCCTTACATGCATCAAATAGCAGAACACCCGAAGAATGTACGGTTTCTAATACTTTTTTATTTATTAGGGTCCCCTGTGAGTCTCCATTCCGGAGGGTCAACCAAATTGTACGGGGTTGATACTCTGGATTGAAGCACTTAGGTTCGCCTACTCCTAAATGGCATACACTATACTCTATACCTAAGTATCTACACCTTGATACATATCCTTTACATTCATATTGTGAATGCCAAATTAGGGTCTGGGAAATATGATTACCTGTTATAGTAGTCTTAATGCAAACCTCACAGCTAGGTGTGTCGGTACCTCTACCTTCCTGAATAATAAAAAAACATAAAAATACACATTATCAAGAGCACTTCTTTCGACGTCTTCATCCTCAGTCTTCGTCCGTGCGATGGCACCTCAGCTTCCAGGATGTAAGGGCTGCAAGGAATGGAGTTCTGCTTTTCTTCACAGAGGTCCCTTCGAGACACCCTGGCTATGATACGTGGGTGAGTGGTCAGGCTTTATTATGGCCGTCAAAACACTCACGTACTAATCTCTTTAAATACAATTGTAATCCCAATGTCTCCTCGTCACTCCAACTGAGTCGTGCACTTTAACCGGATCTTGCAGGGATTCTCTGGATCTGGTGTAGCTTGCCAAGAATCTACTGCTGCTGGTTTAACCCTGGAGTGATGAATCCACGGAGTCACTTCAGCCACCTTTATTGCTGTAGGGGTAGACAAAAGAACAACATAAGGACCCCCCCACTTAGGCCCTAACGGTATACTGTTCCACTCTTTAATCCACACTTGATCTCCTGGATGATAGCTATGAACAGGGGGATAAATATTCACAGGTAATCTATCTTGTACCCATTTCTGTACCTCTTCCATAGTTTTACCCAACTCTACAACCTGCTGCCGGGTAATTCCTTCTCCCAACTGACTCAAATCCCCCCTTAAGTTACCAAGTACGGGAGGTGGACGCCCATACATGATTTCAAAAGGTGAGAGACCCATCCTTCTGGTAGGTGTACTACAAATACGTAACAGAGCTATAGGCAAAAGAACATTCCACTTAAGCTGAGTTTCTTGACACATCTTTGCCAATTGGTTCTTAATAGTTCTGTTCATCCTTTCCACTTTCCCAGAACTCTGAGGTCTATATGCCGTATGAAGCTTCCACTTAATACCAAGCATATGAGTCAGTTGTTGTAGGCACTGGTGAACAAAGGCTGGACCATTATCCGATCCTATAGAACATGGTAGTCCATATCGGGGTATTATTTCTCGCAACAGGAATCGCACAACTTCTCCTGCTTTCTCTGTACGAGTGGGACATGCTTCTACCCAACCTGAGTAGGTACACACAACTACTAGTAGGTAGCGATGTCCGCCGGATTTAGGCATTACCGAAGATCGGACATAGGGAGTCCCCCCATATACTGGACTCCCGGTGGTTTCACTGGTCCTTGCCTTGCGTTATTCTTAGCACATATTACACATCTTCGTACAATGGCTTGAGTCAAGTTGGACAATCTTGGTATGTAGAAATTGTAACGGAGCTCCGTGTACTCCGACCGAGTACCCTCCGTTGATGGATGCTCCTAGCGCTCTCAGAGGACTCCAAGCACTGCAGACGACACCACAACCACTGCAGACTCCACAACCGCCGTAGCTTAACTGGAGCCGCGCCGTCTTCCTTCCACCCTGGAATGAAACTCCAGCATTCAGGACCATGTGGGGAAGACCTCTCCTCCAGGAGAGCGTATCCGGAACAAGCTCTTAAAAGAGCTAAGTGATTAAGCTCAGGGGAATATGCAGAGCATAGCAATCCCCAGTGTGATACAGCAATTCCCTCCAATAACGAGACAAGGCTACGTTTTGAAGGGTCAAGAAGAACTGAGGACTGGGACACCCAGCCTGCTTTTTATTACAAAAAGATACATACAGGACACTCCCAGGGGGAGGTTGAAATTAACCAATCACCTACATGGTACCACCCCCACGTCTCCTCCCCTCAGATAAACACATAACATAATTATAGCATACAGTAAAAATACAGTTTTCACACATACACTGTAACTTTAAAACTATACATTCAATCTCCATAAAATCAAAAAAAATCAAAAAAATCAGCCAAATCCCCCCAGTGGATCAAAAGTTAGCTGGAGGTCCCTTTATGACCGACCGCAAGCACAATTTCCTGCCCAAAACAGTTCCATAGATTTGGGCTGTGCGGTCGGTCAATTTCATGTGAAAAAAACGACCATTTCGAACGGGACTTAGTCTCTGGAGCTGAAAAACGAAGTGTAGGAGAAGGTAAGGGTCAGCGGTGTTCGGTAAAATGTGTAGCTGATTTCAGTTCCACAGAATCTTTAGCATACACCGCTGACCGCGTTCGACTGAACAAAGATGGCCGCCGCCACGTGCAATTAACCTGCAGTAACCTCACAGCCTGGGAGGTAAATTGCCTGCACACTTTAACTTCTGGGTGGTCCGCCTGTGTGGTACTTGGTTCAGTAAGCCCTATTTACTGAACCAAGTGGGAGAGAGCCAGGGGCAAGTTATTTTACAGGTCTGGGGACATAGTCTTAAAGGGGCATTGTTCAGCAAAGTCCCAATATGTCCCCAGACGGTTCTTAAAGGGCCATACACACCCAATAAAAGTTAATACATTTTCAGGGGCACAATCTTCCAGGGACCATAGTCATGAGGAAGGAGGCTGGCAAATAGGCTTCTCCACAATCCAGGGAAGCAGGGCAATTTTCCATTTAAAGGGCCAGTTACAAATAGCGATTTGTAACAGAAATGTTTTCTGAGAGATTCTTCCATACTATCTCTTCCAGAATGTGTCCCGTTGTGATAGTTCTGGACAATTTCTACAGCTAGTGATGCTGGAATGACTATTCTTCCATCTTCTAACTGATACCATTTGTTCTCCAGGTATTTCCCAGCTTCTGTCTTTAACCACTCTTCTTCTTGAGCTGTATAAACTGGAGTCCATTGAGACAGTGGAGTCGGTATAAGTGCAGCTATATGTTCCACATAATCCTGTCTTCCTGATTCAGCGGCACGCTTAGCTGCATTATCTGCCATCCGATTTCCTTTGGTTACGTGACCATCTCCTTTCAGATGCGCCCGACAATGTATAATACCAACTTCTTTCGGTTCCCATACGGCTTCCAGTAGTTGCAATATTTCAGCTGCGTACTTAATTTCTTTACCCTCTGAATTCAATAGTCCTCTTTCTTTATACAAAGCTCCATGGGCATGAGTGGTTAAAAATGCATACTTGGAGTCAGTGTAGATGTTCACTCTTAAACCTTCTGCCAATTGTAACGCTCGTGTTAGTGCAATTAATTCTGCCTTCTGTGCCGATGTTCCTTTTGACAATGGCCGAGCTTCTATCACCTTGTCTATGGTAGTCACTGCATATCCTGCATAGCGAATCCCTTCTTTCACATAACTACTGCCGTCCGTATAATACTGGACATCAGGGTTCTGGATAGGAAAATCACGAAGGTCCGGTCTACTTGAGAACACTTCATCCATCACCTCCAGGCAATCATGTTGACTCATGTAGGTTGTGGCAAAAGGGTAGCTGGATTCAAGGTATTAACAGTCTCTAAATGCACTCTTGGGTTTTCACACAACATAGCTTGATACTTAGTCATGCGGCTATTACTAAACCAATGATTGCCTTTATAGTCTAGCAACGTTTGTACTGCATGCGGGACTCGCACGTAGAGTTCCTGACCCAGAGTGAGCTTATCAGCTTCGGCTACCAGCAGGGCGGCGGCAGCTACAGCTCTTAGACAAGGTGGAAGACCACTGGCCACTGCATCCAGTTGTTTGGACATATATGCAACAGGTCTTTGCCATGATCCCAAGTACTGTGTCAATACTCCCACAGCCATTCTTCTTTGCTCGTGTACATATAAGTAGAATGGACGTGTATGATCAGGTAGACCTAATACTGGGGCACTTATCAAAGCCTTCTTCACATCTTCAAATGCCTTTTGCTGTTCAGGGGTCCACAGGAAGGGATCGTGTTCTGTACCTTTTATAGCTGCATAAAGAGGTTTCGCCAATATCGCATAACTGGGAATCCATATCCTACAGAAGCCTGCTGCCCCCAAGAATTCCCGCACTTGTCTTCTATTCTTGGGTATTGGTATTTGGCATACAGCTTCTTTTCTCTCTGGCCCCATTATCCTTTGACCTTCAGAGATATGGAATCCCAGATACTTGACAGTTGGCTGACACAACTGAGCTTTCTTCCTGGACACCTTGTATCCTGCCTTCCAGAGAATGTGTAGTAGATCATGTGTTGCTTGCTGACATATTTCTCTTGTAACTGCCGCTATCAACAAATCATCTACATATTGCAATAGTACACACTCTCCTGGGATGGACTTGAAATCCAGTAAGTCTTGACTTAAAGCTGATCCAAATAGGGTGGGTGAATTTTTAAACCCTTGGGGCAGTCTTATCCAAGTCATCTGGCGTTTGAGCCCGTTACAGCATTTTCCCATTGGAATGCGAAGATACACTGGCTTTCCACAGCAATTCGAAGGCAAAAGAAGGCATCTTTGAGATCTAAGACAGTGAAATAGGAAGCCCCGCCCGGAATTAAAGCAAGCAGGTTATATGGATTGGGCACAACTGGGTGTATACTTACGACCGCATCATTGACTGCTCTCAAGTCCTGCACATGTCCAAACTCATCTGTACCGGGCTTTTGAACAGGCAACAATGGGGTGTTCCAGGGGGAAGTACAGAATTTTAGGATACCATACCGTATGAACTTATCCAAATACGATTGTATATTCTTCTTGGCCTTTTGTGGGATATGATATTGCCTTAAGCTCACTGGATAGACCCCAAGTTTCAGTTCGATTCGAATTGGTGGGATATTGCGAGCAAGTCCTGGTGGGTTGTTCTCTGCCCAAACTCCTGGTATATTGAACAAGGATTCATCACTCTTAGGGTTTTGGCTAGTCAACGCTGTATAAAGTCGCCACTCTTCTTCCTTTGGTACAGATATTGTCATTATACCTGAAGGTCCATTGAACTTTAAAGATGTTGTTCCATTTGGTAGAAACGTTATCTGCGCTTGTAGTTTTGACAACAAATCACGTCCTAACAGTTGGACTGGACATTCAGGCATATAAAGGAATTGATGTTTTACTACGTGGCCTCCCAATGTACAGAGTCGACTTTTAAGAACCGGTTTAGCAGCACTCCTTCCAGTTGCTCCTATTACGGTGATAGTTCTTCCGGATGGAGGAGCAACTAGGTCAGTCACCACCGAATGTTCAGCACCAGTATCGATCATGAACGCACTCCTTTTTCCCCCTATTGATACATCGACCATAGGCTCCGTTCGGCCAAGGGGGATAGAGCCCGGTCGGTATCAATAGTCCTCCATGACCGTGTCAGCCAATCCTACAAAGTCCCTATCTTCTCTATCGCGGGATCTCTGCGCTGCTGGATAATACCTGTCTTTTCTAACACTTCCTCTATTGCTACCATTACTCCCTCCGGGACCTCCTCTACCTCTCGCTCTGCCTCTATAATTACCATATCCTGCCCTGGGTCGGTCTCTCTCATACTGTTCCCTTTGTGGACACTCACTTCTCCAATGCACTTCTTCCTTACAGTATGCGCACTGATTTCTACTCAGGGGTTCCCCATTCCACTTACTATCTATCCGTTCCCCTATATACTTCCTTTTCCCTTCTATCTACGCCTGCGATCACTACCGCTAGCATATCTGCCTTTTTACGCATCTTGCGCTCTTCCTCTTTCTTCGTCTCTGTTTCCCAGTTCATATACACCTTATTCGCTACCTCCATTAGTTGGGTTATGGACATCCCTACGAACCCTTCTAACTTTTGTAGCTTGCGCTTTATATCTCCGTAGGCTTGGCTGACAAAGGCAGAGTTAACCATCCGGGAATTCTCAGGGGCCTCCGGATTAAAGGGGGTATACAAGCGGTATGCCTCCAATAATCGGTCATAAAAGACACTGGGCGATTTATCACATTTCTGCAATACCTCAGCCGTCTTAGACATGTTAATCGCCTTCTTTCCTCCAGCTTTCATGCCAACAATAATAGCGTCCCTGTATGCTTTTATATGGGCCATATCTGCGCCATTGATATTCCATTCCGGATCAGTGTTTGGATAATGTGCTGCGGCCCATGCTGCCGGATTGGCCTGATTTTGTGTACGGGCCACTTCTTCCAGCGCTTTACTTGCCGCTTGGTTTATCCTTGTCCTTTCCTCGTTATTAAACAATGTCATAAGCATTTGCTGGCAATCAGCCCAAGTGGGATTATGTGTCTGGACTATGGAGGTAAACAAATCCGTCATGGCTTGAGGCTTTTCGGTGTATGAGGAGTTATGGGTCTTCCAATTAAATAGATCAGTAGTTGTGAAGGGAACATAAACGAAAACTGGATCAGCATATTGTATCTGGCCGTCACCGTTAATGTGTGTCGGGCCAGGTGTCAGTCGAAGTGGCATTTGATAATGTCTGGGTTGTAGGGTACCGGTCAATTGTCGGGTTAGTATGGGGCTTCGTTTAGGAACGTCAGTTAGGGGTTCTAGTCGAGGGGTAGAAAGACAAGGGGATGGGGACGCTTTACTGAGGGGGAGGTCGGTGAGTAAAATATTCCGGGCCGGGCTAGGAGGAGCCTGACCAGGAACTAGAAATGGCGCCAAATCTGGGTAGGTGGTGTTGACAGAGGTAGGTACTGAGAGGGGAGGGTTTAAAACAAGAGGGCTGGGCTCTGAGCTAGAGGAGGAAGTAGGTGGGGACAGCGGGGCAAGGGGAGGAGCGTTTCCAGCAGCACCTCCTCTTCCTCTTCCGGTGGAGGAGGAGTAAGGGGGCGGCATAGGGATCTCAGACTCAGGAGGCGTGTCCAAAATGGGCGCAATTACGGCCTTAGTGGACAAGCGAGTCCTGGCCACCATGAGGCGACATTGTTCCTCGTGGCATACTCGGATCCATTTTGGCGAGTCTTTTACGGCCTGCCTCCAACAATCAATATATGGAAACTGGCCGTAAAGTTCAGGCCTACCTGATACAGCCACGTGTACACGCTGTACCAGATTAGAATCCAGGCGGCCATGCGGCAACCAAAGTAGGCCATTCCCTACTACACAATGTAATCAAGCGTGCTGGAGACATTTTTACCCCAAAATCACATTTAGTGTATCCCTTTTTAAAATTCTTTATCATGCATCCTAAGGGATCCAAAATCGTCGAATCTGACGCGCCCATACTTAACAATGGAGTGTCGTTTCCAACAGAAACTATACAAACACTCTACCAACGGTCACACCCGTTCCCTCGGCAACAGCACCACGTGGTACAGTTACTAAGTGAAACGCACACAACAAAACATTCAGGGAATTCCCGTACACACACAGCTGTTACACCAGTCACTAAGTAACTAATACTGTGCTCTTTGGCAAAACTATACGGTCACCCACGCTATAATTCCCTATATTTGAATTACCCATCTATAACATACCCCAGTAACATCGTCTTTACAAACAGTAGTTACAGTACGGTTAGCATAGGTTAAAGTACAATTTAAAATCACAGTACAATTAGTAGTGGTTATGGTGTTAAAACATGCAACATAGACGACAATTATTAGTACTTATTTACAGTATCAGTACTTATACATGGTTATGGTACCGTGCGCTATAATACAGTTACACACTATTCACACTCTCGCTAGACGGCAGAGCTCACGCTATGTGACAAGATATACACGCTACTACAACAATCTTTAACATTTACAATTCCCAACTAATCTATTGGCCAGTACCTTGATGAACTACCTAAAACTATCTACATACGTTTTGGTTAGCCACACTGCCCAAGCACCACATATAGCGAACTAGAGGGTCACACCCGTTCCCTCGGCAACAGCACCACGTGGTACAGTTACTAAGTGAAACGCACACAACAAAACATTCAGGGAATTCCCGTACACACACAGCTGTTACACCAGTCACTAAGTAACTAATACTGTGCTCTTTGGCAAAACTATACGGTCACCCACGCTATAATTCCCTATATTTGAATTACCCATCTATAACATACCCCAGTAACATCGTCTTTACAAACAGTAGTTACAGTACGGTTAGCATAGGTTAAAGTACAATTTAAAATCACAGTACAATTAGTAGTGGTTATGGTGTTAAAACATGCAACATAGACGACAATTATTAGTACTTATTTACAGTATCAGTACTTATACATGGTTATGGTACCGTGCGCTATAATACAGTTACACACTATTCACACTCTCGCTAGACGGCAGAGCTCACGCTATGTGACAAGATATACACGCTACTACAACAATCTTTAACATTTACAATTCCCAACTAATCTATTGGCCAGTACCTTGATGAACTACCTAAAACTATCTACATACGTTTTGGTTAGCCACACTGCCCAAGCACCACATATAGCGAACTAGAGGGCGGAATTTACAACAGCACCCTTTTAGTCTATTTACTCTATCAAAAATCTAGTGGGTTCCAAATTTACACGCCTTCCCACTTAGCCAAGATAGGTTGCGATCTAGCGGACCGAATTTACACAGACGCCGCTTAGTCTCCCGGTCCCTCCGACCTAGCGAACAAAATATACACCCTAGAACGCTAGTCTAGACAAGACACCGGTGTCCGGCTAGGGCTATTTACACCAGAACCCCGCCTGACTCCAAACCAAAATTAAACGGGCTTACTAAAGGGCGTTTAATTGAGCGGTGCGCCTTCAGGGGGCAGATTCCAAATAACCCCTTATGGGCCTACCGCACAATCGGTATCCAATACCCCTAGTGGGTCCGCCGTCTAAAACAGCGGTCGTCTTACCTCCTCGTTCCTGAACCTGGGTTCACACTGATCGACGGGGGCACCCCAGCACTTACTACGTAGATGCCGATGATCTCCTGGACAACAGACCAGTGGTGCCGAGACGAAAGGAGGTCAACGCAGAAGTTCAGGGGTGCAGCCGTAGAGAACGTGGGCAAAGATAGACCGTCTCACGCCTCTGATTCTCAGCTACCGTTGAACGATGAGCTTCCCGGCCCAATGCACCAAATGATACCGGAGAAACTGACGGAAGCCAAGCACAGAGAGATGGACACAGGTTTCTTCAGGAAGGAAGAGATTCTTTATTCGATTCACCGACCGGGACTCAGAGGGACTAATGTCACCAAAAAACAGCAAAGTCTGAGTCCTGATCATACAGTGTAGGTCCCTTTTATAGGCATGTAGCTCCTCCCATAATCAGTTCAACCTACACATACTCTTATCCATCAACCGAATAGAGACTAAATTCCTGTTTGACCACATGGCTTGCCCAGCACAATGGAGGAGAGGAAATACTCGTATATCCTGTATTCCTACTTGTGCTCCTTACACTACTGATTGTATCTTAGCTACGTGTAACTGACTTAACTGGTACATCAACATATGCAAATGCACATACCACGTGGCAATCTTGTCCTAGTAAATTTATTTTTACTGAGATTCCACCACAATAGTCTGCCTTCGAGTCTGCAGTTTATAGGTGGGGCAATTGGGAGTGGCAATAAAAGAGGGGGTTGAATCTGTACTCCTCTCTCTGCCTCTTCACAAGTTAGTGTAACCCCTTCATTTCTGGATATCTAAGAATAAAACAACTTCCATCAAAGTACTTTTTACTCTAGCAATTACAATTCATTAAGTAACTGAGCTTCAGTAGAATCAGTCCCTGTGATCACATAAAGTTCTTAACTAGGATATTTGTCCAGCAAATATAAATCCGTCACATTCTTCACTGAGGCTCACAAGCATATCACCCATTCAACCCCCCTTATTAAAGGACCACTCTAGGCACCCAGACCACTTCAGCTTAATGAAGTGGTCTGGGTGCCAGGTCCTTCTAGGGTTAACCCATTTTTTCAGAAACATAGCAGTTTCAGAGAAACTGCTATGTTTATGAATGGGTTAAGCCTTCCCCCTATGTCCTCTAGTGGCTGTCTCATTGACAGCCGCTAGAGGCGCTTGCGTGCTTCTCACTGTGATTTTCACAGTGAGAGCACGCCAGCGTCCATAGGAAAGCATTATGAATGCTTTCCTATGTGACCGGCTGAATGCGCGCGCAGCTCTTGCCGCGCGTGCGCATTCAGCCGACGGGGAGGAGAAGAGGAGGATCGGAGGAGGAGAGCAGGAGGAGATCTCTCCGCCCAGCGCTGGAAAAAGGTAAGTTTTTACCCCTTTCCCCTTTCCAGAGCCGGGCGGGAGGGGGTCCCTGAGGGTGGGGGCACCCTCAGGGCACTCTAGTGCCAGGAAAACGAGTATGCTTTCCTGGCACTAGAGTGGTCCTTTAACGAAAAAAAACACAAGGGTGGGGGCCGAGAGAGAGAGTGTGAGAGAGGACAAAAGCAATGTCAGTCAGCATTTACAGCCAGAGAAGTTAACTATGTGAGTGCTGTACAGAAATATAAAGAATACAAAAGAACAGGAAATAACTCTACATTCATTGCAAACAAAAACCCAAGGAGTTACATTACATAAATAAGTAAGGACACAAACATAAATCAAGGATACATCAAGCTACACACACACTTGCAATCATATCACTAACAAAGGAATTCCAACTGGACAAACCTCAGTCAGAGGAAAGAGGGAGGGGTGGAAGGGGGGGGGGACAAGTTGCAAGCACAAAGTTTTTAACCATGTGAGTGCCTAAGCACAGCTCTCCTGAAGACAAAAGATAGAATAGGAGAACTACAGGACACAGATAGAATATATAACATATACCCCCCCAAAAAAACATATACATGCAAAGCACTGAAATACAGATGTAATCAAATAAAAAATTGCTGAAAATAAATGCCGGCAAATAATCACTTCTGGTCATACACACACACTCAGTCATATACATTGACTGTTCCTTTCCTTTCATCTGTAACTCTACACTGAGCTTACTAAAAGAAAAGGCACCAGTTCTTACTTTACCAAATAAACTTAGCTAAACCAAATAAAACCTTTACACCCTACACCGGGTTGTATTAAACCAAACGAGGCCAAAACAACAAAATAAACTTTTAAAACCTTTTTAGACTCCCACCGAGTTGTATTAAACCAAAATAAACGCCAGGTTTTTCAACAAACGAGGACAAAAAAATATTCGCTAGTTTCTTCACCGAAACCAAGCCAAAACCACAAAATAACCTTTACAACTTTTAGACTCCAACCGAGTTGTATTAATAATTACCAGGGTTCTTTACCAAACCCAAACTTGTATGCCAGCGCTTAACCACACTTGGCAGCATTATATAACAGTATTAAGCAAGTAGTAAAACAGATTTTCAAGCAAACATTTTCACACATAACTCTCAAACTCAGGATTTATTTAAGCTGTAGATAGACAAGTGACAGGTGTTTTATATAGTTTTATATTAAAGGGGACATATGGGTATATATATATACCTGTCTGATGTTATCCACAGGAAGCCGGCCGCAGACACGGAGTGAAGTCCAAAGACAGGAAAATATAGGTAATTTATTCATTTACCATATACAGAGGTGATCAGACTCTTTGTTTCTTTTCCAGTCTCTGGATATCCCCCTCCGTCCTTCACTGCAGCTTCCTTAGAAACACAACCCATTAGTCCCTGTTCGGAAAGCGCCAAATTGTTTTGGATCAAAGAAAACTTTGATGATTTGTCTATCTACACCTTCCAAATTGATTAATGCATGCACATGTCTTCTGGAAATAAATCACACCGGACACATTGCAGGTTTGAAAGAACTCCAGAGTGGCCTTTATTGCAGGGGGTGCAATTCCCTTTTAAAGCAGAAAAACGTCATGTACAGAGTCACAGTTAACATACAGTATTCATTCATCAATTGGTTAACAGTCTAAGGGGTCTTGTCTAAACCCACCCTACTGGGCGTGACCCCAGCATCATCACATGCCATTTCTTTGTATCCCAGCTCCATTTTACTACATGTGGCATGTTTCTATAGAGCTTTTAGTTGCACAAAGAAAGTGGGGTAGGAGTTAGTAAAAGAAGCTGTTCCTTTAAACACAGCTCGATGGGATGGGGCGAAGGTAGCAGGGAAGGTAGCAGGATGGGATGAATTTGCAGAGGAAATAGTTACTGAGCACACATGTGTAAGAAATTATGACCCAATTACAAGGATATTCTTTTAGGGAATGTGTGACAAAATAAGATTTAAACACAAGTGTATAATAGTAAAAATAAATTTTTGTATTTTGTCCATAACAATGGTCTCTGAGGACAGGTGTCAATCCATATCTGCCAAGTGACCCTATGTAGGGGGAACAGTCCCTATTCTGCTCTGTGTGAGGAGGAGGAACGGGAAATGAGTAGCTCGGCATCCAACCTTGTGCAAATGGAGTCTTTCATGCTGTCGTGCCTGTTGAGGGACCCTCGTATAAAAAGGCTGAAGGAGAACGACCTGTGCTGGGTGTCCACGCTACTAGACCCCCGGTATAAGCAGACAGTGGCGGAAATGTTACCGAATTACAACAAGTCGTAAAGGATGCAGCATTTGCAAAATAAATTAAAAAGTATGCTTTACACAGCGTATAAGGGTGATGTCACAGCACAACGGGAATCAAACAGGGGAAGAGGTGAAATTCATCCTCCTCCTCCCACGACCACGCCATATCTGCCAAGTGACCCTATGTAGGGGGAACAGTCTTTATTCTGCTCTGTGTCAGTGTGTATCAAGGGCTTTAAGGACAGGTGTCAATATCTGCCAAGTGACACTATGTAGGGGTAACAGTCTCTATTCTGCTCTGTGTCAGTGTGTATCATGGTCTCTGAGGACAGTTGTCAATCCATATCTGCCAAGTGACCCTATGTAGGGGGATCAGTCTCTATTCTGCTCTGTGTCAGTGTGTATCATGGTCTCTGAGGACAGGTGTCAATCCATACCTGCCAAGTGACCCTATGTAGGGGGAACAGTCCCTATTCTGCTCGGTGTCTGTGTACCAGGGGCTTTGAGGACAGGTGTCAATCCATATCTGCCAAGTGACCCTATGTAGGGGTAACAGTCTCTATTCTGCTCTGTGTCAGTGTGTATCATGGTCTCTGAGGACAGGTGTCAATCCATATCTGCCAAGTGACCCTATGTAGGGGGATCAGTCTCTATTCTGCTCTGTGTCAGTGTGTATCAGGGTCTCTGAGGACAGGTGTCAATCCATATCTGCCAAGTGACCCTAAGTAGGGGGATCAGTCCCTATTCTGCTCTGTGTGAGGAGGAGGAACGGGAAATGAGTAGCTCTGCATCAAACCTTGTGCAAATGGGGTCTTTCATGCTGTCGTGCCTGTTGAGGGACCCTCGTATAAAAAGGCTGAAGACCCCCGGTATAAGCAGACAGTGGCGGAAATGTTACCGAATTATAAGTCGGAAAGGATGCAGCATTTGCTAAATAAATTAAAAAGTATGCTTTACACAGCGTATAAGGTTGATGTCACAGCACAACGGGAATCTAACAGGGGAAGAGGTGAAAGTCATCCTCCTCCTCCCACGACCACGCCATATCTGCCAAGTGACCCTATGTAGGGGGAACAGTCTATTTTCTGCTCTGTGTCAGTGTGTATCATGGTCTCTGAGGACAGGTGCCAATCCATATCTGCCAAGTGACCCTATGTAGGGGAACAGTCCCTATTCTGCTATGTGTCAGTGTGTATCAGGGGCTTTGAGGACAGGTGTCAACCCATATCTGCCAAGTGACCCTATGTAGGGGTAACAGTCTCTATTCTGCTCTGTGTCAGTGTGTATAATGGTCTCTGAGGACAGGTGTCAATTCATACTTGCCAAGTGACCCTATGTCGGGCAACTATAGGCCAGTAAGCCTTACTTCAGTAGTGGGGAAAGTGATGGAAACCATGTTAAAGGATAGGATTGTTGAACATCTAAAAACACATGGATTTCAAGATCAGAGACAACATGGGTTTACTTCAGGGAGATCATGCCAAACTAATCTTATTGATTTTTTTGATTGGGTAACTAAAATTATAGATCAGGGTGGTGCAGTAGACATTGCTTACCTAGATTTCAGTAAGGCTTTTGACACTGTTGCACATAGAAGGCTTATCAATAAACTGCAATCTTTGAGTTTGGATTCCAATATTGTTGAATGGGTAAGGCAGTGGCTGAGTGACAGGCAACAAAGGGTTGTAGTCAATGGAGTATATTCGAAGCTTGGGCTTGTCACCAGTGGGGTACCTCAGGGATCTGTACTTGGACCCATTCTCTTTAATATTTTTATTAGTGATATTGCAGAAGGTCTTGATGGTAAGGTGTGTCTTTTTGCGGATGATACTAAGATATGTAACAGGGTTGATGTTCCAGGAGGGATAAACCAAATGGCAAATGATTTAGGTAAACTAGAAAAATGGTCAGAGTTGTGGCAACTGACATTTAATGTGGATAAGTGCAAGATAATGCACCTTGGACGTAAAACCCCAAGGGCAGAGTACAGAATATTTGATAGAGTCCTAACCTCAACATCTGAGGAAAGGGATTTAGGGGTGATTATTTCTGATGACTTAAAGGTAGGCAGACAATGTAATAGAGCAGCAGGAAATGCTAGCAGAATGCTTGGTTGTATAGGGAGAGGTATTAGCAGTAGAAAGAGGGAAGTGCTCATGCCATTGTACAGAACACTGGTGAGACCTCACTTGGAGTACTGTACACAGTACTGGAGACCATATATTCAGAAGGATATTGATACCTTAGAGAGAGTTCAAAGAAGGGCTACTAAACTGGTTCATGGATTGCAGGATAAAACTTACCAGGAAAGGTTAAAGGATCTTAACATGTATAGCTTGGTGGAAAGACGAGACAGGGGGGATATGATAGAAACATTTAAATACATAAAGGGAATCAACACAGTAAAGGAGGAGACTATATTTAAAAGAAGAAAAACTACCACAACCAGAGGACATAGTCTAAAATTAGAAGGACAAAGGTTTAAAAATAATATCAGGAAGTATTACTTTACTGAGAGGGTAGTGGATGCATGGAATAGCCTTACAGCTGAAGTGGTAGAGGTTAACACAGTAAAGGAGTTTAAGCATGCGTGGGATAGGCATAAGGCTATCCTAACTATAAGATAATGCCAGGGACTAATGAAAGTATTTAGAAAACTGGGCAGACTAGATGGGCCGAATGGTTCTTATCTGCCGTCCCATTCTATGTTTCTATGTTTCTATGTAGGGGGAACAGTCCCTATTCTGCTCTGTGTCAGTGTGTATCAGGCTCTCTGAGGACAGGTGTCAATCCATATGTCAAGGTGTCAATCCATATGTCAAGGTGTCAATATGTCATATGTCAGGTGTCAATCCATATCCATTGTGATTTACGAACGTTAGGTGATTTATGCCCATTATGTATTAAAACCAGACTCTGCATCAACTGTGTAATTTTCCATGGGAGTTTTGCCATGGATCCCCCTCCGGCATGCCACAGTCCAGGTGTTAGTCCCCTTGAAACAACTTTTCCATCACTTTTGTGGCCAGAAACAGTCCCTGTGGGTTTTAAAATTTGCCTGCCCATTGAAGTCAATGGCGGTTCGCCCGGTTCGCGAACATTTGCGGAACCGAAAATTTCGTGTTCGCGACATCACTAGTTAGTATGGGTCTATCTGTCACTATGTATGACTGTGTGTCTGTATATGTGTGTATAGTATGTTTCAGTATGTGTGTGTCAGTATGTATGCCTATATGCGTGTATGTCTGTTTCAGTATGAGGCCCTGGGAGATACCGCAGCTAAGCGGACAAGGGCACATGTAGGAGTGTGGGGATAGATGCGTGGGAGTGTCTTTGGAAGTGTATGTGTGTGGGTGGGGTTAGGGCTATGTGAACTAGTAGGGGGGAGGTCTTACCTCAGTGCCACTTGGGATTCGGGCCAGCAAACAGCTTCCCGCCCGCCCACCCCGTGTAGGATTAGTTAGTCACAGCGAGCCGGGGGTATGTCCTTGCCAATTAAGTTTGAGTGGTTATGTTTAAGGATGGAGTAAGTTCATTATGTTTGCAGGTCTCAACCTTCCCTGCTTCAAAGGTTTAACATTAGGTTGCCTGAGGTGTCGTGCCCATCGAGCGTGGATAAGGTCGGCTGATGGCGGGCATTGGAATGATATGTTTTTATGACGAGGGGGGAGGTTAGAGGCAGTGGTGTTTAGGAACCACTGTAGGTTCATTGGCAAGGACGGTTGGGTCTCTGTATAACACTTTATGTTGGGTTATATATGTATATATGTTATTTTATATTTATTTATTTCTAACAATTTTGTTACAGAAAAGAAGAGTTTAATATATGAAGTTATGAATGTGTTATACAGTAATTTATTTATGTTATAATAAATGCTGTGGCCTGTTCATCCATACTACGTTGTCTGTCGTTATTGGGGGGTTGAATGTGGTTAGTTATGTTTATGTGGCATCGTAATTCCCCACTACGCACATACATGTGTCTGTTAGTATGTATCTGTGTGTGTGTGTGTGTGTATCTGTGTCCTTTTGTATCAGTGTGTGTTTTTGTTTCTCTGTGTGTATTCCTGTGGGCGGGATTTGGAGGCGGACCATCTCTCTCACACACACACACACATCACCCGCTGTACTCGATCTCTCTCACACACACACAGCACCCGCTGTACTCGATCTCTCTCACACATACACAGCACCCGCTGTACTCTATATCTCTCTCACACACACACAGCACCCGCTGTACTCGATATCTCACACACACATACACAGCACCCGCTCTACTCCATACCTCTCTCACACACACACACACAGCACCCGTTGTACTCTATATCTCTCTCACACACACACACACACACACACACAGCACCCGCTCTACTCTATATCACACACACACACACACACACACACACACACACCACCTGCTCTACTCTATATCTCTCTCACACACACAGCACCCATTGTACTCTATATCTCTCACACACACACACACACACAGCACCCGTTGTACTCGATATGTCACATAAACACATACCCGCTTTTTTTTATATTACTTATGTGGAAAATATTGACAACACAAATTCACTGTTTTTAATTTAAATATTTTATTTAATGTGCAATTTGTTTCACTGTTTTATACAGTGTTCTGGCTCCCCTGAATGGCACAATCTTTTCATGCTCAGCATCAAATAGTACCTACACCCAATAACAGGGGATTGACAAGAAAATACCTAAACATTGGATAAATATATCAATTTTGAGCTACTTTGTCTGATTCATATTCCTTTTAATCCATATCAGAATGGATCAATTTGCCTGCAGTTTACCTGTTATTTATTGAATAAGACTCCACAGGTAAATCCCGGGCGGATCGATTCATCCAGCTGTGGCATAAAAATAACTTGATACGGACAAACTGTCTGAAACTAAATTTTTCACAAGTGATTTCTCTTAAAAGCACTACAATATAATATATATTATTTATAATGCAATTGATTTTCTCACCCCTCTGGGTGGTATATTTATTCCTAATTCTTGGGTTCTCTATCAGACACCTGAGAGTCTGAGGGTTCTGTGCAGTATCTTTTGGACAGCAATCTCAGATATCCCACCTGAAATCTGTTGAAGAAACTCCTCCAACTTGGGGGTCACAGCGCCGAGTGCTCCTATCACATTTGGGACTACACTGCCTTCACTTTCCACATCCTTTCTAGCTCTTCTTTCAGTCCTTGGTATTTGTCCATCTTTTTATGTTCCTTCTTCCTAATGTTATAGTAACTGGGTATTGCTACATCCACCACCACAATATCAGGTTGGTTGTTTAGTTCTTGCTTGTCTGTGTGGATCTCAACTACTCTTTGTCGTATCTCCCATCTGGAATTAGGCAGGTTCAGCCCATAATCTGTGCAGATGATTTGGTACACAATCCCAGTCACTTGGTTGGTTGTGCTTTTCAGTGCATGCTTTTCCTGCTAACATCTTGTGAACAGCTCCTGAGTGCTGGATTGTTGCAGGGGCCTCTTTGCACCTTGGGTCTTGCCTAGTGTGGTTGACTCCCGCTTCTATTGATCTGTTGCAGAGTGCCTGTTCCTGTGCTGTTAGGATTAGTGCCTCAGTGCGGTCTTTCAGTTCTGCTTTTTCCAGCAACTGGTAGGATTTTATCTTGTGGGCCACATCCACTATCTGCCAGTGGTATACCCCATGGAGAGGTTTGTTTTTCCATGGAACTTTCTCCTTTTCTAAATCTTCTGTTGTGTCAGGCATTCCCTTAACAGTTCATCTTTGGGTACCATCTTCTTAATGTACAGTCAGTCTCTCTCTCTCTTTTTATTATATATTTTAGTGCTTTGAAGATAAATCACTGTGAGTACTGGGATTAAACAGTGAACGCTCTGCCATTGGCTGCCGATCATTTGACATACACTGGATGGTTGACTAAGCAGAGGGATTGTCAACCTGAAGCTTCACAATATCTCCTGTAAAGTCCTTCTAAAAGTGTGAGCTGAAAATTCCACAGAGACTTACGTCAACCCATTTAACTTAAAAATATACAGCATTCCAGAGCAGTCAGACAGGTTGCACAAGATAGGACATCTTTTTCCTTTCCTCTTTGGTAGAAAGGCAATATGTGCGGTTAATATGGCAGTGAGCGGAGCATTGGTTCTATCTAGACTAGGACTCCATCCGTCAACATATATTTATTGGACACTAACAATGCTCGATTCACATTTCTTATAACAGGACAGCAGGACTGTGAAACAAGCAACTCTAAATCGAACGTGCACAACGCACTTCAAATCATAACGAGTGTCTGGTACAATGTATTTTTGTCTTTAATTTATTGTTCCTTTCTTTTGGTCCATTACTTAAAAACAACATAAAAAGTTTGTAACAGAAACTGTCCACAAGACACAGGAGAAGGTTTAAGGCTTGGTCTTCCCGATACGTCCACATTGGCCATTGCTGGTCAATATTTAGCCATTCGGAAAAAAATCTGAAGTGAAGGAAGATGATTGTCCATTTTCCTTATCTAAAAGGCAAGCAGAGGTGACAGTGTTCAAATTATGGCTAATCAACATCCACAGTACTTCATTAAATTCAAAATCCTTCCATTTAATCCAAGCATGTGAAACTCGTGGCCCACGGGCCGCTTGAGGCCCACAATGAATATCTTTGCAGCCGAGTGAGCCGCGAGTTTGCCATGATTACTAAGGCAGAGTAGGCACCTGCTCTCCTTACATTGCAGGTGTCTACTCTGCTAAAATTTACCTGATACCGGCCGGAGGAGACTAACCTGGCTGCAGCGAGGGGTCTCAGTCTTCCTACTCCTCACTGCTCCCTCAAACAAACCATGTATGCCCCAAATAACGACAGACACTAAAACTTGGATATAACAGGCCACAGCATTTATTATAACAACCAAATACTGTATAACGCATCCAAACGTATAAAACAGTACATAGTAAAACGATCATAAATTAACAAATGAATAACATTACATTATGTCATACAGTAATTTAACCAAAAACGTCCTTGATAATTCTAACACACCCCTTCCCAAAGGCTCTCACCTCCCCCCTCGGCATAATAAATTCCTCTTCCATTTTTGGGGCTCCCCACCAGTCGTCTTTTAGCTTGGTGGGGACTCGGACATAATGCTCCCCACCAGATGGTTTTTAGTTCGGCGGGGACACGTCCAACCTGGTACCCCTTGGGGTTCACCATAAGAGACAGGGGAGGATGAGACCCGGCCATTATCCCCTTACTCATCTGTGACGAGAGCAATCTCCCCACATTGCATTGGAGAAGCCTGGTTGCCCGCCTGCTGCCTTTGGACTATGGACCAGACTTTAAAAGACTTTATTTTCCCTGCAGAAAAGCTTATTCGTGCCTTTCTGCCGGGGTGTTCGGTAGATTTTATCTACCGAACAAACTGCCGAAGGAGCGACCACCTGGGAGCTGGAGTGTGCCACCAATTTACCTCCCTGAAGCTGCGGTTAACCGCAGCTTAATTGACGAATACAGGGTGGTCTTTGTTCCTTTACCGAACACGTGGCGGCGGCCATTTTAAAAGTCCAGAGCGGCCAGCGGTGTTCAGCGCTTACACAATGGATCTAAAAACGGACACTTATTTGCACGAACACCGCTGAGCCGTCCGCCTCCTGGTTCTTATTCGTACCGATTGAACCGAACACAGGTTCATCCGGTATTTTGTTATGTGAATGTGTTAACCCAGATAGCTATGCCATGGAGCCCATTCGTGTACTTAAATACTTTGGCTCCATGGCAATTGAACTGTGTGAATAGGATCTGAGCGCTATTCGGTAGTTTTGTACGCTCAGATCCCAGCTATCTGGGGATATGTGACATGTCTGTGTTTCATGTATAAAATGTGACTTTGTGTATTTTAAAGTATTTTAATGCTTTGTGCTCACCACGTGCATAATGGAGTCTTGCTTCTGTCCTGGGAGATAATTGAATTACTTCTCAATTATCTCCAGGGCAGAAGGGAGGAAGCCAGGATGCATTGTGGGAAAGTATTGTGACTGTATGTCCTAAACTTCTACCTGTCTGTCTTTTGTTACAGTCTCCCATCTGGTCCCCTAGGGGAGTGTCCACCAAGTGGGAGACCTGCATAAATACTGGGCGGGTAGCCTATAATAAACCAGACCACTGCTTGACCCTCAACACGGAGCCTTGTCTCGTTCTTGGGGGGATTCACTGTATGCTGATAGAGACTGACTGCCAGGAGTGTAAGCCGCTTGGGAGCTTTTCTTGTTCGTCTGCTAGCAGCTATTCGTGAGGATCCAGTTCGGGAGTTTGGAGTGCTACCTTATTCCCTTGTATGCAGTTCGGGAGAAGCCAGGAGAAGGAGAGAAGCCGCCCGGCCAACAGACCCCGCCGGCAAAGGCTGGGTGGGAACCAGGGGAGAGGGAAGAACGGTCAGAGGAGAGCCCAGAGGCCTAGTAATTGTAGAAGAAACACCCTCTCCACCCGTGGGAGAGACTCACCACGCGTTCCCCGAAGGGGCCTACTCGCCACTGCCACATCCCATGCGCCACCTGGGTCGATCGCTGAGAAGACATCCGGCCACCTGAGCGTAAAGCGGCCACCTGAGCATAAAGCGGCGTCCTGGACACCAGGGACAGAGGGGGAGATAGGCTGGGTGGCAGGCTGCGCGCCATGTGGCTATGGCACGCAGACCTGTTGCAGACTTGGGCCCGGGCTGCAGCTCTTATACTGGGCCCGAGGAGAGGAACTAAGGTTCAGCCGAGCTGAGAGCAGGTGTGCCGACCCGCATGGGAGCCACACAGCGGAGAGGGGAGACTGCACCACTAGACGGCTGGGGCTTGAGAAAGCGAGCAAATTGCTTGCGGAGCTCCTGGCCACCGGCCACTGCTGCTTCAGCCCTGAGGGCTGACAGGATGGCTTGAACATCCATGCCACAGGCAGAGATCACCAACAGGCCCAAATAACAGGAGGAATTTTACTGATTTGTCACCACCCACTTCCTCACATACCATACTCCCACACATAACAAACAGTCAATCATGTTTCATCCATCCCACATTCATACATGTTCCCTTGTCCGCTAGGCTGCACTCTGCCTTGACGTCATTCCAGCACCAAGCATCACTAAACTGCGCACATGAGGGAGCAGGAAGACTGAGCTCCCGAGAGAAGATCCCCATCGGCCTCCAGGAGGAGCCCCACACCAGCTCCCGTAGGTAGGGAGCAAGAAAGAAAATTATTTTAGTGTGTACAAGAATGTGGAAATGTGTGCGTGTGTGTGTGTCAGAGTGTGCGTGTGTTGGTCAGTGTTGCGATGACCATGGTTTAGTAGAGGGAGGTGCTGGGATTAAGTATAGAGGAGGTGGGGGGGGAGAGATTGGGAATTAGTACAGAGGGGGGGACTGGGTTTTAGTAGAGCAGGTCTTGAGTTTAGTAGAGGTGGATTTTTTTTATACAGGGTTAAACATTGCTGTAACCTGCATTCACAGAAAGGAAACCCGTTCTATTCATTCCACGTGGAAGGTTTCCTCCTGCTATTGGATCATTCGCTATATACAGGGTTAAACATTGCTGTAACCTGCATTCACAGAAAGGTAGTGATGTACCGAACTGTCCGCCGGCGAACAGTTCCCGGCGAAATTAGCGTGTTCGCGTTCGCCGCGGCGGGCGGACACATGCGCAGTTCGATCCGCCCCCTATTCGTCATCATTGGGCAAACTTTGACCCTGTGCCTCTCGGTCAGCAGACACATTCCAGCCAATCAGCAGCACTCCCTCCCTTCCACACCCTCCAACCTCCCTCCCAGCATCCATTTTCGATTCATTCGGAAGATGCATGCTTAGTGAGAGGAGGGAAAGTTTAGCTGCTGCTGATTAGATAGGGAAATTGATAGCTAGGCTAGGGTATTCAGTGTCCACTACAATCAAGAAGGACTCATCTGATCTCTGCTGTAAGGACAGCACCCCAAAAAGCCCTTTTTAGGGCTATAACATCAGGCTGCTTTTTTTTTTTCTATCCTGTGTAATGTAATTGCAGGTGCTCTGCAGACCTGTGCCAGCGTGCTTTGACAGTTGCCACTCATATCTTGTGTCTCTATAGCGTGCTTTTACAACCAAAATTTTGTTTCCACTGTAATAGAAGAGCAGTTGCCTGCCTGCCAGCTTCTGTGTGAGGTTCACATTGGATACTGTGCCTATTTGCCCAGTGCCACCACTCATATCTGTTTTAACAATAGGTTAAGCTTTACATTTAAAATAAATATTTTTTTTTCACTGTAATAGAAGAGCAGTTGCCTGCCTGCCAGCTTCTGTGTGAGGTTCACATTGGATACTGTGCCCACTAGCCCAGTGCCACCACTCATATCTGTTTTAACAATTGGTTAAGCTTTAGATTTAAAATAAATAAAAAAATTTCACTGTAATAGAAGATCAGTTGCCTGCCTGCCTGCCAGCTTCTGTGTCAGGTTGGATGCCTTGCCCATTTGCACGGTCAGTGCCACCACTCATATCTGTTTTAACAATTGGTTAAGCTTTAGATTTTAAATAAATAATTTTTTTCACTGTAATAGAAGAGCAGTTGCCTGCCTGCCAGCTTCTGTGTGAGGTTCACATTGGATACTGTGCCCACTAGCCCAGTGCCACCACTCATATCTGTTTTAACAATTGGTTAAGCTTTACATTTAAAATAAATAATTTTTTTTCACTGTAATAGAAGAGCAGTTGCCTGCCTGCCAGCTTCTGTGTCAGGTTGGATGCCTTGCCCATTTGCACGGTCAGTGCCACCACTCATATCTGTTTTAACAATTGGTTAAGCTTTAGATTTTAAATAAATATTTTTTTTCACTGTAATAGAAGAGCAGTTGCCTGCCTGCCAGCTTCTGTGTGAGGTTCACATTGGATACTGTGCCCACTAGCCCAGTGCCACCACTCATATCTGTTTTAACAATTGGTTAAGCTTTAGATTTAAAATAAATAATTTTTTTTCACTGTAATAGAAGAGCAGTTGCCTGCCTGCCAGCTTCTGTGTGAGGTTCACATTGGATACTGTGCCCACTAGCCCAGTGCCACCACTCATATCTGTTTTAACAATTGGTTAAGCTTTAGATTTTAAAGAAATCATTTTTTTTCACTGTAATAGAAGATCAGTTAGTTGTCTGCAAGCATCTGGGTGTCAGGCCTACTTCAGCGTGTGCTCTACAGACCTGTGCCAGCGTGCTTTGACAGTTGCCAATCATATCTGGTGTCTCTATAGCGTGCTTTTACAACCAAAATTTTGTTTCCACTGTAATAGAAGAGCAGTTGCCTGCCTGCCAGCTTCTGTGTGAGGTTCACATTGGATACTGTGCCTACTTGCCCAGTGCCACCACTCATATCTGTTTTAACAATTGGTTAAGCTTTACATTTAAAATAAATATTTTTTTTTCACTGTAATAGAAGAGCAGTTAGTTGTCTGCAAGCGTCTGGGTGTCAGGCCTACTTCAGCGTGTGCTCTGCAGACCTGTGCCAGCGTGCTTTGACAGTTGCCAATCATATCTGGTGTCTCTTTAGTGTGCTTTTACAAAGAAAAAAGGTTTCCAGTGTAAGCTAATAGCAGACAGTCAGTGTCCTTCAAGCGGCTCTGTCAGGCCTTCCTTCAGCGTGTGCCCTGCACAACCCTGCCAGCGTGCTTTGACAGTTGCTACTCATATCTTGTGTCTCTATAGCGTGCTTTTACAACCAAAATTTTGTTTCCACTGTAATAGAAGAGCAGTTGCCTGCCTGCCAGCTTCTGTGTGAGGTTCACATTGGATACTGTGCCCACTAGCCCAGTGCCACCACTCATATCTGTTTTAACAATAGGTTAAGCTTTACATTTAAAATAAATATTTTTTTTTCACTGTAATAGAAGAGCAGTTGCCTGCCTGCCAGCTTCTGTGTGAGGTTCACATTGGATACTGTGCCCACTAGCCCAGTGCCACCACTCATATCTGTTTTAACAATTGGTTAAGCTTTAGATTTAAAATAAATAAAAAAATGTCACTGTAATAGAAGATCAGTTGCCTGCCTGCCTGCCAGCTTCTGTGTCAGGTTGGATGCCTTGCCCATTTGCACGGTCAGTGCCACCACTCATATCTGTTTTAACAATTGGTTAAGCTTTAGATTTTAAATAAATAATTTTTTTCACTGTAATAGAAGAGCAGTTGCCTGCCTGCCAGCTTCTGTGTGAGGTTCACATTGGATACTGTGCCCACTAGCCCAGTGCCACCACTCATATCTGTTTTAACAATTGGTTAAGCTTTACATTTAAAATAAATAATTTTTTTTCACTGTAATAGAAGAGCAGTTGCCTGCCTGCCAGCTTCTGTGTCAGGTTGGATGCCTTGCCCATTTGCACGGTCAGTGCCACCACTCATATCTGTTTTAACAATTGGTTAAGCTTTAGATTTTAAATAAATATTTTTTTTCACTGTAATAGAAGAGCAGTTGCCTGCCTGCCAGCTTCTGTGTGAGGTTCACATTGGATACTGTGCCCACTAGCCCAGTGCCACCACTCATATCTGTTTTAACAATTGGTTAAGCTTTAGATTTAAAATAAATATTTTTTTTTCACTGTAATAGAAGAGCAGTTGCCTGCCTGCCAGCTTCTGTGTGAGGTTCACATTGGATACTGTGCCCACTAGCCCAGTGCCACCACTCATATCTGTTTTAACAATTGGTTAAGCTTTAGATTTTAAAGAAATCATTTTTTTTCACTGTAATAGAAGATCAGTTAGTTGTCTGCAAGCATCTGGGTGTCAGGCCTACCTCAGCGTGTGCTCTGCAGACCTGTGCCAGCGTGCTTTGACAGTTGCCAATCATATCTGGTGTCTCTATAGCGTGCTTTTACAACCAAAATTTTGTTTCCACTGTAATAGAAGAGCAGTTGCCTGCCTGCCAGCTTCTGTGTGAGGTTCACATTGGATACTGTGCCTACTTGCCCAGTGCCACCACTCATATCTGTTTTAACAATTGGTTAAGCTTTACATTTAAAATAAATATTTTTTTTTCACTGTAATAGAAGAGCAGTTAGTTGTCTGCAAGCGTCTGGGTGTCAGGCCTACTTCAGCGTGTGCTCTGCAGACCTGTGCCAGCGTGCTTTGACAGTTGCCAATCATATCTGGTGTCTCTTTAGCGTGCTTTTACAAAGAAAAAAGGTTTCCAGTGTAAGCTAATAGCAGACAGTCAGTGTCCTTCAAGCGGCTCTGTCAGGCCTTCCTTCAGCGTGTGCCCTGCACAACCCTGCCAGCGTGCTTTGACAGTTGCTACTCATATCTTGTGTCTCTATAGCGTGCTTTTACAACCAAAATTTTGTTTCCACTGTAATAGAAGAGCAGTTGCCTGCCTGCCAGCTTCTGTGTGAGGTTCACATTGGATACTGTGCCCACTAGCCCAGTGCCACCACTCATATCTGTTTTAACAATTGGTTAAGCTTTACATTTAAAATAAATATTTTTTTTTCACTGTAATAGAAGAGCAGTTAGTTGTCTGCAAGCGTCTGTGTTTCAGGCCTACTTCAGCGTGTGCTCTGCAGACCTGTGCCAGCGTGCTTTGACAGTTGCCACTCATATCTTGTGTCTCTATAGCGTGCTTTTACAACCAAAATTTTGTTTCCACTGTAATAGAAGAGCAGTTGCCTGCCTGCCAGCTTCTGTGTGAGGTTCACATTGGATACTGTGCCCACTAGCCCAGTGCCACCACTCATATCTGTTTTAACAATTGGTTAAGCTTTAGATTTAAAATAAATAATTTTTTTTCACTATAATAGAAGAGCAGTTGCCTGCCTGCCAGCTTCTGTGTCAGGTTGGATGCCTTGCCCATTTGCACAGTCAGTGCCACCACTCATATCTGTTTTAACAATAGCTTAAGCTTTAGATTTTAAAGAAATCATTTTTTTTCACTGTAATAGAAGATCAGTTAGTTGTCTGCAAGCATCTGGGTGTCAGGCCTACTTCAGCGTGTGCTCTGTAGACCTGTTCCAGCGTGCTTTGACAGTTGCCAATCATATTTGGTGTCTCTATAGCGTGCTTTTAAAACCAAAATTTGTTTTTCACTGTTATAGATTGAATAGCAGTTACTTGTCTTCAAGCGGGTGTCTCAGGCCTACAGTGTGTGCTCTGCAGAACTGTTCCAGTGCACATTGCCAATCATATCTGGTGTCTCTATAGCGTGCTTTTAAAACCAAAATTTGTTTTTCACTGTTATAGATTGAATAGCAGTTACTTGTCTTCAAGCGGCTCTGTCAGTCCTTCCTTCAGCGTGTGCTCTGCAGAACTGTTCCAGTGCACATTGCCAATCATATCTGGTCTCACAGTAGCTTGCACGCATAGTACCACTAATCCCCCAAAAAATGACAGGCAGAGGCAGGCCACCCCACAGGGGCCGTCGTGGTCGTGGTGCTGTGATTCCCTTTTGCCCTAGAATAATGCCCAGTTTTCAGAAGCCACGTACCCTGAACTTGAAAAGTTCTGAGGACTTAGTTGACTGGCTAACACAGGACACCCAATCTTGTACAGCCTCCGCTCGGAACCTTGACGCACCATCCTCCTCCAGCTTAGCTTCAGGCACCTCTCAAGATAGCATTCAGCCGCCTGCCGCCACCACCAAAACACCACCACAGCTGCTTTACTTGGTATGTCAGAGGAGTTATTCACACACCCGTTTGAAGAAATGAGTGATGCGCAACCATTATTGCTAGAGGATGTAGATAACAGGGATATGTCTCAGGCAGGCAGCATTAAACACATGGAGGTACGGTGTGATGATGATGATGTTGTACCCGCTGCTGCTTCCTTTTCTGAGTTGTCAGATACAAGCGAAGCGGTTGATGATGACGATGCGTCCATGGATGTCACGTGGGTGCCCGCTCGGCAAGAAGAAGAACAGGGCGAAAGTTCAGATGGGGAGACAGAGAGGAGGAGGAGGAGACGAGTTGGAAGCAGGGGGGGGTCGTCGCAAGGAGCTAGTGGCACAGTCAGACAGCATGCATCGGCACCCGGGGTCAGCCCGACAGCACGCCAATCAACACATGCTGTGTCCACCACCAGAATGCCGTCATTGCAGAGCTCAGCAGTGTGGCATTTTTTTTGTGTGTCTGCCTCTGACAACAGCGATGCCATTTGCAACCTGTGCCAAAGGAAACTGAGTCGTGGGAGGTCCAACACCCACCTAGGTACAACTGCTTTGCGTAGGCACATGATCTCACATCACAAACGCCTATGGGATCAACACATGAGTACAAGCAGCACGCCTACTCTAAGCCGCCATCCTCCTCCTGGTCCAGCATCTTCAGCCACGTCAACCACTGCTGTCCTTCTTGCCCCCTCTCAACCATCCGCCACTCCGTCTCCCGCCTTGAGCAGTTCCCGCTCATCTGCCCACAGTCATGTGTCTGTCAAGGACATGTTTGAGCGTAAGAAGCCAATGTCACCAAGTCACCCCCTTGCCCAGCGTCTGACAGCTGGCTTGTCCGAACTATTAGCCCGCCAGCTTTTACCATACAATCTGGTTGAGTCTGAGGCGTTCAAAAAATTTGTAGCTATTGGGACACCGCAGTGGAAGGTACCCGGCCGAAATTTCTTTTCACAAAAGGCAATCCCCAACCTGTACTCGATTGTGCAAAAGGAAGTAATGGCTTGTCTGGCACACAGTGTTGGGGCAAGAGTCCATCTGACCACTGATACCTGGTCTGCAAAGCATGGTATATCACCTACACTGCGCATTGGGTAAACCTGCTGACGGCTGCCAAGCAAGGAATGCGTGGCATTGCAGAGGAGTTGGTGACACCGCCACGAATTGCAGGCAGTCCTGCTGCCACCTCCTCTACTCCTCCTACTCCATCCTCTTCCATAACCTCCTCGGCTGAGTCCTCTTGTGCCGCTGCTTCTTGCTCCACATCAACGGCACCCCCCCAGCTCACCAGGTACTATTCCACATCCCGGATACGGCAGTGTCACGCCGTCTTGGGTTTGACTTGCTTGAAAGCAGAGAGTCACACCGGACAAGCACTCCTGTCCGCCCTGAACGCACAGGTGGAAAAGTGGCTGACTCCGCAGCAACTGGATATCGGCAAAGTGGTGTGTGACAACGGAAAAAATCTGATAGCGGCATTGAAGTTGGGCAAGTTGGCACATGTGTGTAATCTGATCGTACAACGCTTTGTGCATAAGTACACAGGCTTACAGGACGTCCTGAAGCAGGCCAGGAAGGTGTGTGGCCATTTCAGGCGTTCCTACACGGCCATGGCTCACTTTGCCGATATCCAGCGGCGAAACAACATGCCAGTGAGGCGCTTGATTTGTGACAGCCCTACACGTTGGAATTCAACACTCCTAATGTTCGACCGCCTGCTCCAACAAGAAAAAGCTGTTAATGAATATTTGTATGACCGGGGTGCTAGGACAGCCTCTGGGGAGCTGGGAATTTTTTTGCCACGTTACTGGACGCTCATGCGCAATGCCTGTAGGCTCATGCGTCCTTTTGAGGCGGTGACAAACCTAGTCAGTCGCAACGAAGGCACCATCAGCGACATCATACCATTTGTTTTCTTCAAGGAGCATGCCCTGCGAAGAGTGCTGGATCAGGCTGTAGATGAGCGTGAAGAGGAAGAGGAAGAGTTGTGGTCACCATCACCACCAGAAACAGCCTTATCAGCATCGCTTGCTGGACCTGCGGCAACGCTGGAAGAGGATTGTGAGGAAGAGGAGTCAGAGGAGGATTGTAGCTTTGAGGAGGAGGAGGAGGAGCAAGACCAAACACAACAGGCATCCCAGGGTGCTCGTTGTCACCTATCTGGTACCCGTGGTGTTGTACGTGGCTGGGGGGAAGAACATACCTTCAATGACATCAGTGAGGAGGAGGAACGGGAAATGAGTAGCTCGGCATCCAACCTTGTGCAAATGGGGTCTTTCATGCTGTCCTGCCTGTTGAGGGACCCTCGTATCAAAAGGCTGAAGGAGAACGACCTGTACTGGGTGTCCACGCTACTAGACCCCCGGTATAAGCAGAAAGTGGCGGAAATGTTACCCAATTACAACAAGTCGGAAAGGATGCAGCATTTGCAAAATAAATTAAAAAGTATGCTTTACACAGCGTATAAGGGTGATGTCACAGCACAACGGGAATCTAACAGGGGGAGAGGTGGAAGTCATCCTCCTCCTCCTCCTCCCACGACCACGCCGGCAAGGACAGGACGCTTTAAAGACCTGTTGTTGATGGAGGACATGCGGACCTTTTTAAGTCCTATGCATCGCCACAGCCCTTCGGGATCCACCCTCAGAGAGCGACTCGACCGACAGGTAGCAGACTACCTCGCCTTAACTGCAGATATCGACACTCTGAGGAGCGATGAACCCCTTGACTACTGGGTGTGCAGGCTTGACCTGTGGCCTGAGCTATCCCTATTTGCGATAGAACTTCTGAAAGGACCTTCAGTGAAGGAGGTATTGTCACTGAAAAGAGAAGTCGCCTAGGTCAAAAAAGTCTAGATTACCTCACCTTTATTAAGATGAATGAGGGATGGATCCCGAAGGGACTGACACTGGGCGATACATTCGCTTAAAAAAGGCCTGATGAGATGAGCTGCCTTGGGCTAAAACGCTGCTGTATTTTAGCTCTGAATGACGTTTGACTTGCATGACTTATCCGCCACCAACTAGGGTTCAAGCCGCCATGTTTTAGGGCACTTTCTGCCTGTGAAACAAACATCAATTTTTCTGGCCGCTGCTACAGCAGCGGCTGCAACAATACCAAATTTTTCAGGCATGTGTACATGCCTAATTTTTAGGCCCACTGGTGCAGCACTGTGGCTTCAAAAACCAAACCAAAAATTAAAATCCTCCAAGATGGCACCAATATACCAGTGGTCTAAGCATCTTCCCACCTTGGCCTAAAAAGGGGAGGTGATTCAACAATTAAAAATCTCTGCCATTTACACGTCCACTGATAGGAGACGCGGAAGGTATTAAACTGATATGAACAATACTCCACTCCTATCAGTAGGTCCGTCCCATTGTGATTTATGCCCCCCACGCACCGCGCAGGGATGGGGGCCGGGGGGGAGGAAAGTAGGCCCCCCATTGTGATTTATGCCCCCCACCCACCGCGCAGGGGTGGGGGCCGAGGGGGGGAGGACAGTAGGTCACCCCATTGTGATTTATGGCCCCCACCCACCGCGCAGGGGTTGGGGAGGACAGTAGCTCCCCCCAGTGTGTATCAGGGGCTTTGAGGACAGGTGTCAATCCATACCTGCCAAGTGACCCTATATAGGGGGAACAGTCTCTATTCTGCTCTGTGTCAGTGTGTATCATGGTCTCTGTGGACGGTGAACAGTCTCTATTCTGCTCTGTGTCAGTGTGTATCATGGTCTCTGTGGACAGGGAACAGTCTCTATTCTGCTCTGTGTCAGTGTGTATCAGGGGTTTTGAGGACAGGTGTCAATCCATATCTGCCAAGTGACCCGATGTAGGGGGAACAGTCTCTATTCTGCTCTGTGTCAGTGTGTATCAGGGATCATTAGGATAGGTGTCAATCCACATCTGCCAAGTGACCCTATGTAGGGGGAACAGTCTCTATTCTGCTCTGTGTCAGTGTGTATCAGGGGTTTTGAGGACAGGTGTCAATCCATACCTGCCAAGTGACCCTATGTAGGGGGAACAGTCTCTATTCTGCTCTGTGTCAGTGTGTATCAGGGATCATTAGGATAGGTGTCAATCCATATCTGCCAAGTGACCCTATGTAGGGGGAACAGTCCCTATTCTGCTCTGTGTCAGTGTGTATCAGGGGTTTTGAGGACAGGTGTCAATCCATATCTGCCAAGTGACCCTATGTAGGGGGAACAGTCTCTATTCTGCTCTGTGTCAGTGTGTATCAGGGGTTTTGAGGACAGGTGTCAATCCATATCTGCCAAGTGACCCTATGTAGGGGGAACAGTCCCTATTCTGCTCTGTGTCAGTGTGTATCAGGGGTTTTGAGGACAGGTGTCAATCCATATCTGCCAAGTGACCCTATGTAGGGGGAACAGTCTCTATTCTGCTCTGTGTCAGTGTGTATCAGGGGTTTTGAGGACAGGTGTCAATCCATATCTGCCAAGTGACCCTTTGTAGGGGGAACAGTCTCTATTCTGCTCTGTGTCAGTGTGTATCAGGGATCATTAGGATAGGTGTCAATCCATATCTGCCAAGTGACCCTATGTAGGGGGAACAGTCCCTATTCTGCTCTGTGTCAGTGTGTATCAGGGGTTTTGAGGACAGGTGTCAATCCATATCTGCCAAGTGACCCTATGTAGGGGGAACAGTCCCTATTCTGCTCTGTGTCAGTGTGTATCAGGGGTTTTGAGGACAGGTGTCAATCCATATCTGCCAAGTGACCCTATGTAGGGGGAACAGTCTCTATTCTACTCTGTGTCAGTGTGTATCATGGTCTCTGTGGACGGTGAACAGTCTCTATTCTGCTCTGTGTCAGTGTGTATCATGGTCTCTGTGGACAGGGAACAGTCTCTATTCTGCTCTGTGTCAGTGTGTATCAGGGGTTTTGAGGACAGGTGTCAATCCATATCTGCCAAGTGACCCTATGTAGGGGGAACAGTCCCTATTCTGCTCTGTGTCAGTGTGTATCAGGGGTTTTGAGGACAGGTGTCAATCCATATCTGCCAAGTGACCCTATGTAGGGGGAACAGTCTCTATTCTGCTCTGTGTCAGTGTGTATCAGGGATCATTAGGATAGGTGTCAATCCATATCTGCCAAGTGACCCTATGTAGGGGGAACAGTCTCTATTCTGCTCTGTGTCAGTGTGTATCAGGGATCATTAGGATAGGTGTCAATCCATATCTGCCAAGTGACCCTATGTAGGGGTAACAGTCTCTATTCTGCTCTGTGTCAGTGTGTATTATGGTCTCTGTGGACGGTGAACAGTCTCTATTCTGCTCTGTGTCAGTGTGTATCATGGTCTCTGTGGACAGGGGACAGTCTCTATTCTGCTCTGTGTCAGTGTGTATCAGGGGTTTTGAGGACAGGTGTCAATCCATATCTGCCAAGTGACCCTATGTAGGGGGAACAGTCCCTATTCTGCTCTGTGTCAGTGTGTATCAGGGGTTTTGAGAACAGGTGTCAATCCATATCTGCCAAGTGACCCTATGTAGGGGGAACAGTCTCTATTCTGCTCTGTGTCAGTGTGTATCAGGGCTGGGCTTTGAGGACAGGTGTCAATGTTAGGTGATTTCTGCCCTTTATGGATTAAAAGCAGACTCTGCATCAACTGTGCAATTTTCCATGGGAGTTTTGCCATGGATCCCCCTCTGGCATGCCACAGTCCAGGTGTTAGTCCCCTTGAAACAACTTTTCCATCACTATTGTGGCCAGAAAGAGTCCCTGTTGTTTTTAAAATTCGCCTGCCCATTGAAGTCAATGGCGGTTCGCGACAACACTACAGAAAGGAAACCCGTTCTATTCATTCACTCCACGTGGAAGGATTCCTCCTGCTATTGGATCATTCGCTATATACAGGGTTAAACATTGCTGTAACCTGCGTTCACAGAAAGGAAACCCATTCTATTCATTCATTCCACGTGGAAGGATTCCTCCTGCTATTGGATCATTCGCTATATACAGGGTTAAACATTGCTGTAACCTGCGTTCACAGATAGGAAACCCGTTCTATTCATTCATTCCACGTGGAAGGTTTCCTCCTCCTATTGGATCATTCGCTATATACAGGGTTAAACATTGCTGTAACCTGCTTTCACAGAAAGGAAACCCGTTCTATTCATTCATTCCACGTGGAAGGATTCCTCCTGCTATTGGATCATTCACTATATACAGGGTTAAACATTGCTGTAACCTGCGTTCACAGATAGGAAACCCGTTCTATTCATTCACTCCACGTGGAAGGATTCCTCCTGCTATTGGATCATTCGCTATATACAGGGTTAAACATTGCTGTAACCTGCGTTCACAGAAAGGAAACCCGTTCTATTCATTCATTCCACGTGGAACGTTTCCTCCTGCTATTGGATCATTCGCTATATACAGGGTTAAACATTGCTGTAACCTGCTTTCACAGAAAGGAAACCCGTTCTATTCATTCATTCCACGTGGAAGGATTCCTCCTGCTATTGGATCATTCACTATATACAGGGTTAAACATTGCTGTAACCTGCGTTCACAGAAAGGAAACCCGTTCTATTCATTCACTCCAAGTGGAAGGTTTCCTCCTGCTATTGGATCATTCACTATATACAGGGTTAAACATTGCTGTAACCTGCGTTCACAGATAGGAAACCCGTTCTATTCATTCATTCCACGTGGAAGGTTTCCTCCTCCTATTGGATCATTCACTATATACAGGGTTAAACATTGCTGTAACCTGCGTTCACAGAAAGGAAACCCGTTCTATTCATTCATTCCACGTGGAAGGATTCCTCCTGCTATTGGATCATTCAATATATACAGGGTTAAACATTGCTGTAACCTGCGTTCACAGAAAGGAAACCCGTTCTATTCATTCATTCCAAGTGGAAGGCTTCCTCCTCCTATTGGATCATTCGCTATATACAGGGTTAAACATTGCTGTAACCTGCGTTCACAGAAAGGAAACCCGTTCTATTCATTCACTCCAAGTGGAAGGTTTCCTCCTGCTATTGGATCATTCACTATATACAGGGTTAAACATTGCTGTAACCTGCGTTCACAGATAGGAAACTCGTTCTATTCATTCATTCCACGTGGAAGGTTTCCTCCTCCTATTGGATCATTCACTATATACAGGGTTAAACATTGCTGTAACCTGCGTTCACAGACAGGAAACCCGTTCTATTCATTCACTCCAAGTGGAAGGATTCCTCCTGCTATTGGATCATTCGCTATATACAGGGTTAAACATTGCTGTAACCTGCGTTCACAGAAAGGAAACCCGTTCTATTCATTCATTCCAAGTGGAAGGTTTCCTCCTGCTATTGGATCATTCACTATATACAGGGTTAAACATTGCTGTAACCTGCGTTCACAGAAAGGAAACCCGTTCTATTCATTCACTCCAAGTGGAAGGATTCCTCCTGCTATTGGATCATTCGCTATATACAGGGTTAAACATTGCTGTAACCTTCATTCACAGACAGGAAACCCGTTCTATTCATTCATTCCACGTGGAAGGATTCCTCCTGCTATTGGATCATTCGCTATATACAGGGTTAAACATTGCTGTAACCTGCGTTCACAGAAAGTAAACCCGTTCTATTCATTCATTCCAAGTGGAAGGCTTCCTCCTCCTATTGGATCATTCGCTATATACAGGGTTAAACATTGCTGTAACCTGCGTTCACAGAAAGGAAACCCGTTCTATTCATTCACTCCAAGTGGAAGGTTTCCTCCTGCTATTGGATCATTCACTATATACAGGGTTAAACATTGCTGTAACCTGCGTTCACAGATAGGAAACTCGTTCTATTCATTCATTCCACGTGGAAGGTTTCCTCCTCCTATTGGATCATTCACTATATACAGGGTTAAACATTGCTGTAACCTGCGTTCACAGACAGGAAACCCGTTCTATTCATTCACTCCAAGTGGAAGGATTCCTCCTGCTATTGGATCATTCGCTATATACAGGGTTAAACATTGCTGTAACCTGCGTTCACAGAAAGGAAACCCGTTCTATTCATTCACTCCACGTGGAAGGATTCCTCCTGCTATTGGATCATTCGCTATATACAGGGTTAAACATTGCTGTAACCTGCGTTCACAGAAAGGAAACCCGTTCTATTCATTCATTCCACGTGGAACGTTTCCTCCTGCTATTGGATCATTCGCTATATACAGGGTTAAACATTGCTGTAACCTGCTTTCACAGAAAGGAAACCCGTTCTATTCATTCATTCCACGTGGAAGGATTCCTCCTGCTATTGGATCATTCACTATATACAGGGTTAAACATTGCTGTAACCTGCGTTCACAGAAAGGAAACCCGTTCTATTCATTCACTCCAAGTGGAAGGTTTCCTCCTGCTATTGGATCATTCACTATATACAGGGTTAAACATTGCTGTAACCTGCGTTCACAGATAGGAAACCCGTTCTATTCATTCATTCCACGTGGAAGGTTTCCTCCTCCTATTGGATCATTCACTATATACAGGGTTAAACATTGCTGTAACCTGCGTTCACAGATAGGAAACTCGTTCTATTCATTCATTCCACGTGGAAGGTTTCCTCCTCCTATTGGATCATTCACTATATACAGGGTTAAACATTGCTGTAACCTGCGTTCACAGACAGGAAACCCGTTCTATTCATTCACTCCAAGTGGAAGGATTCCTCCTGCTATTGGATCATTCGCTATATACAGGGTTAAACATTGCTGTAACCTGCGTTCACAGAAAGGAAACCCGTTCTATTCATTCATTCCAAGTGGAAGGTTTCCTCCTGCTATTGGATCATTCACTATATACAGGGTTAAACATTGCTGTAACCTGCGTTCACAGAAAGGAAACCCGTTCTATTCATTCACTCCAAGTGGAAGGATTCCTCCTGCTATTGGATCATTCGCTATATACAGGGTTAAACATTGCTGTAACCTGCGTTCACAGAAAGGAAACCCGTTCTATTCATTCATTCCACGTGGAAGGTTTCCTCCTGCTATTGGATCATTCGCTATATACAGGGTTAAACATTGCTGTAACCTGCGTTCACAGATAGGAAACCCGTTCTATTCATTCACTCCATGTGGAAGGTTTCCTCCTGCTATTGGATCATTCGCTATATACAGGGTTAAACATTGCTGTAACCTGCGTTCACAGATAGGAAACCCGTTCTATTCATTCACTCCACGTGGAAGGTTTCCTCCTCCTATTGGATCATTCGCTATATACAGGGTTAAACATTACTGTAACCTGCGTTCACAGAAAGGAAACCCGTTCTATTCATTCATTCCAAGTGGAAGGATTCCTCCTGCTATTGGATCATTCGCTATATACAGGGTTAAACATTGCTGTAACCTGCGTTCACAGAAAGGATAACGCAGAACGCTGTACTTACAAAGTGAAACATGATTTAGGACTTGCTGACATTTTCATAGATGACGTCACTGATAGAAAATTGTTGCTTCTTCTTTTTCCACATTAGACCCACACAATGGTGAATAAAGATAAACTGTTCCTGTGAAAATGTGAAATATTTACATTGAGAGAGAGCCGGGGTACCAGACAAGCAGATTTTAGCTACAAATACAGTTAAAGTTTATTCTTTTTTCAATTCTAAGTATATAATTGGACATTCCAGACCAACTCCAGAATCAACCAACTGTAATCCCAAATTATACATCTTACTGTGTGTGATCAACAAAGGGTTATTGTGGGTTTAATATAAATCCTATTATTAGCGGCATTGTTTAATGAATCCCACTAATTGACATGCTATAATATAAATATTTGCACCAATTGATGCAGATACATTGTGGGTAATTTAAACCCATTTAAACTGTCAGTGATTAAAACGCTTTCTATCGAAATGACATCATTGCAAAAGGGAATTCAGCGAGATTTAATAGTTTCACGTTAGTAATCTGTTGACTAATTGTGCTATTTTTTCCGCTTGGTTTTATTTCCAGGCATAAAGGCATGCTGAGAGGTACAGACCTAAAAATGCACAGTATGTTCCTCAATGTGGCTGTAGAACTCTGATATTAGGTGTTAGGCTGTGTCACAAGAAAGTGATCACCGACTGCCAACAATGCGAGATGTAACCTCTCTCCACAAATACACAAACGATTCAATCTACTCTGTTAGACTAATTGTCCCTCTTGGCTAAATATTTTTTACTCACTTCAGTCTGGACCATGGACATCCGATAAGAACGCAGTTCGGCCACGAGTCCTAAAACATCCACAAACTCATGATCACGAATGTGCTGCATCAATCGATCCAATGCAATAAAGGTTCCTGTACGACCAACCCCCGCACTGAAACACAAGGTTTTAGCAAGTGTAATTTCACTAATAGCATCTGTATAGTAAAATGCTGTCTTTATGGAATCTCTGGCCAGACCCAGCATCACTGGACCTCCCCTAATCTGACCTAGCCAACAAATGATTTCCGAGAGGGGAACCTAGCTCTACATAAACACAAAACATAGTTCATCCTTTTTAGAAATTATGTCCACAGGTTTACAAAATGCATTACATACAATATTACACAATGATCAATAGATTACAAAGAATAAAACAAATTTGATGGATCAATCACACAGTCAGACCGCTTTCATAGACAACACAGGCTCAGATAAAATCAGACAGACAGAATGATAGTGATTGATACATTACACAGACTAGATAAGATCAGACAGACAGACAGAATGATAGCGATTGATACATTACACAGACTAGATAAGATCAGACAGACGGACAGACAGACAGAATGATAGCGATTGATAAATTACACAGACTAGATAAGATCAGACAGACGGACAGACAGAATGATAGCGATTGATAAATTACACAGACTAGATAAGATCAGACAGACAGACAGACAGAATGATAGTGATTGATAAATTATACAGACTAGATAAGATCAGACAGACGGACAGACAGAATGATAGTGATTGATAAATTACAAAGACTAGATAAGATCAGACAGACGGACAGACAGACAGAATGATAGCGATTGATAAATTACACAGACTAGATAAGATCAGACAGACAGACAGAATGATAGCAATTGATAAATTACACAGACTAGATAAGATCAGACAGACAGACAGACAGAATGATAGCGATTGATAAATTACACAGACTAGATAAAATCAGACAGACAGACAGACAGACAGACAGAATGATAGCGATTGATAAATTACACAGACTAGATAAGATCAGACAGACAGACAGACAGAATGATAGCGATTGATAAATTACACAGACTAGATAAGATCAGACAGACAGGCAGACAGACAGACAGACAGACAGACAGACAGAATGATAGCGATTGATAAATTACACAGACTAGATAAGATCAGACAGACGGACAGACAGACAGAATGATAGCGATTGATAAATTACACAGACTAGATAAGATCAGACAGACAGACAGACAGAATGATAGCGATTGATAAATTACACAGACTAGATAAGATCAGACAGACAGGCAGACAGACAGACAGACAGACAGACAGAATGATAGCGATTGATAAATTACACAGACTAGATAAGATCAGACAGACGGACAGACAGACAGAATGATAGCGATTGATAAATTACACAGACTAGATAAGATCAGACAGACAGACAGACAGAATGATAGCGATTGATAAATTACACAGACTAGATAAGATCCGACAGACAGACAGATCGAATGATACTTATCAATATATAAACTTTGACAGATGGCTCAGTTAGTCAGCAGACAGAGAGGGGAATGTAGAGTATGTTAAAGAAGGACAGATTACCTAAACAATACATTACTGAGATAGATGGACAGACATGGCTATATTAATATACAATACTGAGATAGATGGACAGACATGGCTATATTAATATACAATACTGAGATAGATGGACAGACATGACTATATTAATATACAATACTGAGATAGATGGACAGACATGACTATATTAATATACAATACTGAGATAGATGGACAGACATGGCTATATTAATATACAATACTGAGATAGATGGACAGACATGACTATATTAATATACAATACTGAGATAGATGGACAGACATGACTATATTAATATACAATACTGAGATAGATGGACAGACATGGCTATATTAATATACAATACTGAGATAGATGGACAGACATGACTATATTATTATACAATACTGAGATAGATGGACAGACATGGCTATATTAATATACAATACTGAGATAGATGGACAGACATGGCTATATTAATATACAATACTGAGATAGATGGACAGACATGACTATATTAATATACAATACTGAGATAGATGGACAGACATGATTATATTAATATACAATACTGAGATAGATGGACAGACATGGCTATATTAATATACAATACTGAGATAGATGGACAGACATGGCTATATTAATATACAATACTGAGATAGATGGACAGACATGACTATATTAATATACAATACTGAGATAGATGGACAGACATGGCTATATTAATATACAATACTGAGATAGATGGACAGACATGACTATATTAATATACAATACTGAGATAGATGGACAGACATGACTATATTAATATACAATACTGAGATAGATGGACAGACATGACTATATTAATATACAATACTGAGATAGATGGACAGACATGGCTATATTAATATACAATACTGAGATAGATGGACAGACATGGCTATATTAATATACAATACTGAGATAGATGGACAGACATGACTATATTAATATACAATACTGAGATAGATGGACAGACATGGCTATATTAATATACAATACTGAGATAGGTGGACAGACATGGCTATATTAATATACAATACTGAGATAGATGGACAGACATGACTATATTAATATACAATACTGAGATAGATGGACAGACATGACTATATTAATATACAATACTGAGATAGATGGACAGACATGACTATATTAATATACAATACTGAGATAGATGGACAGACATGACTATATTAATATACAATACTGAGATAGATGGACAGACATGGCTATATTAATATACAATACTGAGATAGATGGACAGACATGACTATATTAATATACAATACTGAGATAGATGGACAGACATGGCTATATTAATATACAATACTGAGATAGATGGACAGACATGGCTATATTAATATACAATACTGAGATAGATGGACAGACATGACTATATTAATATACAATACTGAGATAGATGGACAGACATGGCTATATTAATATACAATACTGAGCTAGATGGACAGACATGACTATATTAATATACAATACTGAGATAGATGGACAGACATGACTATATTATTATACAATACTGAGATAGATGGAGAGACATGGCTATATTAATATACAATACTGAGATAGATGGACAGACATGGCTATATTAATATACAATACTGAGATAGATGGACAGACATGATTATATTAATATACAATACTGAGATAGATGGACAGACATGACTATATTAATATACAATACTGAGATAGATGGACAGACATGGCTATATTAATATACAATACTGAGATAGATGGACAGACATGACTATATTAATATACAATACTGAGATAGATGGACAGACATGACTATATTAATATACAATACTGAGATAGATGGACAGACATGGCTATATTAATATACAATACTGAGATAGATGGACAGACATGACTATATTAATATACAATACTGAGATAGATGGACAGACATGACTATATCAATATAAAATACTGAGATAGATGGACAGACATGGCTATATTAATATACATTACTGAGATAGATGGACAGACATGGCTATATTAATATACAATACTGAGTTAGATGGACAGACATGACTATATTAATATGCAATACTGAGATAGATGGACAGACATGACTATATTAATATACAATACTGAGATAGATGGACAGACGTGACTATATTAATATACAAAACTGAGATAGATGGACAGACATGACTATATTAATATACAATACTGAGATAGATGGACAGACATGGCTATATTAATATACAATACTGAGATAGATGGACAGACATGACTATATTAATATACAATACTGAGATAGATGGACAGACATGGCTATATTAATATACAATACTGAGATAGATGGACAGACATGGCTATATTAATATACAATACTGAGATAGATGGACAGACATGACTATATTAATATACAATACTGAGATAGATGGACAGACGTGACTATATTAATATACAATACTGAGATAGATGGACAGACATGACTATATTAATATACAATACTGAGATAGATGGACAGACGTGACTATATTAATATACAATACTGAGATAGATGGACAGACATGCCTATATTAATATACAATACTGAGATAGATGGACAGACATGACTATATTAATATACAATACTGAGATAGATGGACAGACATGATTATATTAATATACAATACTGAGATAGATGGACAGACATGGCTATATTAATATACAATACTGAGATAGATGGACAGACATGATTATATTAATATACAATACTGAGATAGATGGACAGACATGACTATATTAATATACAATACTGAGATAGATGGACAGACATGACTATATTAATATACAATACTGAGATAGATGGACAGACATGACTATATTAATATACAATACTGAGATAGATGGACAGACATGGCTATATTAATATACAATACTGAGATAGATGGACAGACATGACTATATTAATATACAATACTGAGATAGATGGACAGACGTGACTATATTAATATACAATACTGAGATAGATGGACAGACATGACTATATTAATATACAATACTGAGATAGATGGACAGACGTGACTATATTAATATACAATACTGAGATAGATGGACAGACATGCCTATATTAATATACAATACTGAGATAGATGGACAGACATGACTATATTAATATACAATACTGAGATAGATGGACAGACATGCCTATATTAATATACAATACTGAGATAGATGGACAGACATGATTATATTAATATACAATACTGAGATAGATGGACAGACATGGCTATATTAATATACAATACTGAGATAGATGGACAGACATGATTATATTAATATACAATACTGAGATAGATGGACAGACATGACTATATTAATATACAATACTGAGATAGATGGACAGACATGACTATATTAATATACAATACTGAGATAGATGGACAGACATGACTATATTAATATACAATACTGAGATAGATGGACAGACATGGCTATATTAATATACAATACTGAGATAGATGGACAGACATGACTATATTAATATACAATACTGAGATAGATGGACAGACATGGCTATATTAATATACAATACTGAGATAGATGGACAGACATGGCTATATTAATATACAATACTGAGATAGATGGACAGACATGATTATATTAATATACAATACTGAGATAGATGGACAGACATGACTATATTAATATACAATACTGAGATAGATGGACAGACATGACTATATTAATATACAATACTGAGATAGATGGACAGACATGGCTATATTAATATACAATACTGAGATAGATGGACAGACATGACTATATTAATATACAATACTGAGATAGATGGACAGACATGGCTATATTAATATACAATACTGAGATAGATGGACAGACATGACTATATTAATATACAATACTGAGATAGATGGACAGACATGACTATATTTATATACAATACTGAGATAGATGGACAGACATGGCTATATTAATATACAATACTGAGATAGATGGACAGACATGACTATATTAATATACAATACTGAGATAGATGGACAGACATGACTATATTAATATACAATACTGAGATAGATGGACAGACATGACTATATTAATATACAATACTGAGATAGATGGACAGACATGACTATATTAATATGCAATACTGAGATAGATGGACAGACATGACTATATTAATATACAATACTGAGATAGATGGACAGACATGACTATATTAATATGCAATACTGAGATAGATGGACAGACATGACTATATTAATATACAATACTGAGATAGATGGACAGACATGACTATATTAATATACAATACTGAGATAGATGGACAGACATGACTATATTAATATACAATACTGAGATAGATGGACAGACATGACTATATTAATATACAATACTGAGATAGATGGACAGACATGACTATATTAATATACCATACTGAGATAGATGGACAGACATGACTATATTAATATACAATACTGAGATAGATGGACAGACATGACTATATTAATATACAATACTGAGATAGATGGACAGACATGGCTATATTAATATACAATACTGAGATAGATGGACAGACATGGCTATATTAATATACAATACTGAGATAGATGGACAGACATGACTATATTAATATACAATACTGAGATAGATGGACAGACATGGCTATATTAATATACAATACTGAGATAGATGGACAGACATGATTATATTAATATACAATACTGAGATAGATGGACAGACATGACTATATTAATATACAATACTGAGATAGATGGACAGACATGACTATATTAATATACAATACTGAGATAGATGGACAGACATGACTATATTAATATACAATACTGAGATAGATGGACAGACATGACTATATTAATATGCAATACTGAGATAGATGGACAGACATGACTATATTAATATACAATACTGAGATAGATGGACAGACATGACTATATTAATATACAATACTGAGATAGATGGACAGACATGACTATATTAATATACAATACTGAGATAGATGGACAGACATGACTATATTAATATACAATACTGAGATAGATGGACAGACATGACTATATTAATATACAATACTGAGATAGATGGACAGACATGGCTATATTAATATACAATACTGAGATAGATGGACAGACATGACTATATTAATCTACAATACTGAGATAGATGGACAGACATGGCTATATTAATATACAATACTGAGATAGATGGACAGACATGATTATATTAATATACAATACTGAGATAGATGGACAGACATGGCTATATTAATATACAATACTGAGATAGATGGACAGACATGGCTATATTAATATACAATACTGAGATAGATGGACAGACATGGCTATATTAATATACAATACTGAGATAGATGGACAGACATGACTATATTAATATACAATACTGAGATAGATGGACAGACATGGCTATATTAATATACAATACTGAGATAGATGGACAGACATGATTATATTAATATACAATACTGAGATAGATGGACAGACATGGCTATATTAATATACAATACTGAGATAGATGGACAGACATGACTATATTAATATACAATACTGAGATAGATGGACAGACATGACTATATTAATATACAATACTGAGATAGATGGACAGACATGACTATATTTATATACAATACTGAGATAGATGGACAGACATGGCTATTAATATACAATACTGAGATAGATGGACAGACATGACTATATTAATATACAATACTGAGATAGATGGACAGACATGACTATATTAATATACAATACTGAGATAGATGGACAGACATGACTATATTAATATACAATACTGAGATAGATGGACAGACATGACTATATTAATATACAATACTGAGATAGATGGACAGACATGACTATATTAATATACAATACTGAGATAGATGGACAGACATGACTATATTAATATACAATACTGAGATAGATGGACAGACATGGCTATATTAATATACAATACTGAGATAGATGGACAGACATGGCTATATTAATATACAATACTGAGATAGATGGACAGACATGACTATATTAATATACAATACTGAGATAGATGGACAGACATGACTATATTAATATACAATACTGAGATAGATGGACAGACATGGCTATATTAATATACAATACTGAGATAGATGGACAGACATGACTATATTAATATACAATACTGAGATAGATGGACAGACATGACTATATTAATATACAATACTGAGATAGATGGACAGACATGGCTATATTAATATACAATACTGAGATAGATGGACAGACATGATTATATTAATATACAATACTGAGATAGATGGACAGACATGGCTATATTAATATACAATACTGAGATAGATGGACAGACATGACTATATTAATATACAATACTGAGATAGATGGACAGACATGACTATATTAATATACAATACTGAGATAGATGGACAGACATGACTATATTAATATACAATACTGAGATAGATGGACAGACATGGCTATATTAATATACAATACTGAGATAGATGGACAGACATGACTATATTAATATACAATACTGAGATAGATGGACAGACATGGCTATATTAATATACAATACTGAGATAGATGGACAGACATGACTATATTAATATACAATACTGAGATAGATGGACAGACATGGCTATATTAATATACAATACTGAGATAGATGGACAGACATGATTATATTAATATACAATACTGAGATAGATGGACAGACATGGCTATATTAATATACAATACTGAGATAGATGGACAGACATGACTATATTAATATACAATACTGAGATAGATGGACAGACATGACTATATTTATATACAATACTGAGATAGATGGACAGACATGGCTATATTAATATACAATACTGAGATAGATGGACAGACATGACTATATTAATATACAATACTGAGATAGATGGACAGACATGACTATATTAATATACAATACTGAGATAGATGGACAGACATGACTATATTAATATGCAATACTGAGATAGATGGACAGACATGACTATATTAATATGCAATACTGAGATAGATGGACAGACATGACTATATTAATATACAATACTGAGATAGATGGACAGACATGACTATATTAATATACAATACTGAGATAGATGGACAGACATGACTATATTAATATACAATACTGAGATAGATGGACAGACATGACTATATTAATATACAATACTGAGATAGATGGACAGACATGACTATATTAATATACAATACTGAGATAGATGGACAGACATGACTATATTAATATACCATACTGAGATAGATGGACAGACATGACTATATTAATATACAATACTGAGATAGATGGACAGACATGACTATATTAATATACAATACTGAGATAGATGGACAGACATGGCTATATTAATATACAATACTGAGATAGATGGACAGACATGGCTATATTAATATACAATACTGAGATAGATGGACAGACATGACTATATTAATATACAATACTGAGATAGATGGACAGACATGGCTATATTAATATACAATACTGAGATAGATGGACAGACATGATTATATTAATATACAATACTGAGATAGATGGACAGACATGGCTATATTAATATACAATATTGAGATAGATGGACAGACATGACTATATTAATATACAATACTGAGATAGATGGACAGACATGACTATATTTATATACAATACTGAGATAGATGGACAGACATGGCTATATTAATATACAATACTGAGATAGATGGACAGACATGACTATATTAATATACAATACTGAGATAGATGGACAGACATGACTATATTAATATACAATACTGAGATAGATGGACAGACATGACTATATTAATATACAATACTGAGATAGATGGACAGACATGACTATATTAATATGCAATACTGAGATAGATGGACAGACATGACTATATTAATATACAATACTGAGATAGATGGACAGACATGACTATATTAATATACAATACTGAGATAGATGGACAGACATGACTATATTAATATACAATACTGAGATAGATGGACAGACATGACTATATTAATATACAATACTGAGATAGATGGACAGACATGACTATATTAATATACAATACTGAGATAGATGGACAGACATGACTATATTAATATACAATACTGAGATAGATGGACAGACATGACTATATTAATATACAATACTGAGATAGATGGACAGACATGACTATATTAATATATAATAATGAGATAGATGGACAGACATGGCTATATTAATATACAATACGGAGATAGATGGACAGACATGACTATATTAATATACAATACTGAGATAGATGGACAGACATGACTATATTAATATACAATACTGAGATAGATGGACAGACATGACTATATTAATATACAATACTGAGATAGATGGACAGACATGGCTATATTAATATACAATACTGAGATAGATGGACAGACATGGCTATATTAATATACAATACTGAGATAGATGGACAGACATGACTATATTAATATACAATACTGAGATAGATGGACAGACATGACTATATTAATATACAATACTGAGATAGATGGACAGACATGGCTATATTAATATACAATACTGAGATAGATGGACAGACATGACTATATTAATAGGTTACGTAGACTAGATTTGTTCAATGGATCAATCAGACATTGCAGAGCTCCCTTCCAGCGCTTGGCAGAGGGTATAGTGGGCAGTTAGTGGGGAACCCGACAGACCCCAAGTAAGAATTTAAATCATACAAACACTGTTTGACTCTATACAGTGGGGGTGGGGCTAAGTCAGCAAGCTATAGTGGTGATGGTTCCTTTAATAGTGCATGGCCATGAATCAGTAACAAAATGTGGTCTCTTAGATGTTGGCTGATTACAGCTATGAATGTAACAGATAGCTAGAGGATCATGGTAGTGCCTGGTTTATGGGGTTCAGAGGGTTGTATAGGGTGTGACCCATTTACCTGCAATGGACTGTGATTGGACATTTGGTCTTGGCTGCTTTGTGCCGAACCATCTGTACAAACTGCAGGAGGCTATCGGCAGCAGCAGAGCTCGGTACCCCGTGATCAGGCCATGCTGTGAAGTTGAAATGCTTGACACACTGAGTTTCATCTGCCTGCACAAACACACAAACATCAGCATTATTTACCGTTCATATTATCGCTCATTGTTATACAGAGCTTTCTGGCAGTCTGTGCACGGAGATAAACTGGACAGGACCACTTAGTATAAAGGGGCAATCTGAAAAAAATACATTCCCTGCATTTTACAGGAAGAATGTAACAAAACCTCTCAGAGAACAAAAAGCAACAACATTTTAAATCAAACAACACAATGAGCTAAATAGATGCACCATCCATCCACAACGCTCTAATCGGAATGGTCTACGTGCACGGATACATTATTATTATTATTATTATTATTATTATTATTATTATACAGAATTTGAATGGAATAAGAATGTTGGTTTCATTTCTAGCAGAATCACTGAGGACGCACAATAGGACAGAATTACTAAAGCTGATTCATGGGAACGTACACAGTATTGAATAATTCTACAGAAGGTCTGATGGCTCGGATTCACTGAATATAAAGTTAGAGTACTATAATTCTCCCACCAATGTTCAGGAAATAGTATAGAAATCATCAAGTCCTTTGTCGGGATCAAGGAATGCTGGAATATGGATTCATTTAAACAAACATCATTTTACAACATTGGCAGGAAATAGGTGAACAAGTAGAGAGATTTACTAAACAGTACATTGTAGTCAGCTCATTTACTATTTAATAACCAACTTGAGGAGCACGCTGGACAGGTCTCCACTGCGTAATGAGTAAATGCCCAATTTTGAACATTGTCTATCTTTATCTCTCCTTCCTAAAGTGTATACTGGGCTAAGTAGACATTGCAATCACAGACTATAATTGGCTGGGGACACCATCTTCCTGAGGGTCACTAAGCGCATGCACGTGAGTTATAATACAGCTTTCCATGATACAGGGGAAAACACCATTCTAACTTCCCGTATATTGTTTAAACACTAATGGACCTCCAGGCATTATCCATAAATCCCCTTAAACCATTAATAGTGACCAACTCTAACCCTACTGCCTTAGCCTTAACCCTAATTAATTACCATTATTGTTTATAAAGTGCCGACATATCCCGCAGTGCTGTACACTAGCTGAACTAACAAACAACAAGTTACACAATTAGATATATAGGAACAGAAGGTGCAAGGGGTCCTACTCAAACCAGCTTGCATTCTAAATACATAACTCTAAAAACCCAACAGTCAATCTTATCCCTATAAAACTCTAATCCTTGTCCACATAATCTTAATCCCTCTAACCTTAATCCTCCAAAATCTGTAAATCTATCTGTAGCCGAACTCCTATATCCCGATCGGATATCTCAGTTAAATTCTCCTCGTAGTTGGAAGAAGCGCTGGTTAGTGAATATAGCTCTTTCTCACAGTAATCCGCTTACACATGATTCTGGGACTACAACTGATTTTATTGTCAAAAGCACGGTTGTTTATGGTCATGGATCCGTATTCAACAGCAATTATCCCAACCCTAGTGCCTCTGTGTCTGGGAGATAATTGAGTTGCCTCTCGCTAAACCAATTATCTCTCGGATACGGAGGGCACAACACAAAACCCCCCAAAACACAGTAAAACCGACAGGAACCCCAACAAAATATATATCCCAAAATAGCTCTGATACAGACGCCCACGTTGGCAAAAAAAGCTTAGATCCATGAAGAATGGACGAATTGCCACTGGGGTAAAGGCTTGACCAACCGATAGCCAAGTTCAAGCCAAAAGGAGTTCCATATTGAATATGGCTTTGGCCGGTCAAATATCTTGAGCTCCAGCGAACTGAATAGGGGATGTGTGGCGAAACCAGCTTCGCCACTGTGAACTGGAGAGGCCTGGCTGCTAGCCTCCTGCCCGCTGACTATGGCCCCTGGACATATTGCACTTTAAAGACTATATTTGGGCATGTACTAATTTGTATTGCTGCTACTGGCCCTTTAAAATCAGCAATGGACATTTTGGGACTACTGTCCCTTTAAGACTGTGGAGCGTAGTACAGTAATCCTGCCTTTAATACTTTCATGTCATGTATGTATTTTTGTATGCAGTTAACCTGGGTTATATATGTGTACAGCATTCATCTGATTGTTCGGTAGAATCACTCCATTCATTGTATTGAGGAAACTACCGAACAACCAGACCACCCAGGACTAAGTGTGCCTCCAATTACCGTTTGCAACAATGTTGCAAACGGGTAATTGGCAATCATGTAATGTGTTCTGTGTCCTCTGGGTGGCCGCCATTCAGGAAACAACCACGTGGCGGCGGCCATCTTAAACTACCGAACAGCGGTGTTTTGCCGTCGAGTGTCTGGAACTAAAATCGGACACTTGACTAGGCAAACACCGCTGAGACCTCCATACTTCCAGAAATTCGTATGGAAACTACCGAATGACCCGCCGTTCGGTAGAAAGAACCCCACAAACAAGGGAATTCATTCTAACCCTCTCCAGGCTCTATAACACAGGCAATTCGCCTGTTTTCATTCCCTTGTTTGTGACCGACCGCAGGGCCAAAATGCATGGAACTGATTTCGGATACTTTACCCATGCGGTCGGTCAATACTTTAAAGTTCCATAACTCCTGAACCATTTATCCGAATGGGCTGATTCTTGCATATGTTGTCCCCCTGAATAAGGGCTATCAGGGGATACCTGTTTTGGAGGTGTAGCATATGTATTTGGGGTACATCCAGGAATTGGGGAAAAAGGTGTACAGTATAATTGTGTTAAGTGTTAATCTAAGGGGAGGAAATGTGTGGGAGGTACATCCATGTGATTGGTTAATTTCATCCTCCCCCTGGGAGTGTCCTGTATGTACTTGTTGGTAATAAAAGCCAGACTGGGTGTCCCAGTCTTGAGTTCCTGCTTAACCCTCAAAATGAAGTGTCGTCTCGTTCTTGGGGGGGATTGGATTGTAAGCTGACTGCCAAGAGTGTAAGCCGATTGTATGCTTTTCTTGTTCAGCTGTTCCAGTTCGGAGTGTTATTTCGTATCCAGCTCGTGAGTTCTGATGTTCTGCAGTAGCTGTGCCTGTAAATGGAAAAGGGGATTATCGCCTAAACGCATTTTTCCCCTTGTATGCTGAAACGGTCCGTTACAATTGGTGGCAGCGGCGGGATCGTTCCTACAACCAGAGGGACAGCTACAGACAACACCATTTTTTGGATTACAAATTGAGGGCAACGCTAGTATCCGTACAGCGACCCTATCTACAAAGGAACTCAGAAAATGGAGGAGAAGTTTCAAGTTAGATTGGACGATTACGTCCTGGAGTCTGGAGCAGTCTCAGAGGAGAACATGTTGATGTACAGAGAGACTGTCAGAGCCAAATTGTGGGACGAAGCCCTAGAGGAAGTACAGTATTCACGAGGGGATCAGCGCCGCAGCAGAAGGCAGCGAATTCTGGCTAGAATGGCAGAGCGGATGCCCCTCCTGAGAAAACAGACCACAGAAAAGTGGGTGACTAGACTCGAGATTCTAGTATACGCAGAACTGGTGCTCGACGACGCATACCAGGCGCTACAGTGGTACGCGGCTCAGTGTGTCCCCAGGGTGGCAGAGTATGAGTTCCCAGAAGGCGGAGATTACACTGGCCCCGGTCGATTTTGGAATAATAGTGGTGACGAGGACTTTGGGGAAGATACCGACTATCGTTTTTGGGACCTGTACGGCATCCGAGAGAACATGCTGGGTCTCTTTGGCGCTATTGACCTCGAGGCAGACCTACGATATTTGGTTAACCAGGAATGGAACCTGGAGGGGGATTACCTGCGACTCATCAATGAGGCCTGGGAAGAGACAACCGGTCCTCCCGCCCAACAGCAACCAGCAGTACCCGAGGTAGCAGAGGTATCCAGCGACTTGGAGCAGACAAGTATGGAAGGCTCTGACGCTGAAGATGATTTTATGGCCAAGGTGAGGCAGCAAGTGGCCCAGTATGGGGGTTATATATCCATGGACACATTCCAGGGGATCTGGAACCAGGTCATGGCTGAGCAAAACTCAAAGATGGACGAAGAGTATGATGAGCAGGAAGAGTGGTACAGCAGCAGAGTAGAGGCTGCATCCGAGGAGGTTAGCCGCCCCCCCCTGAGGCGGCAGGAAGAACCCGAAGTAGGGGTCCTCATAGACTGGTCCTGTGAGCAACCCCAGGGAGATGAAGGTGTCGTCCTTCCTCCCCAGCGGCAGTGTGTACCCCAGGGAGGTGAAGGTGTCGTCCTTCCTCCCCAGCGGCAGATTGTACCTCAGGGAGCTGAAGGTGCCGTCCTTCCTCCCCAGCGGCAGTGTGTGTCCCAGGGAGATGAAGGTGTCGTCCTTCCTCCCCAGCAGCAGGCTGAGTTACAGGGGGCAGAGGTTGTTGTTCCTGCCCCCCAGCAGAAGAGTGATATGCCAGGAAGGCAGTGTGAAGTAAAGGGAGAGGAGAGCAGCGTCCTCCCTCCCCAGCGGCAGTGTGTGTCTCCGGGAGCTGATGGTGTCGTCCATCCTCCCCAGCGGCAGGCTGAGTTACAGGGGGCAGAGGTTGTTGTTCCTGCCCCCCAGCAACAAAGTGATGTGCCAGGAAGGCAGTGTGAGGTGAAGGGAGAGGAGAGCAGCGTCCTTCCTCCCCAGCGGCAGTGTGTACCTCAGGGAGCAGAAGGTGCCATCCTTTCTCCCCAGCGGCAGTTTGCCATCCAGAGAGAGGAACTTGTTACACCCTCTCTCCCACGGCAACCTAATCCACCAAGGGGAGATGTTAAGCCCCACAACTGTGCAGATGGGACCGTAGTCTCTGCACTTACAGCACAAGGGATAGGGACGGTCGGTCCTGTTCCCCAGCCTCAGTGTGATGGATCCAAAGGGGAGACAGTCGGTCTCCCCCTCCGGCAGTCGAGCTGTGCACCTAAAGGGGAGACAGCCAGTCTCCAGCAACCAGGCGCCCACCAGACTACTCCCGTGGTAGGGCTGGCAACAGGACAGAGTACCGCTGGTCTCTGCCCCCTCAGCAACCCACCAAGGCAGCCTACCCGTCTCCCACCCAGCAGTGGTGAAACACCAGAACTTGGACAAAATCCTTCCTCACCCAGATGTAGTAACCGGTTAGTGTGGGTGGGCTGCTCTGTTATTTCTGTTTCGTGGGTGGGTTGCTGGACTAACCAGGGCACTGACCGGCAGAAAGTCAGGTACCCTGTTAGTCTAATTGACAAAGGGGAGAAATGTGGCGAAACCAGCTTCGCCACTGTGAACTGGAGAGGCCTGGCTGCTAGCCTCCTGCCCGCTGACTATGGCCCCTGGACATATTGCACTTTAAAGACTATATTTGGGCATGTACTAATTTGTATTGCTGCTACTGGCCCTTTAAAATCAGCAATGGACATTTTGGGACTACTGTCCCTTTAAGACTGTGGAGCGTAGTACAGTAATCCTGCCTTTAATACTTTCATGTCATGTATGTATTTTTGTATGCAGTTAACCTGGGTTATATATGTGTACAGCATTCATCTGATTGTTCGGTAGAATCACTCCATTCATTGTATTGAGGAAACTACCGAACAACCAGACCACCCAGGACTAAGTGTGCCTCCAATTACCGTTTGCAACAATGTTGCAAACGGGTAATTGGCAATCATGTAATGTGTTCTGTGTCCTCTGGGTGGCCGCCATTCAGGAAACAACCACGTGGCGGCGGCCATCTTAAACTACCGAACAGCGGTGTTTTGCCGTCGAGTGTCTGGAACTAAAATCGGACACTTGACTAGGCAAACACCGCTGAGACCTCCATACTTCCAGAAATTCGTATGGAAACTACCGAATGACCCGCCGTTCGGTAGAAAGAACCCCACAAACAAGGGAATTCATTCTAACCCTCTCCAGGCTCTATAACACAGGCAATTCGCCTGTTTTCATTCCCTTGTTTGTGACCGACCGCAGGGCCAAAATGCATGGAACTGATTTCGGATACTTTACCCATGCGGTCGGTCAATACTTTAAAGTTCCATAACTCCTGAACCATTTATCCGAATGGGCTGATTCTTGCATATGTTGTCCCCCTGAATAAGGGCTATCAGGGGATACCTGTTTTGGAGGTGTAGCATATGTATTTGGGGTACATCCAGGAATTGGGGAAAAAGGTGTACAGTATAATTGTGTTAAGTGTTAATCTAAGGGGAGGAAATGTGTGGGAGGTACATCCATGTGATTGGTTAATTTCATCCTCCCCCTGGGAGTGTCCTGTATGTACTTGTTGGTAATAAAAGCCAGACTGGGTGTCCCAGTCTTGAGTTCCTGCTTAACCCTCAAAATGAAGTGTCGTCTCGTTCTTGGGGGGGATTGGATTGTAAGCTGACTGCCAAGAGTGTAAGCCGATTGTATGCTTTTCTTGTTCAGCTGTTCCAGTTCGGAGTGTTATTTCGTATCCAGCTCGTGAGTTCTGATGTTCTGCAGTAGCTGTGCCTGTAAATGGAAAAGGGGATTATCGCCTAAACGCATTTTTCCCCTTGTATGCTGAAACGGTCCGTTACAGGATGCTTCCTCTATCTCTCAGGGAGTGATTGTTCCTCTTAGTCTCTTGTACCTTCCCTTCAATTAGTGCTCTTGTAACGGACCGTTTCGCTTACAAGAGGATAAAACCCAGTTTAGGCGATAATCCCCTTTTTCCTAGACCAGCAGCTACTGCAAGCACCAATCTCCCGGACTGCAAACTGTACAAATCTTCCAACTCCCGAACTGGAAACACACGAACCCTGGAATAGCTGAACAGGAAAAGCATACAATCCGCTTACACTCCTGGCAGTCAGCATACAATCCAATTCCCCCAAAATCGAGACGACACATCGGTTTGAGGGTTAAGCCGGAACTCAGTTCTGGAACACCCAGCCTGCTTTTTATTACAGTTGTGCACATACAGGACACACCCAGGGGGAGGCATAAAACAACCAATCAAGTAACAGTACAACCCACACATCCCCTCCCCTCAGATAAGCAATTAACATAATTACTACATACAGTAAAAATACAGTTTCCACACATACTCTGTAACTTTAAAACCATACATCACATTCACATAACAATACATATCCACAATCAATCCATTCAGGGGAACAACATATTAAAAAATGGCATGAATCAGAGCAGGGGTTCAAAAGTTAGTAAAAGTATCTTTTGTTCCCCCTGGCTGGTAGTATTTTAATCTGACTCAAACAGTAAAAGTAAAAACATCCCCACAATGCATCATGGCTTCCTCCCTTCTGCCCTGGAGATAATTGGAGAAGTAATCCAATTATCTCCCAGGTCAAAGACAAAACTCCATTACACATGTGGGGACCTAAATACAGGATTATGTTTTAAAATATATAAAGTTACTTTTTATACATTAAACACAGACATGTAACATATCCCCAGATAGCTCAGGTCTGCGTGCACATTATTAGGTGAATGGCACGCAGACCACACAAATACAGTTTAATTGCCATGGAGCCAAAGTCTTTCCCATAGTCTTTCATTATATGAATAGGCTCCATGGCATAGCTATCTGGGGGTATCACTGCTCACACAGGGCAAGTACCGAATGGCCCCACTGTGTTTAAAGGGCCAGAATGAGTGACATGCACTCTGTTAGGGCCAAATACGTTTTGTAAAAGGGCCAATCTCCCAGGGCCATAGTCCAAAGGCAAGAGGAGGGCAAGCAGCCCCCTCCAAGGACACGTGGCGAGGTCGGTTTCGCCACAGCTCTCTTGGCTAGTCGAGAAGTGGGGAGAAATGGAGGTGGAAGTTGACCGGACAATGTGAATTAGACATGTGCATGGGGAAAATATTCGTCTCGGTTCGGCATTCCGAAATTCGGCAACTTCGGCGACTCCGGCGACTTCGGCAACTTCGGGACTTTTGTTGCAGCCGCTTGGTAGATAACTCCCTAATACCGTGGGAATTAGGGAGTTATCTACCAAAAGGCTGAAAGACCTAAATTGGTCTTTCAGCCAAATTTACTAATACTAAGTAAAAATTAGTTAGTATTAGTAAATCGTGCCCCTACTCGCTATACCGCGGGTAGGGGCATGTCTATTAAACAGTGAGCAGCCTGTGGCTGCTCACTGTTAAAAAAAAAAGTAAAAAAATTAAAAAGGGTCCCCCTCGCTGAGTGGGTTGGGGCCCTAAAGTAAAAAAAAGGGGTGAGGACCCCTGAGCGGCGGTGGGGGCCCTAAACAAGAATAGGGGGGGGATCTAATGTCCTCCCCCCTGGCTCCCACCCCTGAGCGGTGGGTGGGGGCCCTAAATACAAATGGGGGGGGACCTATTGTCCTCCCCCTGGCCCCCACCCCTGAGCGGTGGGTGGGGGCCCTAAACAACAAAAAAAATAATCCATCTTCACCCGGCGAGGGCTCCGCACAGACTGAGCTCTGCAGGGTGGGGGAAGGCTTATAAAGCTGCTCAGGGGTGGGGGCTGGGCAATAGGACCACAGGCTGCTCAATGTTTAATAGACATGCCCCTACTCGTGGTATAGCGAGAAGGGGCATAATTTACTAATACTAAGTAATCTTTACTTAGTATTAGTAAATTTGGCTGAAAGACCGATTTAGGTCTTTCAGCCTTTAAGTAGATAGCTCCCTAATACTGTGGGAATTAGGGAGTTATCTACTTATTCATTCCTGTCATTACATTGACAGGCTAAGTAACTTACATTTTATATGAATGTGTGTTACTTGATTGTTGTAAGTGTTGCAAATGCTTACAGCTGAATCCTGGCTATGTTTGTATACTTTTTATTTGAAATTGTATACAGTGTAACCTTCTTCTTTCACTGGGTAAGTATATTCGTACTTAGGCAATACTGTACTTCGGCACTTCAGCAATTCGGCACTTCCCGATGGGAAAGCATTGGATTGGCAAAAAATAAGGTGTTTTTTTTTTTTTTTAATTCTTTATTTTGGTGTGCAATAAAAGATAGACATACAGGCTTGTATTGCCACGACAGCTCTACAAGCTCAATGAATATAAACAATTCCATACGGTGTCATGACATGAGAAAGAATTGCACATTTTTATATGGTAAAGGGATATTCTTCAGTATATGCTGTAGTACGATTTGCGTGACAAGTATAGGCATGCTTAATAAAATAGACTATGTGCTGGAAATGATAAGAAAAGCCGGCAAAATATATATGACCTCGCTAGTAATATAACTGCTTATACAAGAATTAGTATTCACTGATCAGAGAGGCTATATATTGCTAGGTGTGTGAACAGACTAGTGCATTTAGACTTTAGAAAAACATTCAGTCTAGTGTTAGTTGTGTCGCTTGAAAATCAATAAACTGATAAATGAAAGTAATCAATGCTAACCATCTACAGTTGCAGTAAAGAGTCCTCGGCAGACAAAAAGCATACATGACAGCAGTGCAGATAATAGAAACAGGTGTCCCAGTAAACGTAAAGTAGTTGTTGGACACAGGTAGCCAGTTTTTATTAGGCACTCAACCAACTCCAGATTTCAAGGCCCGCAGCTTAGTATCAGGGATCCGCTCCGCCGGTTGAAGGTTGTGGCAGGTTCTGGGCTTCGTTTCGGTGTGGATCTACCACGTGCGGGGTCCCAGTTCTGGGTCGTCGTAGATTTCCGCTGCTGACAATGAGTACTGTAGGTGACTGTACACCTCGGCACCTCTTGTTTGTCAGGCAGGTGGCGGTGCTGGGATCCAAGGCTTTCGGTGGGTTGCTTGTTTGTTGTCGGTGCTTCCCCCCCTGTGTGTGCTTGCCGCTCTTACTGGGTGATGGGGGTTTAAGCAAACCTCTCGCGTGTGACTGTAGCGGTGTTGCTTGCGCTCCGCAAGTCAGAGTTGTGTGTTTGATGCCGCTTAGTCTGCTCTGTTTAGCTGTCTGGCCCCCTGGACGGTTGGATATCGGGGTAGCCGGTGCCGCTTCCGTCTTGTGCTTGTGCGGTTGAGAGTGTGACTTGGTTCTCTGGTCAGCCCCAAGCTCTGTCTGGAACAGAAGGGCCTCTAGCTTCTCCCAGAATATTTGGAAGGTCCTGTTCAGCCGAAGCTCGACCTCTGGTAGCTCGCTGTGAGAGCTAGGGAAACACACCGCGTCCGCCATTTTGAGTGCCTTGTCTTCATTTGTGGCAGTCCCCTGTGTCACCGCGGCATTCTTGCCGGGCTGTTTCAGGGTCTCCCAAGGGTGGACCGGGATAACCCCCTCCGGTCCATAGGGGGGGGAACGGGGGTCTGGTCTCCGTCTGTCGGCCGCCAGTGCCAGCCACGTGTGTAGGCCTCACAGTAAGGGCCGGTGTAGTAAGCCAGGGTCGTCGCTTAAGTGGCATCGTTGTGTGCCCCTGGGCTTCACTTGTCCTCTGGGGCCCTTTTTATCTCAATCAGATCTCGTTTTGACTTTGTAAATCTGTGTATTTAGTGCCGCAGAGCAGGAGCTGCACGAGTTTGCATCCTCTGCTCTCTGCGGTCAGGCCCCGCCCCCATAAGGTGAGTTTTTATACTTTAATAGGGGGGCAAGCCACCTAAATGGTGGATTAAACACTATAGGGTCAGGAATACATGTTTGTGTTCCTGACCCTATAGTGATCCTTTAAGTACTCATAAATATAGCAATTTTTGCTATATACACACACATATATATATATATATATATATATATGTGTGTACTTGCAGGCCCCTGGCTACCTGATCGTTGCAGAGGGGGCCCACAGCACACTCTCATTTCCCTTCCCAGCAGCTTCCTTCAGCTCATCTGTCTAAATCTTGCGAGTCCCGCGGCCGCGAGAGTTAGACAGCGGAGCTGCTGGGAAGGGACGTGAGAGTGTGCTGCGGGCCCCCTCTGCAACGATCAGGTAGCCAGGGGCCTGCAAGTACACATATATATGGCAAAAATTGTCCAGCGGCTGGCTCCAAGCACCATGCCACCAGGAAATGTGATCTCCCCCCTCTCTGGCCAGGTAAGCAGGGAGGGGGGGGACTAAAATAAAGTGTTAAAAATGTAAAAAAAAATGCAAATGCCCCCTCCTCTAACCATTTTACACACATTACATACTTACACAAACACACACTGAATTCACTATATACACACTCACACACCACATCCACTACACAAACACACAATCCACATTCACTATACACACTGCATCTAATACACACAAACAGCCTTCACTATACACACACTACTTAAACACACACTCTGCCTTTACTAACACACCACATCCACAAAACACACACACTACATCCACTACATAAACACACACTACACATTCACTATACACACTGCATCGACTACACAAACACACACACACTCTGCATTCACTATACACACACACTACATCCACTACACAAACACACACACTGCATCTCATATACACCTCATACATTACACAAATGTACAATCTGCATCCAATACACACACCTTATCCACTTTACACACGCACTCTGCATCCACTATGCACACTGCATCCCTCTGAGCGGACTCGCGGGCAGGCCACAGGGGGGCCCAGACCTTCAGCTGGGTCAGGGGCCCCACAATTTCTGATGGCAGCCCCTGTTCCAGTACATTTGTATGTATGAGTAATATAACAGTGTCCACGGGCCCACCAACAATCATGAGTCGAGCGCTGGGCGGCCCCACCACCCACAGAATATGTGTACTTGCAGGCTCTAAATAGAGGCAACAAACAGACAGAATAGAGTGAGGGGGGGAGAGAGCCATGAAAGCCCCAGGCTCAGGTCTGAGCTGGAGAAAAAGCAGGAGACCATATGGAAGGCTGAAAGAAATTATAAATAAGGTATTGACAGTAGTGGGGGCTTAATAAAATCAGCATCACGTAATGAGACAACACAAATATGACAAATTAATAAGTAGATTAGCTAAACACTGAAAGAAAATCACAAAGACAAAATACTCTAAACCTGTGCTTTCGCAGGAGCAGCAAAGAAAGAGGAGGAGTTAGAGTGGTGAGGGCCTTTTATACCCTCTTACAGTGTGTACTTTTTTTTATTTGGTTAAACTTTCTTTTTAAAATCTGTTCTGCTGAAGCCTCCTGTCATGTTATAAAATTCTACACATGCCAAGCTGCCCTCAACAATTCCAGATAGCATTCACTGAATTTTATCATACAAGTCAGTGTGTGCTAAGGAGGAGGGGGGGGGGGGGGGAATCAAAGCACTGCAGAATTGTATGGCGTATGTTTACCACTTATAAGGGAAATTTCAATATTAACCCTTCCTCATCCTTTCATTTACCCCTGGCACATATTTTCATTTCTTTTTTTTTTTACAATTATCTGGTGGGCCCTGCACTAAGTGCCCATGTGGACAAGCCACCACTGAATGTCAGTTGACCATTGCAAAAGATATTGCGGTCATGTATAAAAAAAAGGGTATTAATGTACGGGATGGAAATATAATTTTGCCTTTTTATAGATCACTGGTAAGATCACAAGATCGCACCAGTTTTAAAGAAAGATATTATGGCAATAGAGAAAGTGCACCAGGAAGCTACAAAATGAATAAGGGCAATGGAAAACAGTTATGAGAAAAGGGTAGAAAAACTGAATTTTATTTACTTTTTAAGAAAAAAGGGAGTAGCTTTTAGTACTATAAAACAATATACATGGTCAGTACAACCCGCTATGTGCTAACCTGTTCATTAGCAGGAATATACAACAGGTCACCCACTGAGACTGGAAGAAAGGGATTTCCCTTACAGTAGAGGAAAATGTTCTGTATACAGTAAGAACAATAAAGATGTAGAATTCTCTGTCTGAAGAGGTTGTGTTAATGGATTCTATAGATATATATTTAAAAACCTCTTGATTTTTTTATGGAACAACAGCATATGCAAGGATATCATTGATATGTACGCACAATTTGCCATCGCTTCCAATTTGTTTTTTCACTTTGGTTTTATCAACAGCAAAAAAGGTTAAACTCTTTGGAATTAAGTCGTTTTTTAGCCTAGAATATTGTAACTCTGTGATTTCCTGGATGGTCTATTGTCCAGGGCTATCCTATCTCCAGTACACTAGTTGTATGTTCTCACTCACTGAAATCTTAATTAGTTCATGAGTTCCTAGACACCAGTACACGCTTTGTACTGGACACCTGGTTTACAGATCAGCACATTATTATTATTATTATTATTATTATTTCAATTTATATAGCGCCAACAGATTCCATAGCGCTTTACAATATTAAGAAGGGGATTTAACTATAAATAGGACAATTACAAATAAACTTACAGGAACAATAGGTTGAAGAGGACCCTGCTCGATCGAGCTTACATTCTATAGGAGGTGGGGTGTAAAACACATTAGGACAGGAATTTGCAATCAAATAAGGTGGGCTGCCCTTTAGGAGAGGGCAAGAGACAGGTATGTGAGGTATTGGTTAGTCTTGGAGGCCATAAGCTTTCCTAAAGAGATGGGTTTTAAGGCACTTCTTAAAAGATGCAAGACTAGGAGAGAGTCTGATGGCGGTAGGCAGGCTATTCCATAGGAAGGGAGCCGCCCGCGAGAAGTCCTGCAAGCGCGAGTTGGCCGTACGAGTGCGGACAACGGACAGGAGGTGGTCACGGGCAGAGCGGAGAGACCGAGAAGGGACATACCTATGGATCTGTGAGGAGATATAAGAGGGGCTAGAGTTGTTCAGTGCTTTATAGGTGTGAGTAAGTACCTTGAATTGACTCCTATAGCATACAGGAAGCCAATGTAAGGACTGGCAGAGGGGTGAGGTGTGAGAGAAACGACTAGAGAGGAAAATCAGTCTAGCAGCAGCGTTCATTATGGACTGTAGGGGTGCAGTACGGCTTTTGGGAAGACCAATCAGGAGAGGGTTACAGTAATCCATGTGGGAAATTACTAGAGCATGGACAAGCTCCTTGGTAGTATCTGGTGCAAGAAAGGGGCGGATGCGGGCTATGTTTTTAAGATGAAATCTACAGGATTTGGCAACATGCTGGATGTGAGGCTCAAAGGTGAGACCAGAGTCAAGTATGACGCCAAGACAGCGCGCTTGCAAGGATGGACTGATGTTGGTACCACAAACTTGAAGGGAGAGCGAAAGAGGAGGATCAGTATTAGGAGGAGGAAAGACAAGGAGCTCAGTTTTTGAGAGATTGAGTTTCAGAAAGCGGGAGGACATCCAGTCAGAGATGGAAGAAAGGCAAGCAGTGACACGTTGCAGGACGGCAGGGGAGAGGTCCGGGGAGGAGAGATATAGCTGGGTGTCATCAGCGTACAGGTGGTAGTGGAATCCAAAAGAGGTAATAAGTTTGCCAAGAGAGGCAGTATAAAGAGAAAATAGAAGGGGACCAAGGACGGAGCCTTGGGGGACACCAACCGAGACAGGGCGAGGGGAGGAGGTATCATTAGAGAAGGAGACACTGAATGAGCGTTGGGAGAGATAAGAGGAAAACCACGAGAGGACAGAGTCACAGAGACCAAGCGATTGAAGAGTTTGAAGAAGGAGAGCATGATCAACGGTGCCAAAGGCCGCTGAGAGGTCAAGAAGAATTAGTATGGAGTAGTGGCCTTTGGATTTAGCTGTGATTAGGTCGTTAGTGACTTTGATAAGGGCAGTCTCTGTAGAGTGGAGAGGGCGGAAGCCAGATTGAAGGGGGTCAAGGAGAGAGTTGGAATTGAGGAAATGAGACACACGGGTAAAGACAAGTCTTTCCAGAAGCTTTGAGGAAAAAGGGAGCAGGGATATGGGACGGTAGTATAGTCCTGTATTAAACATGAAATATTATCAAAGCAGGAGAGCTTGATGTTATAACGTCATTGAGAAGTACATACCCAATAAAGTTACTACTTACAAATGAGATCCTAAATACTCTATAGGCCCAATCTGACTGCTCGTCCTCTGACAACATCTCCACCGTAATGTCACCATAGCTCACTGGTTCGGCAGTGAACGGCCAGTAATGATCACATTTAATCTGCAATGGGAATAATCAGAGATTTTTAATAAACATTTAGGGATCAACCACAAGAGAGAGATATTTTAAAATGAAAATCGAGTAATTCTGTTTAATTTACAAGTAAAATGTGTTTTTTAAATTAATTAAGAATTTTAGAGTTTGTACAATTAGCCAAAATAAAAATAGTAATCGCTGTGTAAAAGGTGAATTATTCTACAGCCAGTCATTTAATTAACAGCATCCTACCTTCTATATGGCCCTTGTTAGCCCAGGTTCCATGATGGACTTTTTATTTTTAACTAACATTTATCATTTATTATTGATACCAAATACTGACATTTTGGCCTTGATTTAATAAGCTTTAGAAGTGATGCAACACTTCCAAATGATTTATCTCTAGAAGTTACCGGTAAAGTCTATGGGGAATTTTGTAGATTAATAATTTCAAAAATGTCTCTAATAGAATGGATTCATTTAGAAAACAAATTTAGATGGGGGCCTTTATTTGATACATCAATGACGCATGATGCAAACCAGGACAGACTGACAAGTAAAGTCCCTGTGTCCATAAGCTTACAATTTAAAGTCCCCATATACTGTAAGGCACATGACCGGCTATAAAGAATGTAGAGAATTCAGATCATATTAGGAGGGATAAGTACCATATTAATTTAGTTTTCTACAAAACAAACTCAAAATAAACAAAAGGTGATTCCTCCAAATGGATAAAATATAGAATTGGCCTAATCATGCATAGAGAGATACCATTTTCAGTTATTACGCACCCTCCTCTTCTCGTTACACTGAGTCAACATTACGACCACCTGCGATTTCTGCTGAAGTAGCATCTTCCAGAAGTCATTCCTGGTCTCAGGCAATGGCCCCTGGGTAGCAATATACTCGTGTAAAGTGTTGTAGCCCTAAAACAAGAATTTAATTTACCAGTTTGACATTGGGTTAATCGGCAGACACATCTGAATCCAAATAAAACCTCCCTGAGTTAATTTAGATTCTTGTATTAAACTGCATTGATCCCAGTGATTACATTAACTCCCAATCTCAAGGCCGAGGGGATGGGTAATGTAGGCTGGTGGTAAGCCTCAAACTGGCTTATTATACCCTCAATTCAACTACACGTGGGCTGCAGGAAGACATGGGTGACTTGAGCAGCCTCCACTCTGTTTATAATCCCCTTCAGTCCATTGCAAATGGGACTGGAACTATATTTAACCCCTTAAGGACACATGACATGTGTGACATGTCATGATTCAGTTTTATTCCAGAAGTTTGGTCCTTAAGGGGTTAAACCACTTTTCAACTGAGCAATGCAACCGAGGGGAGCAGCCAATGTCTTTGCTATTTTTTTAATATAATTTACTTGAGCAAGATGATGAGGGGAGCTGGAGGGGAGAAAGACTTTGGTGGTAAGAGGTGGGGAGCAGGCACTTAGCACAAATCTTTGAGAACAAGATGATGAGTTCAACTGGTGGGAAGCAGTGTGGTTAGTGTAACTAATGGGAAGATGGAAGATAGGTGATACAAGTGGGGAGCAAGGCAAATAAGTACTACAGTCTGTAAGAAGGGCGATACGTAACACTGGTGGGGAGCAGTGCAGTAACACTGGCGGGGAGCAGTGCAGTAACACTGGCGGGGAGCAGTGCAGTAACACTGGTGGGGAGCAGTGCAGTAACACTGGTGGGGAGCAGTGCAGTAACACTGGCGGGGAGCAGTGCAGTAACACTGGTGGGGAGCAGTGCAGTAACACTGGTGGGGAGCAGTGCAGTAACACTGGCGGGGAGCAGTGCAATAACACTGGCGGGGAGCAGTGCAGTAACACTGGTGGGTAGCAGTGCAGTAACACTGGTGGGTAGCAGTGCAGTAACACTGGTGGGTAGCAGTGCAGTAACACTGGTGGGGAGCAGTGCAGTAACACTGGCGGGGAGCAGTGCAGTAACACTGGCGGGGAGCAGTGCAGTAACACTGGCGGGGAGCAGTGCAGTAACACTGGCGGGGAGCAGTGCAATAACACTGGCGGGGAGCAGTGCAGTAACACTGGCGGGGAGCAGTGCAGTAACACTGGCGGGGAGCAGTGCAGTAACACTGGCGGGGAGCAGTGCAGTAACACTGGCGGGTAGCAGTGCAGTAACACTGGTGGGTAGCAGTGCAGTAACACTGGTGGGTAGCAGTGCAGTAACACTGGTGGGTAGCAGTGCAGTAACACTGGTGGGGAGCAGTGCAGTAACACTGGTGGGGAGCAGTGCAGTTAGTGGAGGTGGGGGAAGCAGTGCAGTTAGTGGAGGTGGGGGAAGCAGTGCAGTTAGTGGAGGTGGGGAGAGCTGTGCAGTTAGTGAAGGTGGGGGAAGCAGTGCAGTTAGTGAAGGTGGGGGAAGCAGTGCAATAAGTAAAGGTGGTTGGGAGCAAGGTGATGAGAATAGGGCTATAAGTGCAGTTGCAGTTGGGGTAGCAGTGTGCAATAAAATGTAAAGCTTTATAATAATATATTATAAAACCGGTATTAAACTTGTGACAAAATGTGTTCCAGCTGTGTCTTAAGAATCAAATTCCTATTAAGCTACGCCCAAATGAATCCATCTGTCAGGATTTACGTGTGGAGTCTTATCGCTGAATGATGGATTTGTTAAGATGTAAAATAAAAGCAATCTGTCTTCTGCCAACCAGCTGAAACACGTTCGCACCAGTCTAATAAAAAATCATTATAAAATCAAACTTAAAGAAATGGTTGCAAATAAATCGAATCCACACTTTGGGTGCTTTAATGGTGACAGATCATGAACTGATTGTCTGGAACAAATGACACAAAGTTCTTCATTTGCAGATTGATAGAAACCTCCACGTTTCTTTATAGCTTTTTAAGTCTTTGCTCCTAATAGTAAAATATTCTAAGAATGATTTCTTACCGGGATATAGTTAGCGTTGATGTAGTCAGCACCATTCTCTGCGCAGGTTGTTAGCAGTTTGACCCGACTGAAGTCATCTAGAAGGAAAATACATTCTAATCAAAGCCAACAGGTTGGAAAGCAATCTCTTAACACTGCGGCTGGGTGATCCGTACTTCACCGCAGAGATCTAGGACCATTACTGTCACCTCTAATTCCTAATTTACGCTCGCATTGGTTTCTAGCATGCAGTATGTCAGGCTATTTCCAAGAAGAAGACACATAATGCTGCGCTCTATTATCCGACATTGAGGTTTGCCTCGTTGCCATGTTCCCTCCTCAGTATTGGCAGCCATATCCTAGCTTTCAGTTTATTTGTTTTGTCCAGCTATCTAGTTGTCCTTGTGGTGTCTGTATTCACTATTCCTGGTAATTTAATTGCCCATGCTATGCCTGTGTCATGATCCCAAGTTTCTAGCCTGGGATCTTGGTACCAGAGTAAATGAATACATTATACAGAAGTGCTTGTATGCCTTTGTCCCTCTAAGACATGTCTGGCAAGACGTCTTCCAAAGCCAGAGCCTTGACCTTTGGTGGTAACTGGCAAGTGTTTACCAGCAGTCAGGTTTTCTTAAACGGATACTACAGTCAAGTAAAACCACTATAGATTAAAGGGTTACTCCAACCACTGTTGTAGAATTATTAGGCCCCTCATAAACTATACCCTTACTGGGCCCCTTTAAAACTATACTCTTATATTCCTTTCATAGGCCTCATAGTTTAGATCTTACAAGAATGCTTTGTTCATAGAAATAGTGTGTCAGCAGGAAATGCTAGGATCCTGTTAAGTGAAACATTGTAGCAGATAGTCTTAATAAAATGTGTAATTGCTAAAAAGGCCTTGAGGGCTAACCTTGAAAGACTAACGTGCCAGTTACTCAAAATGGATAGCTGCCAAAGCCCCCCTCCCATCGAGTGAGCTCCTCGTGCCAGCAAGATGGTGCTGAAACCTGGAGGAGAATGACATGACGTCAGCTATGACATGTGATGTAACACCCAGTGGGGAGGGCATTTAACTAACCACTTTACACCTAAGCCAATTAATAATGTTTTCTTGTTGATATCTTGATTTTCTTCAATGATGTAATTTTGCCTTTATAAGGGTCTGCGCACCCACTTTTTAACAGATGCCATTAAATTCTCTGAAGTTCTTTCATTTAACCTGAACCCCGTGTCAGTGTGAATTTACTTCTGCGTATACGCAATTTAATCATCTCTAATTTGGCCAGGAACAGATAGTCAGATAGTCAAACTTATTTGTTTGCTGAAAAGATTACTATATCACCACCATGACTACTTCAGTGATTTGAAGTGGTCGTGGTGATAGGAGTATGTACATGGAGTGTTTCTGCTGGTGGCAAGTTACAACCCCGACACACGTGACATTTGCTAAATAGAATTGAGAGACTGCGCGGGCATGATCTATAAACCAAAACCACTTCATTTCACTTCAAAATTATTCATTTTTTCTTTTAATAATTCTTTATTTAAATTTTTATCACACAAAAAGAAGTACAAAATACATATAACATTAACGTACAAAGAAGTAACATTTACTCATACATAATACAATCTACCTGTGTGAAAAAGGGGGGCTGAGCAGGGAAGAGCTCTTCTATTATTTTCTATATGATATTATGTATTTCTTTCTTTATGTCTAATTCTGAAGTGAATGTTTTACTCATATTTTATTAAATGCCAACATTTTATCAAGACATTTCTCTCTTATAATTTTATTCCTGACCGAAGAATTAATTCTCCAGCATACACCCAATTCCATCTTTAATTGGAAAGTTAGTTGCTTTGCCCATTGATAGTAACCGATTTCTATAGGTTGTTTCCATTCTCTGACGGACTGCCTGGCACCCCGACCAGGTTCCTCCGCCAATCGATGCTCCTCGTGCTCACCAAGGATTCCAAGCACTCCACCAGACACCATAAGCACTGTGGCCCCTTAGCCGCCGCAGCTTGGCTGGAGTCTGGGGCCATCCTCCACCCACCCTGGACCCAAGACCAGGATCCAGCTTCCAGTGGGTGAACCTCTCCTACTCCAGAGAGTATAGCAGAAACAGCTCCTATAAGAGCTAGTGATCAGAAGCCAGGTGAGTATTGTGATATAGCAGTCCCCAGAGCAGACACAGTTGTTCCCCCCACACATTAGATGAGACACTATATTGAGGGTAGGCAGGAACTGATTTATTGGTAGTCACACTAACCTTTTATGCAATTCCCCATGCAAGGGGTACTCCCACTTGGACCTCGTGGGGAACTACAATATAAAGTTACAGACCAATGATAATGGTGTTTAAATGTATAACACTCCCATATACCAACATACAATCCCTCCCCTCTGCCTTCGAGATAACTGAGTCAGATACTGTATTAATGCAATTATCTCCAGGCAGAAAAAAAACACATTTTATAAAACCCCAAAAGTACCCCTTAAACTCCATGTACTCGATGGTCAAACATGCTCATTGCGCTCGTGGCTTAAGATGGCCGCCACTATGTGTTCGAATGCCAGCCAACCGTTTTGAACTGCTTCGGAAGTTCAAAGTGCTGCTTCACCAACAGTTTATTACAGGGGCCATAGTCACAGGGCAGGAGGCTGGCAAACAGGCTCCTTCAAAAGCCAGTGGCGAGGTTAATTTCACCACATTCTCGCTATGAGAATCTTCACAGCTAGGAAACTATGTTTAACCAGATAATAATTTGATGTAGATAAATCAGGCCAGCCCTTATGCAATAATGCTGTTATCTGGCTTTTTTCAATTTTAAGCTTATCCATATCAAGGCATTTTATAGACCTGATCCCATATATTTTTGCTTTTTGGGCAGCCCCACCATATTTGAAGATAGCTTCCAACCACCCCCAAGCATCTCCAACATACACATCTCCAAACTAGTGTCCATTTTATTTAATCTGGTGGGAACAAAGTACCACCTATTACATACTTTAACCAATTCGTGACCCCGGACAGTTCAGGACAGTCATCGGTATTTTACCATTGAGGACCGCTGACGGTCCTGAACCGTCATAACGGTAAACGGGCTGCGGGAGCGATCAGAGATCGCTTCCGCCGAAATCCCGTTGTTACTATCTGCCCGGCATCCCAGGCAGATAGTAACAGCCAAATGCGGTGTGTGAGCGATCCGCGATCGCTCACAATTGGCTGATGTCAAAGTGGGTGTTACAAACACTCACTTTGACACTGATCTCTGCCCCTCTCTCTCCTCTGAAGCGTTTTATGAGGGAGAGAGACAGAGATCGTGATAGTTTGTTGCAGCAGAAGTGTTCCAGAGCTTTATACAGTATCTAAAGTGAATAAAAATTCCTTTTTAACCCCCCCCCCCACACTGCCAAATCTGTTACAGCAGTGCATTTGTACTGTCTGTATTATTATTTTTTTTGCCCTTAAGGGTTAAATTTGTGTTAAAAATCTGTCTTAGTCAGTTTCCATCACCCAAATCTCCATTAGATTCTTTTAACAGGCGTTAGTTTAGAGATTACTGTTTTAGTCTGTTTTAGTTAAAAAATAAAAAAATAAAAAATAATAAAAACAAATTTGTGTTAGTATTTTGTTCGTTTTGTCAGTTAGTGTGAAACATGCAGCCCATGTACAGCTTGGAGGAGGCATATGCCATCCTGGCGTCAGACTCTGACGCCATTGACACTGCGTCTGATTTTGACCCAGGTCAGTTTAGCGTCATGTCTAGTGACATGTCATCTGTGTGTGAGCCAGCCGAATGTGGAGGAGGACTGGGTACCTCCACAGTTAGCTGAGCCCAACATCCCCCCTTTTAGTGCCAACACGGGCATTAATGTCAATGTGGATAACTTCTCCCCTATACAATATATGGAGCTATTTTTAGGGGATACCATCTGGGAGGAATAGCTAACACAATCAGGGGGCATGCTTGGCATCCCACAGATGTCCCTGAAATGAAAAAATTCTGGGCTCTTACAATGCTCATGGGGATTATAAGGAAGTCATCAATTCATAGAAACATAGAAACATAGAATGTGACGGCAGATAAGAACCATTCGGCCCATCTAGTCTGCCCAGTTTTCTAAATACTTTCATTAGTCCCTGGCATTATCTTATAGTTAGGATAGCCTTATGCCTATCCCACGCATGCTTAAACTCCTTTACTGTGTTAACCTCTACCACTTCAGCTGGAAGGCTATTCCATGCATCCACTACCCTCTCAGTAAAGTAATCCTTCCTGGTATTATTTTTAAATCTTTGTCCCTCTAATTTAAGACTATGTCCTCTTGTTGTGGTAGTTTTTCTTCATTTAAATATAGTCTCCTCCTTTACTGTGTTGATTCCCTTTATGTATTTAAATGTTTCTATCATATCCCCCCTGTCTCGTCTTTCCTCCAAGCTATACATGTTAAGATCCTTTAACCTTTCCTGGTAAGTTTTATCCTGCAATCCATGAACCAGTTTAGTAGCCCTTCTTTGAACTCTCTCTAAGGTATCAATATCCTTCTGAAGATATGGTCTCCAGTACTGCGTACAATACTCCAAGTGAGGTCTCACCAGTGTTCTGTACAATGGCATGAGCACTTCCTCTTTCTACTGCTAATACCTCTCCCTATACAACCAAGCATTCTGCTAGCATTTCCTGCTGCTCTATTACATTGTCTGCCTACCTTTAAGTCATCAGAAATAATCACCCCTAAATCCCTTTCCTCAGATGTTGAGGTTAGGACTGTATCAGATATTCTGTACTCTGCCCTTGGCGTTTTTACATCCAAGATGCATTATCTTGCACTTATCCACATTAAATGTCAGTTCCCACAACTCTGAATTTTTCTAGTTTACCTAAATCATTAGCCATTTGGCTTATCCCTCCTGGAACATCAACCCTGTTACATATCTTAGTATCATCAGCAAAAAAAAAGACATACCTTACCATCAAGACCTTCTGCAATATCACTAATAAAAATATTAAAGAGAATGGGTCCAAGTACAGATCCCTGAGGTACCCCACTGGTGACAAGCCCAAGCATTGAATATACTCCATTGACTACAACCCTCTGTTGCCTGTCACTCAGCCACTGCCTCACCCATTCAACAAAATTGGAATCCAAACTTAAAGATTGCAGTTTATTGATAAGCCTTCTATGTGCAACAGTGTCAAAAGCCTTACTAAAATCTAGGTAAGCAATGTCTACTGCACCACCCTGATCTATAATTTTAGTTACCCAATCAAAAGAATCAATACGATTAGTTTGGCATGATCTCCCTGAAGTAAACCCATGTTGTCTCTGATCTTGAAATCCATGTGTTTTTAGATGTTCAACAATCCTATCCTTTAACATGGTTTCCATCACTTTCCCCACTACTGAAGTAAGGCTTACTGGCCTATAGTTGCCCGACTCCTCCCTATTACCTTTCTTGTGAATGGCACAACATTCGCCAACTTCCAATCTTCTGGGACTACTCCTGTTATCAATGATTGGTTAAATAAATCTGTTAATGGTTTTGCTAGTACAGCACTAAGCTCTTTTAATAGCTTTGGGTGTATTCCATCAGGCCCCATTGACTTATTTGTCTTTACTTTTGACAGTTGAAATAGAACCTCTTCCTCTGTAAACTCACGTGTAATAAATGACTCATTTATCCTTTTTCTTAACTGAGGTCCCTCTCCTTCATTTTCATCTGTAAATACCGAACAAAAATATTCATTGAGGCAGTCAGCTAGACCTTTATCCTCTTCTACATACCTTCCTTCTTTTGTTTTTAATCTAACTACCGTATATACTCGAGTATAAGACGAGTTTTTCAGCACATTTTTTGTGCTGAAAAACCCCCACTCGTCTTATACTCGAGTCAGTTGTCTGTATTATGGCAATTTACATTGCCATAATACAGACAAGGACCGGGGGCTGTCAGGAAGCTGTTACTTACCTTCACAGCAGCTCCTGTCAGCTCCCTTCTCTCTTCTCCGGTGCGTGCAGCTCCCAGGTCAGCTCCCTCTGCAACTCTCGCGAGAGCCGCGGGATCAGAGCGTTGCCACGGGTTACCGTGGCAACGCTCCGCGCGGCCGCGAGAGTTGCAGAGGGAGCTGACCTGGGAGCTGCACGCACCGGAGAAGAGAGAAGGGAGCTGACAGGAGCTGCTGTGAAGGTAAGTAACAGCTTCCTGACAGCCCCCTCCTACAGCCCATCCACTGGACCACCAGGGAGTGAGAGCCCCCCTCCCTGGCCAGCTAACAAGCAGGGAGGGGGGACGAAAAAATAAAAATATTAATAATAAAACAAATAATAATAATTAAAAAAAATATTAAAATAATAACATAAAAAAAATAATACAATTAATAATAAAAGAAAAAAAATAGTTACCTAAAAAAATAATAACATTAAAAAAAAATATTAAAATAATAATTAATTAATAAAATGCCCACCCCCACCAATGCTCTGCACTCACACACACACACTGCACACACACACACACTGCACTCACACATACACACACTGCATTCATACACACACCGCACTGCATTCATTCTACACACACTGCATTCATACACACTGCACTCATACATACACACTGCACTCATATACACACACTGCACGGCATTCATTATACACACACTGCATACACACTGCACTCATACACACACTGCACTCATACACACACACACACTGCACTCATACACACACTGCACTGCATTCATTATATACACACTGCATTCATACACACTGCACTCACACACACTGCACACACACACACTGCACTCACACACACACTGCACTCATACACACACACTGCACTGCATTCATTATACACACACTGCACTCATACACACACTGCACACACACACACACTGCACTCACACATACACACACTGCATTCATACACACACCGCACTGCATTCATTCTAAACACACTGCATTCATACACACTGCACTCATACATACACACTGCACTCATATACACACACTGCACGGCATTCATTATACACACACTGCATACACACTGCACTCATACACACACACTGCACTCATACACACACACACACTGCACTCATACACACACTGCACTGCATTCATTATATACACACTGCATTCATACACACTGCACTCACACACACTGCACACACACACACACTGCACTCACACACACACTGCACTCATACACACACACTGCACTGCATTCATTATACACACACTGCACTCATACACACACTGCATACACACACACAGCATTCATATACACACTGCATTCATTATATACACACACTGTAAATAAATATTCAGTTAATATAATTTTTTTAGGATCTAATTTTATTTAGAAATGTGCCAGTAGCTGCTGCATTTCCCACCCTAGTCTTATACTCAAGTCAATAAGTGTGGCGAAACCAGCTTCGCCACTGTGAACTGGAGAGGCCTGGTTGCTAGCCTCCTGCCCGCTGACTATGGCCCCTGGACATGTTGCACTTTAAAAACTATATTTGGGCATGTAATAATTTATATTGCTGCTACTGGCCCTTTAAAATCAGCGATGGACATATTGGGACTTTTGGGACTAATGTCCCTTTAAGACTTTGTAACATATCACAGTAATACTGTTTTAAATATTATGTAGGTATTTATGTGTTCAGTTAAACTGGGGATATGTAGAAATGTGTGTTTTATGTGTTAAATGTATCAGTATGTAATTTTATGTCTTTTACTGTCTTTTTGCAACCATGTGGTTAATGGAGTCTGACTCTAGTCCTAGATAATTGGATTACTTCTCCAATTATCTCCAGGGCAGAAGGGAGGAAGCCGGGATGCATTGTGGGGGATGTTTTACTTCTGTTTGGGCCAGATTGTGCCATGCTGCAAGCCAAGGCCCAAAAGATACTTTTAGTAACTTTTAAACCCCTGGTCGGATCCATGCCATTTTTTAATATGTTGTTCCCCTGAATGGATTGATTGTGGATATGTATTTTTATGTGAATGTGATGTATGGTTTTAAAGTTATGAAAGTTGTGTAAAAGTATATTTTACTCTGTATGCATAATGGGATTATGTGTCACACTAAGGGGAGGGGATGTGTGGGAGGTAACATCTATGTCATTGGTTCTTTTATGCCTCCCCCTGGGTGTGGCCTGTATGTGTGAGTTGGAAATAAAAGCCAGACTGGGTGTCCCAGTCTAGAGTTCTTGCTTAACCCTCAAAGCGATGTGTCGTCTCGGTCTTTGGGGGAATGGGATTGTATGCTGACTGCCAAGAGTGTAAGCCGATGTCTGCTTTTCTTGTTCAGCTGTTCCAGTGTTCGTGTGGTTCCAGTCGGGAGAATGGTGTTTGCAGTAGCTGCCTGTGCATCTGGAAAGGGGATTATCGCCTAAACTGGGTTTTATCCTCTTGTAAGTGAAACGGTCCGTTACAATTGGTGGCAAGCGGCGGGATCGTTCCTACAACCAGAGGGACAGCTACAGACAACACCATTTCTGGATTACAAATTGAGGGCAACGCTAGTATCCGTACAGCGACCCTAGCTACAAAGGAAATAAGAAAATGGAAGGAGACAGAGTCGCAGCTGCTGCAGCACCTCCGAGGGAGGAGGAGGAATCCGAGTTTATCAGGGAATATAGGAGAAGGATGGCTTTTTTCTCACCAGCCCAAGCGGAGCATATGGTAGGCCGGATCTACGACGAGGTACATGCACACCTCATGCTGCTAATGACGCAGAGGACCCAACAAGCTGGGTCCTGTGAGGAACCACAACAGGCAGGTGGAGATGGGACCGAGTTCTCTCCACCGGGCCCAACGGGATGGTGGGCAGCAGGCCCAGATCCCCAGCGGCAGTGTGTACCCCAGGGAGATGAAGGTGTCGTCCTTCCTCCCCAGCGACAGGCTGAGTCACAGGGGGCAGAGGTTGTTGTTCCTGCCCCCCAGCAGCAAAGTGATATGCCAAGAAGGCAGTGTGAAGTGAAGGGAGAGGAGAGCAGCGTCCTCCCTCCCCAGCGGCAGTGTGTGTCCCAGGGAGCAGAAGGTGCAGTCCTTCCTCCCCAGCGGCAGTGTGTGTCTCCGGGAGCTGATGGTGTCGTCCATCCTCCCCAGCGGCAGGCTGAGTTACAGGGGGCAGAGGTTGTTGTTCCTGCCCCCCAGCAGCAAAGTGATGTGCCAGGAAGGCAGTGTGAAGTGAAGGGAGAGGAGAGCAGCGTCCTCCCTCCCCAGCGGCAGTGTGTACCCCAGGGAGATGAAGGTGTCGTCCTTCCTCCCCAGCGGCAGGCTGAGTTACAGGGGGCAGAGGTTGTTGTTCCTGCCCCCCAGCAGCAAAGTGATATGCCAGGAAGGCAGTGTGAAGTAAAGGGAGAGGAGAGCAGTGTCCTCCCTCCCCAGCGGCAGGGTGTGTCTCAGGGAGCAGAAGGTGCAATCCTTCCTCCCCAGCGGCAGTGTGTACCCCAGGGAGCTGATGGTGTCGTCCTTCCTCCCCAGCGGCAGTGTGTACCCCAGGGAGCAGAAGGTGCCATCCTTTCTCCCCAGCGGCAGTTTGCCATCCAGAGAGAGGAACTTGTTACACCCTCTCTCCCACGGCAACCTAACCCACCAAGGGGAGATGTTAAGCCCCACAACTGTGCAGATGGGACCGTAGTCTCTGCACTTACAGCACAAGGGATAGGGACGGTCGGTCCTGTTCCCCAGCCTCAGTGTGATGGATCCAAAGGGGAGACAGTCGGTCCCCCCCTCCGGCAGTCGAGCTGTGCACCTAAAGGGGAGACAGTCAGTCTCCAGCAACCAGGCGCCCACCAGACTACTCCTGTGGTAGTGCTGGCAACCGGACAGAGTACCGCTGGTCTCTGCCCCCTCAGCAACCCACCAAGGCAGCCTACCCGTCTCCCACCCAGCAGTGGTGAAACACCAGAACTTGGACAAAATTCTTCCTCACCCAGATGTAGTAACCGGTAAGTGTGGGTGGGCTGCTCTGTTATTTCTGTTTTGTGGGTGGGTTGCTGGACTAACCAGGGCACTGACCGGCAGAAAGTCAGGTACCCTGTTAGTCTAATTGGCAAAGGGGAGAAATGTGGCGAAACCAGCTTCGCCACTGTGAACTGGAGAGGCCTGGTTGCTAGCCTCCTGCCCGCTGACTATGGCCCCTGGACATGTTGCACTTTAAAAACTATATTTGGGCATGTAATAATTTATATTGCTGCTACTGGCCCTTTAAAATCAGCGATGGACATATTGGGACTTTTGGGACTAATGTCCCTTTAAGACTTTGTAACATATCACAGTAATACTGTCTTAAATATTATGTAGGTATTTATGTGTTCAGTTAAACTGGGGATATGTAGAAATGTGTGTTTTATGTGTTAAATGTATCAGTATGTAATTTTATGTCTTTTACTGTCTTTTTGCAACCATGTGGTTAATGGAGTCTGACTCTAGTCCTAGATAATTGGATTACTTCTCCAATTATCTCCAGGGCAGAAGGGAGGAAGCCGGGATGCATTGTGGGGGATGTTTTACTTCTGTTTGGGCCAGATTGTGCCATGCTGCAAGCCAAGGCCCAAAAGATACTTTTAGTAACTTTTAAACCCCTGGTCGGATCCATGCCATTTTTTAATATGTTGTTCCCCTGAATGGATTGATTGTGGATATGTATTTTTATGTGAATGTGATGTATGGTTTTAAAGTTATGAAAGTTGTGTAAAAGTATATTTTACTCTGTATGCATAATGGGATTATGTGTCACACTAAGGGGAGGGGATGTGTGGGAGGTAACATCTATGTCATTGGTTCTTTTATGCCTCCCCCTGGGTGTGGCCTGTATGTGTGAGTTGGAAATAAAAGCCAGACTGGGTGTCTCAGTCTAGAGTTCTTGCTTAACCCTCAAAGCGATGTGTCGTCTCGGTCTTTGGGGGAATGGGATTGTATGCTGACTGCCAAGAGTGTAAGCCGATGTCTGCTTTTCTTGTTCAGCTGTTCCAGTGTTCGTGTGGTTCCAGTCGGGAGAATGGTGTTTGCAGTAGCTGCCTGTGCATCTGGAAAGGGGGATATCGCCTAAACTGGGGTTTATCCTCTTGTAAGTGAAACGGTCCGTTACAATAAGTTTTCCCAGGTTTTTGGGGTAAAATTAGGGGCCTCGGCTTATATTCGGGTCGGCTTATACTCGAGTATATACGGTAATCCTTGTTTTACTTTTCTTTTCTCATTTATGTATCTAAAAAAGGTTTTGTCCCCTTTTTTACTGACTGTGCTATTTTCTCTTCTGTTTTTGATTTGGAAGCTCTTATAACTTGCTTAGCCTCTTTCTGCCTAATCTTATAGATCATTCTGTCTTCCTCACTCTGGTTTTTTTTATAATTACTAAATGCTAAATTTTTGTTTTTTACTATTTTGGCCACATCTGCGGAGTACCACAGTGGTTTCTTGAATTTTTTGCTTTTACTGACAAGCCTAATGCAATTTTCTGTTGCCTTCAGTAGTGCAACTTTTAAATAATCCCATTTCTCTTGGACGCCATTTAAATTGCTCCAGTCTGATAATGACTCCTTTACACATATTCTAATTTTAGAAAAGTCTGTTTTTCTAAAGTCTAAAACTTTTGTTTTTGTGTGACTCAGTCACTATTCTTATATTAAACCACCCTGGCTGATGATCACTGGATCCTAAACTTTAACCTACAGAAATATCTGATACCAAATCTCCATTTGTTAACACTAAATCTAGTATGGCCTCTTTACGAGTTGGCTCCTCAACGACTTGTTTTAGAGACAATCCCAGTAGGGAGTTTAGAATATGTGTGCTCCTGGCACAAGTAGCTATTTTTGTTTTCCAGTTCACATCAGGAAGATTAAAGTCACCCATGATGATAACTTCCCCCTTCATTGTCATTTTAGCTATTTCCTCAACTAGTAGATTATCTAACTCTTCAATTTGTCCTGGGGGCCTATAAATCACACCTACACGAGTTACTGTGTGATTACCAAATTCTAACGTAACCCAAACGGACTCTATGTTAGCCTCACTAACCTTTATTAGGCTAGATTTTATGCTATCCTTCACATACAGGGTCACCCCTCCCCCTTTCCTGCCTTCCCGGTCTTTTCTATATAAAGAGTACCCTGGTATTGCTATGTCCCAGTCATTTTTCTCATTATACCATGTCTCAGTAACAGCGACTAAATCTACATTATCAGTTACCATTATTGCCACAAGTTCATGGATCTTATTCCCTAAACGTATTCCCTAAATTCGCTCTTACTGGAGCACCAACCCAATTTGTTCGACTCCTATATACTCCCAAACAATGCCGAGACCGAAATATGAGCTGCTGCTGAGATACTTACATTTCAATGACAATACCCTCTGTCACCCCAGAGATCACCCCCTAATATGACAGGCTTCATAAAATACGCCTACTCGTAGACCATCTTCAGCACAGCTTTTCTGAAGTTTATACTCCAACAAAATGTATACATTGATGAATCCCTTATGAAATATTAAGGGAGAATAGGGTTCAAACAATATATCCTCTCAAAGCGCTCTAGGTATGGTGTTAAAGTGTCCAAACTGTGCGAGAGCGAAAGTGGCTATACGTGCATATGAGGGGAAAGATGGTCAACTGAACCCTCCTGGCTGTCCTGACTCTCTGGGGACAAGTGGGAAACTTGTTTGAGACCTACTGATCCCCTTGTTCAATAAGGGTTTACCACCGTTATGTGGAAATGTGTACAGCAGTGTCCACTTGTTTAAATTTCTTTATGGTTTGCAGATACTGACCTGTGTCACTGTGAGAAGAAATGCCAAGGATTTCCCCAGACCTCTCATAGAGGCCAAATTAAAAAAAGTTGAATGCAAAGCTCTGCGCAAAACTGAAGTGCTAGCAATAAAATTTAAGGACAGGAAGGATGTTAATATACTAACTGTAGCGGAGTAGTAGGGGTTAATCCACAGTATCTCCTCTGGTAGTCAGGATAAGCAGGTAAAACACAGGTAGCGTGGTAACAATACCTTTCTCCCAAGAACTAGACGACACATAGCTTGGAGGTCAACTGACGTTTTTAATCACTGGTCACAGCATTTATACAGTTCTCCATATACAGGGTTTCCAAAGTGCCCTTGCAAGGGTTTTACAACAATGGACTACATGGGAAACTTAAGTTACAAGACAATTTCCCAGCATGCATTGTTACACTGGAGAGATGAGTGATAAGAATATACTGATAATCACTCGATCTCTCCATGCAGCCTAAATTACAGTTTCACATTAAATTCTATAACTTAAAAAGTATTAGGGTAAATTAACCAAATGACCTTTCATTGAATAGCTGGGATCTGAGCGCACCATCTGGGGAAATACCGCTCAGATCCCTGCATATTCAGACAAACGCCATTTGAATAACCTGATTTCACAAACCACCATTGTAATTTAGAGTGTTAATATGCCGAAAGAATTATTGTCCTGAATGGTCTGGAAGTCCAGCGGTGTTCGGTAAGTCGAGTAGCCGATTTTAGTTCCATACACTTGATGACCAAACACTGCTGCGCTTTCGTGAACAAAAAATGGCCGCCGCCACGTGTTCGGTATACAAACGGCAGCCACACACGAAACCCATTAATCAACTGGCGATACATTGTTGCAGTAGTTAATGGGAGACACACGACCCCCGTTGTGTGGTCTCCCATTCGGTAGTTTGTTAGTTTCACGAACAGTGTTTGTAAATCACTGTTCGTGGAACTCCAAACGGACCGCGGCGGCGTTCGAATGCTGCAAGCACACGAATACTCTATACCCATGCATGTAATAAAAGGGGAAAGAAACTAAAAATGCAACATTATACATACATACAGTTCTTAAGTGGCTAGTTTTGACACACTAACCACCCTCCATGACGAAAGCATGTCAGACGTCACTGTCCGAGGCAGGTACAGACCAAACCTGTTTGCATCAGGGCTTATAAGAGGCACATGGGGGGGTGTTGATATGGCTGATCAGCTGATGCAGCCACATCTTATCTTAAGAAAGACAAAAGCCTTGTATAAAAAGGTGGCTATCTACCTGAGGCAAGTAGCAACACAATTTATTTTTACTCTTCCACAATAATTTATGGAGATGTCAAGTTCCAACAACGGTTCCAGAGGAGTCCAGACATTTTATTTTTAAGATACCGCCAACTGCAAAAAAAAAAAAAAAAAAAAAGATATCCCCAGAAACGTTCCCGGGTCTGTTATAAAAAAGGGAAAAGGACAGACACCCCTTTGCACTGTTTTTTTTCTTTTGAAAGCGGCAAATTTTAGTTAGTCAGTTTCCTTCCCCCAAATCTCCACTTAGATTCTTTTTGCAGGAGTTAGTTTAGAGGTGCAATTGATACCTGCACATTTGGTTAAAAAAAAGTTTTCTGGCAGAAACATAACTGGCTGGCCAAAACCAGATGACGTGTGCATAAAAAGCACAATTCAAAAATTACCACCATGCACGTTCTCTGAAGTAATTTAGCACAATGGTTTGGGGAAGGATGTGAAAACACCCCATATACATCACCCTGGAATGTCTAGTTTATAAAAAATATAAACTTTCATGATGTTAACATTAACTGGGGGATGCAAAAATATGCCAAACTGAAGATAGGCCAAGCATACCTATATATCAAGTTGAAAAACTGACATGTACAAGTCTCGAATGTGGCCTTTTAGCCCCCAAACAACCCAGCAAACCTATGCATGGGTGATATCACTGTACTCAGGAGATGTTGCTGAACACATATTGGCGTGTTGTTTGGCAGTGATACATAACAGGATCTGTTAATTCATGTCTAAAGTACAATGTGTGTGTAAAAAAACAAAAAAAAACTACTACCCAAATGTTTGACAACGGCTGGTGGTAGAATTAGTGCATGGGAAGTGTTAAAATACCACCATTTAAAATACCCTGGGTTGTCTACCTTTCAAAAATATATGGTTTGATGGGCATAAAATGCATTGGCCCAAATAGGACAGGGGCGCAGGTTTACTACATGTCAAAATTCCAAATTGGAAAATGGATATGCGCACCTGCCAAATGTGGCCTTTTAGCCCCCCAAACACCTGGCAAGCCCATGCATGGGTGGTATCATTGTACTCGGGAGATGTTGCTGAACACATATTAGTGTATTGGCAGCAAGACATAACAGGATCTGTTAATTCATGCCTAAAGTTGGTAGGGTGAACCAGAATAAAACCAGACCAAATTTCTCTAAAACAAAAATAGCACATAATGGAGAAAACTACAAAAAGGAAAGGCAAATAAGAGAGAAAAAAAAGCACAAAGATTTCAAGTGATTATCAAAAAAGAGATAAAGTAAATAAAAGGGAATATTATAGGAACAGAGTACCCCCTAGAAGAGAGGAAGAATGGGTTAGAGTAACCCCTAGAAATAATAGAAATTTCAACAAAAGAGAACCAACAATCACTACTTCTAATAGATTTGAAAGACTTGGAGATCTCAGAGAAGAGAACCAAGATCTTCATTAGGACCAGCATTTTTGAGCAAAAGGAGAATCAATATTCTATTAAAAAAAAGAAGAGGGGGAAATAGAGGAAGAAAGAGAGAAAAAGGAGAGAGAGAGAATAGGGAGGAAGAAATTGATAGTGTTTATAAACATACGGACCTGAAACAAAAATCCTCATTTTATCCATACAATCAAAAGTCTGAAGCAATGAAAGTTTTCGAAAAATAGTGTTTTAAAGATATAAAAAAACTAAAACCCTTGAACAAATACCAAAATAATTTATCGGCGAAAGAAAGACAAGCATTAAAAGATCTTAAAAAGGACATGTCTATTGTGATAAAACCCGCGGATAAGGGTGGGGTGTAGTGATCTGGCAAAAAACTAAATATTTAGAAGAAATCCAAAAACAATTAGATGATAACTTCACTTATTTGAAACTAGACAATAATCCATTAAATAGGATTAAGGAAGAGTATGACAGCTTCCTTAAAGAAGGATTAGAACTAGGTATTTTAAATAAACAAGAACATACATTTTTAACAGTTGAGTATCCGAAAATTCCAGTAATTTACGTATTACCTAAAATACATAAGGACACCTCTAACCCGCCAGGCAGGCCTATAGTATCTGGTATAGGATCACTCTTATCGAACTTATCACAATATATTGATACATTTTTACAGGATTTAGTTAAACAATGTCCAACCTACCTCAAAGACACAATAAGCCTTCTGAATATTTTAAACAATTTAAATGGGACAAGGAATACATCATGGCTACTTGTGGCGTCAGCAGCCTGTATACAAATATAGCACACGATAGAGGCTACTAGACATTTTTTTAGAAAAAATGGGCACTTTTTATGAGTTACAAGTGCATTTATATTAAAGGGAATTGAGATAATTTTAAATAATAGTTTATTTTGGTATGAAAACCAATATTATTTACAGATCCAAGGAACGGCGATGGGGACCAGGTTTGCCCCTAGTTATGCTAATTTATTTATGTCACACTGGGAGGAGTTATTCGTCCTGCCTAGTATGAACTCAGGGGCAAACCTGGTCCTCTATAAACGTTATATAGATATTTTTATTATATGGAAAGGGAGTGAAAGTTCTTTGGTTGATTTTTTAGATGGATTAAACTCGAATGATTGGAATATTAAACTTACTTGTAACATTAGCGATCAGAATATTACTTTTTTAGTTTTGGATATTTTTATAGAGTCAGTTTAAATTAGAAGTAAAACCCATTTTAAAAAAAAAGTAGATGTTAATAGTTTTATTGATTTACAAAGTTGCCATTTTAAACCTTGGCTCGTTAATGTTCCAAAGGGACAGTTCCTCAGACTAAGGAGGAACTGTATGGATTTTAATGATTATCAAAGCCAATCAACTAATTTGGAACAACAATTCATAGAAAAGGGATATGATCCAATGTTTATTAGAAAGGTCAGTGATGAAATAGGCAAAAAAGACAGAAACCAACTTTTGGTATATAAAAATAAAAATAGGGGGGTGGAGCCAACAGAGCAACTGAGAGGACGCATTTCTCGGAGCTCCGTCTCTGACCTTCACAAAATGGCGCAGCAAGACGACCTCTCCGCCTACTCCACGGAGGATTTCGCCACTGACATCCTGGAAGGACCACCCTACAGGCACCCACCGAACAGTAGACAGGTACCCCCAAAGACTGGGGACCCGGTCACAGCCGACCAACTCAAGGCAATTCTGGCGGAACTCCGCAAAGATTTGGCGGCAGACATGGCCTACTATAGAAAAGCCATTGAAGGGGCCACAACAAAAATCACACAGTTAGAGGCCAGCTCAAGCACCCATGACACAAGGCTTCACGTGATCAAACAGAAAGTTACAGACCTGGTCAAATGGCAAACCGCTACCAATGACAGGCTAGATACCATAGAAGACCAAAGAAGACGCTACAACTTAAATAGGGATACCAGAGTCGGTAGGCCTGGATGACTTACCCCATTACATCAGGTGCCTCCTTGAAGTCCTGCTCCCACCGAAGCGGGTGAAAACTATGAAAATTGATGGCATGTTCAGGTTGCCGAAATCACCCCGAGCACCGACAGCGACGACGGCGGACCTCATACTGAGGTTCCAAACACTAGCCGACAAGAACTCGCTTATGACCGCACTGCGGGGTAAAATCCCCTCCTGTTTGAGGGGGCATCGCTAACAGTATTCCCAGATTTGACCAGGAACACAATAGCCTGGCGAAAAGCCCTGCAACACCTTCTACACCATCTTTGGGCCAGAGAAATCCCATACAGATGGGGCACCCCTCGAGCCTTATCATTCACTCACAATAGGACTACATATAAGGCGCAAGACAAACAAGAGCTTGAAACTCACCTGCAAGCAACAGGCATCCTACAAGCGGCACCGGCGTCCAAACAGAGCATAGTCCAACTGAACCGAGACAACATACGGGACTTTACCCCACAGAACTCCTCCAGAACCTCCCCAGGCGGCTTGCCCACTTGAGGAACCACCGACAAGCCAACTTAAAGTGACTCTCCCCTATTTCCCATTCCACCACCTACGCAGACGGAACGTTTCATAACATCAGAGACTCAATCTCAGCAGAATCACCAACCCTTTTTATTTTTCTAACATGCTTACACAATGATGCATTGCATTGCCTAACGAGACCCACTTAGTGTAAATCAACACTGCTACCCTCATATAACCCGTAATACCTAGTGGCTGACAACTAGACTGCATACATGCGCCAAACGCTGCAAACATACCACATGTACCCACATAGGGTGGCAGATGCATACCAAGTAAAGATACCACTAAACCCATTATCCCCCCCGCCGGCACACAGCGGACCACTTAGAAAGCGACAATACTGAACAAAGGCAAGGGGGGTAGCCCGCCAGGGCAGACACATAGATAGCAGCACCACACTCACTTCACCCCCACACAGGGCACTACTGTTACCACTACAAAGTTTTTTTTCTATAGAGTTAACCATATCTTAAAAAAAATGTGCATAGATGTGAAAGCCATAGCTGTTGTAAATGTCTGTTTAAACCGTGAACATGAGCTGTTGTGGCCAAGTTTACAACGATGTTGCCTATATGCACGCAAAAATAAGAATAAAAAAATAAAAAAAAATAAAGACTAAACAAAAGATGAATCGGTTCCCCTTATTTTCAATTTTAGTATGAATAATAAACCTGTGTGTAAAATTATCAAAAATAATTTGCATGTTTTAAAAGAAAATCTAGATATTTTACCTTTTATGGGAGATCAGCCCAAATTTATTTTTAGAGGGGCAAAACATTTTAGACAAATTTTAGCGGAAAGTTTTTTGGATAAGGGAAAAAAGATATTAATAACTTTTTAGAAGGACAAAAAGGTTTTTATTATTGCAAAAATTGTACAGGATGTAGATTGAGGAAAAACGTGTAGGAGTGTTAAAAAAGTGACATCAAGTAGAAATTTAGATGAAGAGTACAATATTCACACATTAATTACATGCAACACAATAGATGTTATATATCTATTAACCTGCCCGTGTGCTTACCAGTATGTGGGGAAAACAACTAGAAAGTTAAAAATAAGAATAGGAGAACACATTAATAATATAAAGAAAAAAATGATGAATCATAGTGTTTCCAAACACTTCACAGAAAAACATGATGGTAACCTAGAAGGATTATTGTTTTTAGAGATTTTTTTTGTTTTTTTCCATTGGAGAGGGGGATGTAAAGAGAAAATATTAAGTAAAGCAGAAGTTAGGTGGATGTTTAACCTCAACACCCTCACCCAGATAGTCTAAATGTGGACTTTGAGATGAACTCTTTTTTTATAAGATTTTTTATAATATTTTGTATTTTTTTTAGGATAATTTTCCTATTTTAATATATATTTTATATATATTTTATGTGTATTATATATTTTATATATATTATTTTATTTTCCTGTTATCCATCCAACTATATTTAACTTTTTTCCCTCTCTCTTTTTTTCTTCTTTATATATGTTCTGTGCTTTGTATTTGTTATTTGTATCCTTCGTTTTTATCTCTATTTATTTGCCATTGATGAGCTTACTATGATACCCTAGGATACATTCTCCCTTTTATTGTATCAAAAGTATAAAATTTAATGTTCTGTAGATATGATCGATAAGGAAGTTTATTTACAATCTTGAGCGCACATGCGCATTATGAACTTTTACTAAGAAGAAACCCGAAACCGGAAGTACGTCATCCAACAGAGACAGGCATTGGCTGCTGACCCGGAAGTGCTCCCGGCGGAAATGACGCATCCGGAAATCGGAAGTCCTACAACAGAGGAAGATATCACGCCTTCAAGATATTTAAACCAACAAGTTTGTGGTATTGTTATGCACTTTGATAAAGACTTTTCGTAGAAACGCGTTAGTGCAATTGACTATTTTAACGGAGATTTAGTGTATGCTGTGTTATTTATTCACCATTAAAGATATATGTTCCTGTATTTACCCCTTTATTTGGCGTCTATTTGGGCTATTAAGGGGAAAGAGTGACCTGGCAGAGAACATTTCCAGTTGGGCTCCAGAATCTGATCTCCAATATATCAAAAAGGCGCTTATAGTCTGAGCCACTTGTGAACGGTTTTCTCCACCACTATTATCTATTTGTTTTATACAGGCTATACTATGTATTGTGTTTTATATTTTTAGGATGTACACAGATACATGGTAAATTGCATGTTTTTTACATATTTTATCACGGTTGGTTTTATCCACTATTTTATGTGCTCTCACCATAGCTTTTATTGTTTTATGTGTTGTATTCCATGTGGCTTAGAGTGACACACACTTGATGATTTTGAGCTATTAACTTTGATATTGGCCTTTTTTTTTTTTACTATATTTTTATATACTAAAGTACAATGTGTGTGAAAAAAATAAATAAACTACCTATGCGAAGTTTGGCAAAGACTGGTGGTAAAATGGCTGCTCAGAAAGTGTCAAAATATCTTTAGATGAATACCTTGGGTTGTCTACTTTAAAAAAAATATATATACATGTGGGGTGTTTTCCAGAGATTTATGACAGATAATAGTGTTACAATGTCACTATTGATAAATTTAAAAAAATGTATGTTTTGAAACCATAACTTGCAAAAAAAAAGCAAAAAAGCATGTAAAAACTGGGTGTTTTTAAACTCAGGACAAAATTTTGAATCTATTTAGCAGTTTTTTTTTCATTAGCTTTTGTAGATGAGTAAAATATTTTTCAAGTAACGTAAAAAAAAAAAAAAGTATTTTTTTCAATTTTCCATCATATTTTTTCCTTTTTAAATTAAATGTTATGACATGATACAAATAATGGTATGTAAAGAAAGCCCTTTATGTCCTGAAAAAAATATATAATTTGTATGGGAACAGTAAATGAGAGCGCGGAAAATTACAGCTAAAATCAAACACCACAAAAGTGTTTTAAGAGCCCAGGTCCTTAACGTACAACATCGCAAAAACAGTCCGGTTCTGAAGGGGTTAAAATAAGTTTCAATCAAAATTATATTATGGACATTTTTCTTAACTCTAACTAGGGTTTTATCCCAAGCACCAGCATCTATGTTAATATTGCATTGCGTTTCCCATTGTTTTTTACTGTTTTGTAACAATAATTTGTGACATTGTTCGGGTCAACATATAGCATTTTGATAAAAGTTTTAAAGTTTTCATTAATTTGTTTCATATAGATGCCATTTTTACTTTTTCCCTCTTCAAAAGTTTTAGAGACAAGTGATTTAATTCTTAAGTAGTTAAATCTTTCAGATTTTGGTAAATTATATTCTAACATTAGAGCTTCTTCCCTCTTTTATAATTTTATTTTAGATCTTTGATTTTTGTTAGATCATCTATAAGCGATTCTAGAATCTCCAACTCCAGAAAACTATAAATATTCCCATTGTTTTTCATCTTTTTTCTTAGTTTAAACCACACCGGGAACATTTCGGAGAATTCCCTTTCAATAGGATAACCTTTTTCTTGCCAGACAAGTTTATTTATATCGTTTTTATTTAATAATTGGGTCTCTAATATAAACCAACCTGTTTCCCTCGCTTCCTTTTTAGTTAGAATTTGGATCTGAGGTTTTATACTAGCCTCATAATGTTTTTAATATTATGGAAATTCATACCACCTTGGCTGGGACTATTTGTCAGCAGGTCCAGGCCAATGCGTGGTCTCTTCCCTCTCCACACAAAGTTTCTAAAATTTCTCTGAACAATTTCTAACCAGCTGTCTGGTATTTTTAGGGATCATTTTAAAAAACTATGTCCACTTGGGGAGAATATAAGCATTGATGATATTAATTCTACCGGACCAGCTCAGAAATGTATTATTCCACTTTTTAACCCCTTAAGGACACGTGACATGTCATGATTCCTTTTTATTCCAGAAGCTTGGTCCTTAAGGGGTTAAACATTAGGTTTGTTGTGCTAATCAGTTTCAAAACATTCTCTTCAACAATTCTATTTGTTTTGTCAGAAAGCGTAACACCTAAATACTCAAAACTCCCCTTAGCTTCTTTAACCCCTTAAGGACCTGACTTTTTTTGCGATGTTGTACATTTGCGACCAGGCATCTTTTTGACACTTTTGTGGTGTTTGTGTTTAGCTGTAATTTTCCGCTCTCTCATTTATTGTTCCCATACAAATTATATATTGTTTTTTTTCAGGACAAAAGGGGCTTTCTTTACATACCATTATTTATATAATCTCATGTAATTTAATTTTAAAAAAATGAAAAAATATGATGAAAAATTTAAAAAAATACACGTTTTTTGAATTTTATGTGAAAAATCTTTTACTCATCTACAAAAGCGAATGAAAAAAACTGCTAAATAGATTCAAAATGTTGTCTGTTGTCCTGAGTTCAAAAATACCCAGTGTTTACATGCTTTTTGCAATTTTTTTGCATGTTATAGGGCTATAAGTACAAGTAGGATATTGCGGTTTCAAAACATACATTTTTAAAATGTATCAATAGTGACATTGTAACACTATTATCTGTCATAAATTGCTAAATAACACCCCACATGTACATACCCAGGGTATTCAATATGGGGTATGTCCAGACTTTTTTAGTAGCCACTTAGTCGCAAACACTGGCCAAAGTTAGCGTTCATATTTGTTTGTGTGTGAAAAAAGTAAAAAACTAAATTGAACGCTAATTTTGGCCAGTGTTTGTGACTAAGTGGTTACTAAAAAAGACTGGACATACCCCATTTGCAATACCTTGGGTTGTCTTCTTTTGCAAATGGTATGCCATCATGGGGGTAATTCTCATTCCTGGGCTACCATACGCTCTCAAAGGCAACGTAACCAACCTGGCCATTTTCAATGTGAAAATATTTGACCCATATATTTGACCCTGTAACTTTCAAAAACGCTATAAAACCTGTACATGGGGGGTCCTGTTCTACTCAGGAGACTTTGCTGAACACAAATATTAGTGTTTCAAAACTGGAAAATGTATCACAACAATTATATCATCAGTAAAAGTGCTGTTTGTGTGTGAAAAATGCAAAAAAAGTCACTTTCACTGACAATATCATCGCTGTGATATGTTTTACTGTTTTGAATCACTAATATTTGTGTTCAGCGAAGTCTCCCAAGTAAAACAGTACCCCCCATGTACAGGTTTTAGGGTGTCGTAGAACGTTACAGGGTAAAATAAAGTGATAGCAAATTAAATTCTCTGGACTTTCGGCCTGGGTTGGCAGGCAGGTCCCTTAAATTGCAATCAATAAAATAACTTAATTATGTAAAAATATTACATAAATCCGCACGTAGAATTTAAATATATATGCATATTTATATATTTGAAGTCTACGTGTATATTTATATAATTATTTATGTAATTTTGTATATGGACATATGAATAGTTCGCATTCTTTTTATTTATTTATATATACATAGATATATATATACAATTTCATTCTAAGTGTATTTTGATATAAATATATATATTAATATCAAAATACAGTTAGAATAAAATTTCGTATAGATATATAATTTTTTTAATTTTTATTATTATTTTTTATTATTTTTATTTAATTTAAATTATTTATTATTCGTATTTTATAATAATATATATATATACAATATATATATAGTTATTATATATATATATTATATATATACGTGTGTAATTTAATTATAAGTGTATTTTTATATTAATATATGTACATATTAATATAAAAATACACTTAGCATGACATTATATATATGATATATATACATATATTATATAGGTATAATATATGTCTATATATCATATATATACACATATATAATAATAATTTTTTTTTATTAACTTTCACTTTAATTTTTTTTCAGATTTTACAGCAGCAGGGAGACTGCCTGTCAGCACAGACAGTCCCCCTGCAGGCAGAGACTAGGACACCTATTGTGACCATGTGGTCGCCCTGTTGGGCGATCACATGGCCCCAGGGGTCCTAATCCGCCATGGGGAGACTGTCTGGGCTGCAGGCAGTCTCCCCACACCGGGAGCACCGCCGATCACCGCCGGGGGAACGACGGCGATCGGGTAAGTACATTGGACGGTTAGGACGGTTCAGGACCGTCACCGGTCGGCAACGCAAAAATGCCGATGACGGTCCTGAACCGTCCTCCGTCCTTAAGGGGTTAAAGCTATGCATTTCTAATATTTGTTTTGTTTTTGTATCGGCATTACAATTTCTGAACATAACCACAGATTTATCTATATTTATCTTGTAATTAGATACGTCGCTGTACTGGGCGATCTCATTCATTAAATGTGGAATGGAAGTGATGGGATCTGTCAAAGTTATCGTGTCGTCCACATACATGCTCATCTTAAGATGTTTTAAAGCTTCTGGAATCCCCCTGATATTTAGGTTCGACCTTATCCTAGTTGCTAGGGGCTCAATGGATATTATGTATAATACTGGCGAAAACGGGCATCCCTAACGGGTGCCATTACCCAAAGTAAACCAATCAGAACATAAATCTGCACCCACCACGCTGGCTATAGGATTTTGGTATATGGTTTTAATTGCTGCTTTCATCCATTCACACAAATTCATGTACTCCAAGACCCCAAACATATATCCCCACCCGACCCTGTCAAAGGCATTTTCTACATCCAATGACAGGCTCAGAAGGGACTTCCCCGATCTCTCTCCCAATCCAAAATATTCATCAATCGTCCCGAGTTAGCACTTGCCTGGCTAGTGGAAACAAAACCGATCTGGTCTTCATTAATTGGATAATGATAGAAAGCTATACACAGTAGTAAATCTATCTAGGAACCAAAATAAGTAGATGAGTCAGGGTGAATACTAAAGCAAATTGGCTTTCCTCTGACTGAAAATTAACTTGCAGTAATCCCTATATAAAGGCTTTATTTGAAATGGCCAAGCAGAGGAGCATCGTAAGGGTTAATTTTAGTCGGATTAGCAAAGTAAAAGGAGATTGTCTATTTCCTATAGTGGATGTTCACTCCGGTTTGTGAACATGCTTTGAGGCTTGGCTAATGAAAATAGACAGTGTGAAGAATTTCCCTGTATTCTCTGTCTTCATTCGACTATTTCCTCTCCCTGCTACCTAAATAACTTGGCAGCATTCGTTTTTCTGTGTGTGTTCGGTAGATTATTCGTTTTACCGAACAGAGACAACCCTGGGTAGCAATTAGAACGTAGAACACCATGTTGCAACACGAAACCACAAGGTAATTGAGTGCTCCTAGGAGGCCGCCATTCAGCATACAAACACGTGGCGAGAACAAAGGATGGCGGCCATCTTAAACTCCCGAACGAGGCCAGCAGGACCTGGTCGTCGAGTGCCTGGAACTGTTTTCAGCATGAACACCCCGTCTTTATGGAAGCATGGCGAGCCGGTCAAACTTCCACACAATGTGACACGGAAACTACCGAACAGATTTTCATGCAATTTGGATATGTTACTCCCAGTATCCTCAGCTACCCAGGGGTGTGGTTTTTGTATCGTTATATCATGTAAAAAGTATATTTCTAAAAATGTTGAATTTTTTTAATATTTCTGGCCAGCAATATATCTAGCCAGGCCCAAAGGAGGAGGAGCTTGTACTGTATAAATTGAATGCCTGTTGCTTCCAGCCAATCAGTCTTGTTCCAGCATTAAGCTTTGGCTCATGTGTGGATTATTTGGCGTTACCAGCGATATTTATTCCTGTGGATTCCAGGCGATACTCTGCTATTGGGAAAAGGAATATTAGACGGTGATTCCAGCTCTACCGTCACAGACAGATGCCTTCGGGCATATACCAAGTGATAATATCTTGGTATGAGAATGTAATTGTGGGAAGGGTTACCCGGCTATATAAACTCTGGCCACCCCTATCACTGGGCCGTTTACGCCTGGTTCAGTAGGCACACCTGTGCACTCCCAAATCACCGTTGAGACGCTGGGTCGCCAGACTGCAGCTTCTCACCCAGCTGCTCCAACCACTACCCGCCTGCCTCAGCCAACTTCTCGCTGGTGGCTCGCTGGGTCCGAACCAAGGCCTTCTACCGCAAGCTTCCCGGCTCTACGTTCCATAGTCAGCTCACTTCAACCCACTGGGGGCCCCAACTGATGCCCCCTTTGACCCGCTGGGCCTCACCAGAAGCCTTTACGGCCTGCTCCCTGGCACATCCTCCAGCTTGCTTCCTTTAGTCATGTGAGCAGCCTGCTTCCGGGTCTCCCATTCGGCCATAATCGGCTGCAGCAAACAGTGAGTTTAGGCCCCTCAGGCTTCTGGCACAGAGCCACACTTTCGGCTCATATTTCAAGTCATTCATCGGTATACTCACCTCCTGCTTCTCTCAGTCCCATGTACCTCCTCGGCTGACATTTGCCTGACTGAGCGGCTGAGTTTTGGGCCACGGGCCTATGGCATGTAACCACGCATTCGGTATACGAATGCCACACTTCTTTGATTCCCCCAGTCCCTCGCAAACACGACCCTCATTCAGCTGAACAAACACACTATAATGTCTTGTCCCTATTCTGTCCAAATTGCTCCGGCACACATATGACCATCATCTACTAATACGTTGTGTTGTATATTCCTGGCCCAAATCCAAACACATTTCGGCCAGATTCTGCCACGTTACTATATTTTAGCATCATATAGCTGGTTTAGGAATTACTATTAATTATAGCTAGGAGGGTCATCATACTCATGGTGCCTAGTACCTAGTAAGTAGTAATGTTCAGTCAAAGCATTGTAGTCATGTATATGATTATTTCCTCATGTATTCTAGGTGTACCCTGGTACTGGCAATTACTCTCCATGTTAATTTCCTTGCCATATATGTATGTAAAGTATTAATCAACTGCCAAATACATTTATTCAGTATGTCTTGTTACCAGATGTATTGGAAAACCTGTCTCCTCCTACGTACAGTGTTTGACACCACTTAGTATAGTTATGACCTTTTTTAATTTTTTAGACACTACTGCATTCCACAGGTCTCAGCCTATATTCCTGGCAATTGTTTTGTGTAACCTTCAACCGATCAACAACCTAAAAACCACCAACCCCACCCATTAAGTCCTACTCAGCCTTACGTAACCTCCCAGTACCACAGAAACTACATGGGGCCTCTCTCGACCTCATATGCATATTTTCTACACAAAGCCTCTATCTACTGGCCTTTGCAACAAACTGCAGGTGACCTCAGTGGACACCTACGTCCTATTTGCAACCCCTTATTTTGGCACTAATTTCGCATCATCAGGATAGAAACGTATGTGTAAGTTCAGATATCGCACAGCTTACTACCTTTAATCAATCATGTCTTATTATACATCTGATATATCTTGCAATGTCTACATACGGCCACACAGTTACTCTTCTTACGACCCTACCTTACACCTGGCCAAACACACAGAGCGTAATGATTTCCTCATAACGAACGGTACCCTTACCTCTCTCATTTTACTACGTCAGTCTATCATAATGTCACTTAAAATGCGTGCAACCTGCCACATACATTAAGATACATACTGAATTTATCATGTGGATCGTTAAATTTTCACTGGTTCAGCCTTATAATCAGCCGACATTGTGCTTACAATTCCCTACTCGACTATTCCCACCTCATCGCTGCGTATTAGACCAATTCATATATATGCTATTTCATACTGTCCTTCCTGGTTCCCTGGCTATTTTACAGCTCTGGCAACCATGGTACGAATTACTACATTAGCCATGCACGTACAATTCCTTTTATAGGGCCCTTACCCAGCATCTCAGCTCTTACGTAATTCCAGCTTACAGGGTTAACTACAACCCTATCATCTACGGTCAACTATTATTGTAGCGGAGAGCCGATCTTTCACAGCTATTCTCCACTAGAGATCCCAGTGAGGCTCAGGAACAAGGTGATGATAAGTCCACAGGCAAGGTTTCTAGCAGGTAGAGTAATACAGCAATATCCCCATCGCAATCCCAATAACTGGACGACACACAGTTTCAGGAGTAGAACTGACAAGCTTTATTCCACAGTTCCTTATAAAGCCCTCTCCCATGCAAGGGAGGAGGTTCTATCACTTAAGACATTATCCAATCTGTGAACAGTAACCTCCCACACATCTCCTCCCCTCCTCTAGCATCATAATCCCCTTATCATGTACATAGTTTTACCCAGATAGCCCTAGTCTGGAGGAACAACATATTTTAAAATCAGCCCATTCGGATAAAGCGTTCGGGAGTTATGGGACTTTGAAGTTTGGACCGACCGCAGGGGTAAAGTATCCGAAAACAGTTCCATGCATTTTGGCCCTGCGGTCGGTCACAAACAGGCGAATACAAACGGGTGAAGTATTGCTGTTAAGTGGCCTGACGGGGATTCGGATGAATCCCCTAGTTCGTGGGGTTCTTTCTACCGAACGGCGGGCCGTTCGGTAGTTTCCCCACGAAGTATTAGGAGTCTGGAGGTCTCAGCGGTGGTTGCCTAGTCAAGTGTCCGATTTCGGTTCCAGACACTCGACGGCAAAACACCGCTGTTCGGCAGTTTAAGATGGCCGCCGCCACATGTTCGTATCCCGGATGGCGGCCACCCAGAGGACAAAGACCACACTGCACGAATAGGTAATTACCCGTTTGCAACATTGTTGCAAACGGTAATTGAAGGCACACTTTACACAGGGTGGTCTGGTTGTTCGGTAGTTTCATTCCCTTGTTTCATTCGAATGATTCTACCGAACAACCAGAGGAATACAGTACTTTACACACATTCAACTGCCAATATAACCGGATACAATGATTTCTATGCATGTTCACACACATTAAACTAGCAATATGACCAAATACAATTATTCCCATACATGTTGTAGGACAGCCCGATACCAATCCGCTACAATTATTCATAACCGCACTCCTAATACGTTACATATGACCCGCCAAGGGCTATCCACTACTTCATAATTTCGGCCCCTCGTTTGGGCTATTGCATATGGCATAAGAAATACATTTGACATAAGTTTGCGCTTTGACACACAGCCTACCACAGCAATGCCTCTACACACGGCCCTCACTCTCATGTTACATACGGCCCACCGCGGGCAATCTACTACGACTCAATTTCGGCCCCTCATTTGGGCAATTACATATGACCACCGTTGCGTTAGACCAGTCAAATCCTCCCTATACGGCCCTTTCTCTGCATTTACAACTCCAGTCACAGACACTTACTGGATCTCCAACATTCGTTTCTGCTAGTAACCTAGTTCATACATATTTCAGGTGCTTCTAGCGAAAGGACGCCAGCGGGAACTCACCTAGGCGCAGCATAATTAGGTGTCCCTTCCCTATACATATATATTATAATTAATAGGTTCATCGACATACGTGGTCGCCCCTTTTTATCTAGCTGACCATCTCTACTTTTCATCCTGCTGTTGAAGATTAATATTTACCTATGACACAGGAATGTTATGCCATTATCTCCGTTAGCACTTATACCTTACCAGATGTATTCCCATTAGCATTCCCATTGTGTCTTTAGGTTCCTCTCTAAAAAGATTCCGGTCATAAGCTCAATCAAGTATTAGTCTGGTACATCTGTTCCACATACTTCCCAAATCACTACGTTCTTATTTCCCTACATTACTTAGGGATAGATCAACTGGTTGTAAATGGTGTTGGTGCTGGCCATATTCTAGTTTAATCATAATTCTGTCCTGCGAGGCCAACTCCCATCCTCACACGGAGGTATTCGCCCATCAGGCCAAACTCATAGCTAGAGCCTTGCTTCAACCTCTTCAGGTTATTAGATAGGGCCTCACCTGTCACGGCCACTTGTTTTGAATCTCTTACTTGTCACCGAGAGGCCTACACACCCTCCACTTTGTTCGGTGGCCTCAGTCCCCCAGCCAAATTCATAGCCTGAGCCTCTCATAGCTACTTGGCAATTAGTAGGGCCTCACCTTCACCTGATTCAGTTAATTTCTTCACCATTTGGCATTAAGAAAGTTGACCAGTTGATGCAGGGTTACACTTCTACTGCACGGCTGACACATTATGCTTTATTTCTCACATCATATTACTTCTCACAGAAGGAATTTCACCCGAACTCCCCGACAGACCCTCTAGAAACATAATGTGCACCTCGGCTTTCAAAAGGATTCCGCTAGCCCAGTACGTTGCTGTAACGGATCCACTGGCACCCCGACTGGGTACCTCCGTTGAAAGATGCTCCTAGCGCTTCCAGAGGACTCCAAGCACTCCACCAGACACCATAAGCACCGCAGGCTGCAGCTATCTCCCTTCAGAACGAAGCAGGAACAAGCTCTTACAAGAGCTCAGTGATTATAGCAAGGGAATATGCCTAGCATAGCAATCCCTTGTAGCAGATTCCCCCAATAAGAGACAGGACTCAAGTTGAGGGTAAAAATAGAACTCTCTGGCTGCTAGCTTGCAGCCCTTTTTATTAGGTGCTCCCATGAAGGGGAGGGACACACACAGTAACATACATTAACCAATCACACAATAGTTACATCCCACACATAGCCCTCCCCTCTACCTGTAAACTAATTATCTGTACACACAGGAAAATACAATTATCCTAGGTAGGGAAAATACAGTTTTTACACAACATTCATAACTCCCAAAATATACATCACATTCGCATAAAAATACATATACACAATCAATCCATTCGGGGGAACAGCATACTCAAAAATCATACGAATTGGACCAGGGGTTCAAAAGTTAGTACAAATGTGCATTTGACCTTCTGGAAGCATGGTTTTTAGAAGCTCAAACTAGTTCCCCAGAATCCTCTATCCTGGAGACAATGGAGAAGCTGATTTAATTATATCCAGGGACAAACACAGCCTCCATTAAGCACATGTTACCAGCAACCACCAAAAGACATAAAAATACATAACTCCTGTTATACTAAACAGAACCCCCACATTCAACCCATCCCCAGATGGCTTGGATCTGAGCACTCAACATATCCAAACAGCTTTTAGATGCCACAAACACAGTTCAAACGCCATGGGGTTTAAGTTTCGTATGGGCTGATGAGAGGGCCCATAATCCTGGGGCAGCCCAATAACCCACAGTATGCCCAAATACCGTGCATAAAGGGCCAAGTCGCCCAGGGACCGTAGTCACAGGGTAAGAGGCGGGCAAGCAGCCCCCTCCAAACCACAGTGGCGAAGTGGCTTTCGCTGCGATCCTGGATCAGTCCCAAAAAAATGCTACTGCTCACAGATAAGGAATATCATTCACAACTACAACACAGCAGCTTACGGCATAGATTCATATTTACCAACCCTGAACTATGTAGAGAGCATGGCAGAGATGCACGCTGCAAATACAGAATACATGGTTTCCCCTCATAGAAATCACGACAGACTGGGAAAGTTAGGATTTCCTAAACTCAAGTGGTACTAACCCCACTCGGAGCACCTACTTTGTACTCCTTACTTTCAACCTCTCAATGTAACATCACCGGTTACGATTCAACTCCTGTTCCCCATCCTCACGTCAATAGACCGGCACGTTTTCCTTCCCTATCCTTAACAAAGCAGAGACTTCAGTTGGGTTCTTGTTTTTCCTACTAAGACCCCATAGAGACCTAGGTGCGCTACACTAGTCAGTTGGTTCTGGAACTAAGGACCCCTGACCATACCGTTCATACAGAAGTTCTTATAGTTTTCTGGGACCCTTCTAGCTCTTTGTAGCTTTATTTGATTTCCCTTGGTATTCGTACATGCCTCTTCAGGGCTGTTATTTGCTCAACGCATGCGCTAGATAGAGACCGGCTTTTTTTGCTGGAACGCATGCATATATTGGAACGCACGCGTTCCATGTCACTCTACCTACTTCCGGGTTCGGCTTTTGGAACGCATGCTGCTGCTCGCGCCTCGGTTTCGTTTAGGATGGACCGAGATTACATTCTGATCGGCTGGAAGTTTATCAGTGCGATTTTTCTTATATGTATGTAGCGCATGCCTTATTATTTTCCTATGTTGAGACCTCTGTGGTATGGCTAATTTAAGATGCTGTTATTTTTAATGGAATGTATTCCTAATATTATTATTTATGATCTGTTTAAGTTCTGTCACATACTGCATGTCCAGGATAGTAGTTCTTTATGCATACACATATCGATGTTTCTAAATTGATTTATATTATTATTTATAATCCATTTGGATGTTATTTATGTATGATTGATGTGTATATATTACCAAAGCTTGTATCCTTGGCAACCATAAACAGGTGTTTCATGGTTGTGAGGATTTCAACCATTATGGGTGGCCACCCATCACTCTCAGGTGTTTTTAATCTTGGTATTTCTGGTGGGTATATAAGGGGAGAACTTTCTCAACATGCTCCCTTGACAAAGGCTCTTCAGCCGAAACGTTGGTTTTTTTTTTTGATTGACTCTGTCCCTGCTTCTCACTTATCTTGGTATGGTTTTTTGCATTTTTTATATGTTTGTGTTTTGTTTATACTTTATACTACAGTGGTCTGTTTGTATGATATTTCTGTCATTTATATACCATGCATTGCGTGTTCATATGTGTCTGTATACATATGCTGGTTTGGTAAATGCTTTATTATAGCATGACTTTGTATTTCTGTGGATACTATTTAAAGAGACAGACCCAGAGTATATATACCCATGTAAATAAAGTTTGTTCATTTCATATATATAAAGATTTTTGGTGTGCTCCTTACTCTATTCACATTATCATGTTCTTTGGGTTCCCCAGGGGATAGAGCCCTATGTGGGTGAGCACCCAGCATATATTACATTAGCCTTTTCCTGGGGCTAATTCAACGTTTAGTCGAGTGTGCCCACCTTGTCTCATTTTTTATTATCTTTGATTATTCCCATAGGTGGCTGGCACCTTGAGTATGTCTTTTGCAGAGATTGGCTCTTTGTGTGAGAAGAGGGCAGAAGTCAAGGTATATTCACAGGCAGAGGTAGATGCTTTACTATCTCGTTACTCTAGCAGTACTAATTTTTCTCAAAGTAACAGCACTGTTTTATACAAAAGATTTGAATACCTTCAGAGGAAGGAAATTAATTACCAGTTACATGTGGAGACCCTTGTAGAATACTTGAGAGTTAAACGGATCCCAAGGGGTATGAGATTGGGCTTTAAGCCTTCATTTTGTCAACATAAACCAAAATTTGAAGAAACCTGGCAAAAAATTCTGAATAAGTGCAGTCTTGATTTAATTGCACTTACCATTGAGGGTATAGAGGAAGATCTGATTGGATTAAAACAAGAAATCAGTACTACTAAAAGTCGGATACTGAGTACCGATAATCAAGAATCCTTCACTAAACATTCAGAGGAAATTGATAGTATTTTATCAAAACATAAGACTGATACTCTTAATAGGAAATTATCGAAATTTAAACGTGATACCATTGATTATCTTGACAATAAAGTGTACAACTGGCAACCGTATCGCCAGAGACATAACGCACCTCAGGGCGCATGTAATTTTTCCAGGTTTTCACCCGTTAGTAGTGATAGTGAAAAATCGTCAGTTGGATCAGCCAACACCAATACTTTTTTAGAACAACACCCCAGAGGAGGAGGCATAAGACCAGGAGAGGCAAGAGACATCGCAGCAAACCATCCCCCTCGGAGGTATCCAGAGAGGGAGAGGAGAACATGGAGACATTAGTGGTGAAGATCTCTAGGAGGACTTTATCAGTAAGTGAGATCTCTGTACTGAATAAGGGTCTTGGTTTTGTCCCCTCTTTTGAGGGGGATAAATTGAATTTGGATATAGAATTGTACAAATTTTTTCGTTCTTTACGCTTAAAAGCTTTTTTCGCAGGGGACGATTCATCCATGGAGATTCAAATGGATGAAGTTGAACTTGAAGTTGGAATTGGGGTCAATGCTGTGGATTTATCCAAATGTAAAAATAAAAGTAAGTTTACTTCACCCGCTATCAATTCCACAGTAGAAACTTTCATCAAATTGTGTCAATTGGAGATTTCCAAAATAAATTGGTCGAGGAGATGCTCGTCCAATTTGACGTCAGACGAATGGAGGGCGGTTGGAGCCCTTGGGAGCGATGACTCCATCCTTGTCCGCGCGGCGGACAAGGGTGGGGCCATTGTTGTTAGGGATACCAATAAGTACAATTCTGAGGCTATGACACAGTTATCATACCAGATTCATTACAGGAGATTAGTGGTGGATTCATCGAAAGAGTTTCAGGACAGGATTGGGGTCATTACCCTTGAGGCTTTAAACCAGGGTGTCATTAATAAAAAGATCTTCGAGTTTTTAAACACACTTACCCCTCAGGTGCCTTATTTGTACCTGCTTCCCAAGATTCACAAGGATCTTATGAATCCTCCGGGCAGGCCGATTGTGTCTGGCTGTGGCTCGTTGCTACAGCCCTTGGCCCAATATGTTGATGCTTATCTCCAAGTGTTGATGGTACAGATGAGATCCTATATACGGAATACCAGTGACTTTCTGAGCAAACTGGATAGTGTGGGATCCTCGTGCAGAGACACAATTCTGTGAACGATGGATGTATGCAGCTTGTATACATCCATTCCGCACAGTGGTGGTATGGATGCCACGGCTCAGGCTTTGGATAGATTGGGGTTGGATGCCCACTTGTATATATTCATATTGCAGCTACTTGATGTGGTACTGTCAGGTCATTACTTTACCTTTGGAAATGATTTCTTTCTACAGATACAGGGCAATTGGGGGCCAATATGGCTTCATCATACGCCAACCTGTACATGGCCAAATTTGAGGAGGATTTCGTTTATACACATCCTTTGTTTAAATTTGCATCGGTGTGGTTTCGATACATCGATGATGTTTTCTTTCTTTGGAATGGCTCAGAAGCACAGCTTCTATCATTTAAAATGGATCTGGATCAATGTGTGCCAAGCATTAAATTCACTATGGAACACGACACCAACACTATACATTTTTTGGATGTTCGGGTGAGTAAAATCAATGATGGTTTATGCTTTGATTTATTTCGTAAGCCTACTGATAAAGTTGCATTTCTACAGGCAAACTCGTTTCATCCTACCAGTATGATCCGAAGCCTTCCTTTTAGTCAACTACTACGCGTGCGACGGATTGTTCCACAAGATGCTGATTTTGATACCCAGGCAAGGAGAATGTTGGAAGACTTTCGTTCACGTGGTTATGAGGAAACCTCCTTACAAGAAGCATTGGTCAAAGTGAAAGACAGGGAGAGGGCCTCGCTGTTGAGAACTCAGGGTAAGAGCAAGAGAAAAAGGCCTAATCGCATCCCGTGTGTCACTACATATTCTACTAAGTCAAGACATGTTAAACATGTTATTAATAAACATTGGCATGTTTTACAGAGTGATCCAGCGGTTGCTGGCCTTTTTAGGGAGAGACCACTGATGGCCTATAAGAGATCTAGAAATATTAAAAACTTGCTTTCATCATCTAGAACCAAGATGGTTTCTAAACCATCTATGACTTGGTTGGCACCCATCAAGGGAATGCACCGATGTGGGCATTGTGCTAATTGCAACAATGTTACCACTGGCCCTGAGTTCACACACCCTAGAACAGGTAAAGGGTTTGCTATCAATGAATTCTTCAATTGTCACACTGACCGTGTAGTTTACTACATTAAATGCCCTTATGGTCTAGGCTATGTGGGGCAAACCTCAAGACCCCTAACTGTGCGGATTGGTGAGCACAAAAGCACCATCCGTACCAGGAAACAACACATATCACTTGCTAAACATTTTATCGATTTAGGCCACTCTGTAGCGCAATTACGGTTCCAGGCCATTGAATGTATTAAGACACCTTTGTCTGGCTATTCCCTTGCAGACTCACTTAAACGTGCAGAATTACGTTGGATCTACCGCTTGAACACACTATTCCCTTACGGGCTAAACGAAGATTGTGATTTCAATCCATTTAGGTAAAACAGTTACTTGTTACATTAGAATGGGTTATGTAACTTGGGTTGCATTTGGTGCGATATTTCACTTTGGATCACAATGTGATGATTGGTATCACTCTCTTTAGTCTATTGCTTCTGCCTGTGACTTGCCAGATTTATGATTCTTTACTAATGATTTTATTTTATTCTTGTCTCCAGTTCAATTTTGCGCTGGGTTTTTCATGTCTGGGTGGCCCCTACTGATTGGATACCTCTTATGAAGATCTATGGACTTTGACTTCTTTGGTCGACTTCTCGCTTGAAGAATTCTTTCGACATTAGTAGCATACATTTTTATATATATTTCCTATTATGTCTGTTCCCAGGATCTGCATGTGTATTGATTGTTGTCTTTAAATACATGTGGTGAATACGCTGTAATATCTTCCATCTACTGCCTCTTATTCGATGTGATTACATAATCGTGATTTCTCCATATTACTTGAGATGCATTGACTATATATGCATGCATCCTTGTTTCTTCAATAATTTTGGTTATCCACTATTCACGGATATTGACACTTATTATGCTTACTCGGGATCTCTGGATATATTATTAGATTACTTTATTAATATTATGACATTCAGATCGTTACCACATCAGCCATTGGCTAATAGCTTCTTTAAGTACTGACTCTCAGTATTTTGTGATATATTTTGTTACTGTTGCTTTATTTTGCATTTATTATTTCAGTTATTTTTATTTATTTATTTATTCCTCTACTTATTATTATTCTTCTGCTTCATACAGCAGTTCTTATAGTTTTCTGGGACCCTTCTAGCTCTTTGTAGCTTTATTTGATTTCCCTTGGTATTCGTACATGATATAGCCTCTTCAGGGCTGTAATTTGCTCTATGCATGCGCTAGATAGAGACCGGCTTTTTTTGCTGGAACGCATGCATATATTGGAACGCACGCGTTCCATGTCACTCTACCTACTTCCGGGTTCGGCTTTTGGAACGCATGCTGCTGCTCGCGCCTCGGTTTCGTTTAGGATGGACCGAGATTACATTCTGATCGGCTGGAAGTTTATCAGTGCGATTTTTCTTATATGTATGTAGCGCATGCCTTATTATTTTCCTATGTTGAGACCTCTGTGGTATGGCTAATTTAAGATGCTGTTATTTTTAATGGAATGTATTCCTAATATTATTATTTATGATCTGTTTAAGTTCTGTCACATACTGCATGTCCAGGATAGTAGTTCTTTATGCATACACATATTGATGTTTCTAAATTGATTTATATTATTATTTATAATCCATTTGGATGTTATTTATGTATGATTGATGTGTATATATTACCAAAGCTTGTATCCTTGGCAACCATAAACAGGTGTGTCATGGTTGTGAGGATTTCAACCATTATGGGTGGCCACCCATCACTCTCAGGTGTTTTTAATCTTGGTATTTCTGGTGGGTATATAAGGGGAGAACTTTCTCAACATGCTCCCTTGACAAAGGCTCTTCAGCCGAAACGTTGGTTTTTTTTTTTGATTGACTCTGTCCCTGCTTCTCACTTATCTTGGTATGGTTTTTTGCATTTTTTTTATATGTTTGGGTTTTGTTTATACTTTATACTACAGTGGTCTGTTTGTATGATATTTCTGTCATTTATATACCACGCATTGCGTGTTTATATGTGTCTGTATACATATGCTGGTTTGGTAAATGCTTTATTATAGCATGACTTTGTATTTCTGTGGATACTATTTAAAGAGACAGACCCAGAGTATATATACCCATGTAAATAAAGTTTGTTCATTTCATATATATAAAGATTTTTGGTGTGCTCCTTACTCTATTCACATTATCATGTTCTTTGGGTTCCCCAGGGGATAGAGCCCTATGTGGGTGAGCACCCAGCATATATTACATTAGCCTTTTCCTGGGGCTAATTCAACGTTTAGTCGAGTGTGCCCACCTTGTCTCATTTTTTATCATACTTCCGTTTATACCCAGATTTGTGCTGGGCTTGATCCATATAATAGGACTATCACATACGTCCCCACACCATAGGGAGCCCTGAATTTCTTTCACAAAACTAGGCTCATACAGAGTGTAGCATATCTTTATAATTACTTACTGGTAGTTACAGTTTGGCTTACTAATCATGCAACATTGGCTCCCTGTTTTTGTAACATGCCAAACCATGTGCTATGTCCTCTTTTCCCAGGCTACAATACAGAACTTACCTTGCAAGTACATGACCCTACTTTCATACCTGGGCATTATGTTATGCCAAGTATATTCTGTAATCTCCTCTAGCAATCTAATTGCTGTGTAGACAACTGGACTCATTTTGATACAGTCCTGCCTACTCGAAGGCAGGGTAAGGCGTGCCATGGAGTGTAAAGTCAGTCTTTGGAATGGCCTGGTATTTTAGAAATCGCCTAGGTAATCAAACCCTTGTCATGCACATCATACTGTAAGGTCACGACTAAATCAGACCACTCAACCACCCCCAGGTCACCTACTGACATTACACTGCAACATTCATCATGCCCGTTCTACCAGACCTGTTCAGGTGGCGAAACTCACTTTCTCATAGGATCAGGAAGCCACGTCCATTTCCTACAACCGGTTATTCCCTCATCAATTAGCCTGACGCTGCTATCCCAGTTCACACATCAGGAATAATGGAATTTCTTCCTCACTCACAGGTCAGCTGTTACTTGTGATGCTCTGGGACTCGCAACACCGCAATCTCCCTCGTACACATACTTATATAGGATATCTAAACATAAGCAGCTATTGATTTTACTCTATTCCAATTTCAGATGCGAGCCCAGATACCATATGGCTACCACATGACCTACCATACCCAAACATTTTAGAACCCTCATACTAGATTAGGTTATATCATGACCTTGGTCAATTGCTGACATACATGACACTGTCTGTAATCGCCTTTCATTTTTCATTTCTGACATTTTTGCCATTTCTGACAAAGTACTCTTCGGTTTACCTTTTTGGCACCTCATTGGGGAAAAATAGGCTAACAAACACGACATACTACCTCATACCTACTTACAAAGTTAAACTTATCCCAGTTTACCATTAACAGAATGATGCCCAGCCTACCTAATAGAACAATGATCCGCCATGCACAGGGTTACACAGACCTATGCCTCTCCCAAGATCACATGAGTAAGCACACTCTTCTATTGCATTACATTCGTTAGGACTAGTCGGTAACTTATATACGACCATTAGCGTTTTCAGGTTATACTGGTATTCTAGAATACTAGTAGTATAGGCGCTAATTTACATCCTCTAGTATACCCCAGTACACCTCTTCGAATACTAGGACATAAATCCTCTACATACACTAGATATCCACCAGAGAAGGTTATGAGGCAGGCATATAAAGCATCGATCAAGTTGTATCAATGTGTTTATCAATCAAACTTTTTTGCCCTCTTTATTTACAGGCCTACCCGAACGTCGGTCCTGGCACATCACAGATTAAAAGGAATCCATGTTTTAAATGGAATGAAGCAAAAATGTGATTCTTTGTTAAACTAAATTGCATATGCCCACCCAGAATCCTTTGCGGTTGTAACATCACTGCAGTTTTGGGATTTCTGTGGGAAAAGCAAGTCTTATGGCTTGACTGGTGTGCAGATTTCTGTTTAACATTGTATTATATATATTTATATATATATATATGATACAATGTTATATATATAAAATTTTATTCTAACTGTATTTTGATAATATATATTTATATCAAAATACACTTAGAATGACATTATATATCCATGTATACATAAATAAAAATGTGAAATATACATATATTCATAAATATACACGTAGACTTCAAATATATAAATATGTATATATAATTAAATTCTATGTACATATTTATGTAATATTTTTACATAATTAAGTAATTTGATTGATTGCAATTTGGGGGACCTACCTGACAACTCAGGCCGAAAGTCCAGAGAATTTAATTTGCTAGCACTATATTTAACCCTGGAACTTTCCAAGACACCCTAAAACCTGTACATAGGGGGTACTGTTTTACTCGGTAAACTTCACTGAACACAAATATTAGTGTTTCAGATAAGTAAAACATATCACAGCGATGATATTGTCAGTGAAAGTGAAGTTTTTTTAATTTTTCACACACAAACTGCACTTTCACTAATGATATCATTGTTGTAATACGTTTTGCTGTTTTAAAACACTAATATTTATGTTCAGCGTAGTCTTCCGAGTATAACCGTACCCCCCATATACAGATTTATTAGTATTTTTGAAAGTTACAGGGTCAAATATTAGGCCGTTATTTCACATTGAAATTTGCCAGTTTGGTTATGTTGCCTTTGAGAGCGTATGGTAGCCCAGGAATGAGAATTACCCATATGACATCATACCATTTGCAAAAGAAGGCAACCCAAGGTATTGCAAATGGGGTATGTTCAGTAATTTTTAGTAGCCACTTAGTCACAAACACTGGCCAAAGTTAGGGTTCATAATTGTTTTTTGCATTTTTTTTAACAAAAACAAATATAAAAGCTAACTTTGGCCAGTGTTTGTGACTAAGTGGCTACTAAAAAAGACTGGTCATACCCCAAAATGAATACCCTGGGTTGGAAAAGTTGGAAAACTGGAATGAGCACCCTCCAAATAAGGTCTTTAGCCCCCAGAGAACCTAACACACCTATACATGGGTGGTATCACTGTGCTCAGGAGATGTTGCTGAACACATATTGGGGTGTTCTTTGGCAGTTACCCTTAAGGTTCTCAGTACATGTATTCATAAATTGCTATGTGTGTCAAACAAATCACCAATTATTTATTTATTTTTTAAATTTGGCATAGATTGGTGGTAAAATAGTTTCATGAAAAGAGTCAAGATACCCCAAGTTTAATACCTTAGGTTGTCGTCTTCTTAAAAAAATAAAATTAAAAAAAAAATATATATACAGGGAGTGCAGAATTATTAGGCAAGTTGTATTTTTGAGGATTAATTTTATTATTGAACAACAACCATGTTCTCAATGAACCCAAAAAACTCATTAATATCAAAGCTGAATATTTTTGGAAGTAGTTTTTAGTTTGTTTTTAGTTATAGCTATTTTAGGGGGATATCTGTGTGTGCAGGTGACTATTACTGTGCATAATTATTAGGCAACTTAACAAAAAACAAATATATACCCATTTCAATTATTTATTTTTACCAGTGAAACCAATATAACATCTCAACATTCACAAATATACATTTCTGACATTCAAAAACATAACAAAAACAAATCAGTGACCAATATAGCCACCTTTCTTTGCAAGGACACTCAAAAGACTGCCATCCATGGATTCTGTCAGTGTTTTGATCAGTTCACCATCAACATTGCGTGCAGCAGCAACCACAGCCTCCCAGACACTGTTCAGAGAGGTGTACTGTTTTCCCTCCTTGTAAATCTCACATTTGATGATGGACCACAGGTTCTCAATGGGGTTCAGATCAGGTGAACAAGGAGGTCATGTCATTAGATTTTCTCCTTTAATACCCTTTCTTGCCAGCCACGCTGTGGAGTACTTGGACGCGTGTGATGGAGCATTGTCCTGCATGAAAATCATGTTTTTCTTGAAGGATGCAGACTTCTTCCTGTACCACTGCTTGAAGAAGGTGTCTTCCAGAAACTGGGAGTTGAGCTTGACTCCATCCTCAACCCGAAAAGGCCCCACAAGCTCATCTTTGATGATACCAGCCCAAACCAGTACTCCACCTCCACCTTGCTGGCGTCTGAGTCGGACTGGAGCTCTCTGCCCTTTACCAATCCAGCCACGGGCCCATCCATCTGGCCCATCAAGACTCACTCTCATTTCATCAGTCCATAAAACCTTAGAAAAATCAGTTTTGAGGTATTTCTTGGCCCAGTCTTGACGTTTCAGCTTGTGTGTCTTGTTCAGTGGTGGTCGTCTTTCAGCCTTTCTTACCTTGGCCATGTCTCTGAGTATTGCACACCATGTGCTTTCGGGCACTCCAGTGATGTTGCAGCTCTGAAATATGGCCAAACTGGTGGCAAGTGGCATCTTGGCAGCTGCACGCTTGACTTTTCTCAGTTCATGGGCAGTTATTTTGCGCCTTGGTTTCTCCACACGCTTCTTGCGACCCTGTTGACTATTTTGAATGAAACGCTTGATTGTTCGATGATCACGCTTCAGAAGCTTTGCAATTTTAAGAGTGCTGCATCCCTCTGCAAGATATCTCACTATTTTTGACTTTTCTGAGCCTGTCAAGTCCTTCTTTTGACCCATTTTGATAAAGGAAAGGAAGTTGCCTAATAATTATGCACACCTGATATAGGGTGTTGATGTCATTAGACCACACCCCTTCTCATTACAGAGATGCACATCACCTAATATGCTTAATTGGTAGTAGGCTTTCAAGCCTATACAGCTTGGAGTAAGACAACATGCATAAAGAGGATGATGTGGTCAAAATACTCATTTGCCTAATAATTCTGCACACAGTGTATATATATACACACACACACACACACACACACACACGAAGGGTTATTCAGGGATTCCTGACAGATATTAGTGTTACAATATAACTTGCGTTAATTGTGGCTTGCGTTAATTATGGTTGAAATCCATAGTTCGCCAAGAACGGGGAAGAAACCAAGGAAGAAAAGTTGCGTATGAACTTCATCTAATAATTGTTGAAGCCAAGAAAACGCTGTATAGAGCAAAGACTCGTAGGTCAAGGCCATTGTAGTACAGCGGAAAGTTTCTCTAGGTCCATAGAGAATCTAGCATCATAAATAACAGCCCAATAATGTGACCTTTTTGCAGTTGAACTCACATTTCTCCAATTTACAGAAAATATTATTTTCTCGGAGTCTCTGTAGAACATGAGAGATGTCTGGATGATGGTTCTCGAGAGATGTGGAATGTATAAGAATGTCATTGTCAGGGTACCTGAGGTCTCTACCTCTAAAAGAGGTAGAGACTTAGTAGTTTATCCGTCCAAACGAGCTGTTTCCTTCGTTCCTCGCGGTTCATCCAGTCACTTAAACACCGACCGCGAGGAATCCACGTCCTTTTCTAGCGGTACGCTCAATACGTGACGTCATGACGCTATCACGAGCGACCTGTCACTCAAGTGTCCGATATCCAATCGGTACTTGTCAGAGGCGTGTCTACCATCCGGAGCCAGGGTATTTAAGCTTACTTCTCACTTCAGCTCATTGCCCTGTCGTGGTTCTAGCTTGTCTAGTCACTCAGTGCTCTGGTATTCTAGTTTGCTCTATTGGTTTTGACTCGGCTTGTTGTACTACCCTGCTTATCTCTGTTATCCCTTGACCCGGCTTGTCTCTCGCTTATCTGTCTTCTCGTTCCCTCGACCTCGGCTTGTCTCTGACTATTCTCTATTACTCTCGGTACGTTAGTCCGGCCATTCTAAGGCCCGGTATACGTACCTTTCCACTCTTTGTACTCTGCGTGTTGGATCCCTGTCCCGATCCTGACATTACGACAGGGCCAATGGATCCTGCAGGTACAAACAGTCAGCTTGGTTCTTCTGATCCCAGGTTTGACGCCATGGAGCATAGGATGGATCAGATGGCTCTAGCACTACAGGCACTTTTGTCTCGTGCTAGTAACCCACCTGAGGAGACACGTACTCCTTCTATTTCTCCTGCAGTCTCAGGTCTAGAGGTAGCCACTGTAGGTGCTTCTTCCCGTATTACCCCACCAGTACGTTATGGCGGGTCACCGGAGAAGTGTCGTGGCTTTCTGAACCAGATTAGCATCCATTTCGAATTACAACCCCGCTCTTATCCTACAGATAGAGCGAAGGTTGGATTTGTTATTACTTTACTCATTGAGAAAGCTCTGAGATGGGCCAATCCTTTATGGGAGAATGATAATCCACTAGTCTATAATTATAATGCCTTTGTGGCTGCGTTTAGAAGAACTTTTGACCCTCCTGGTAGAAAGGTCAATGCAGCTAGATTACTGTTGCGCCTTAGACAGGACGATCGAACACTTGTGGATCATGCACTAGAGTTCAGGTCCTTGGCGGCAGAAGTTAAGTGGAACGAACAGGCTTATATAGATGTGTTTCTGAATGGGTTATCAGATGTAATTCTTGACGAGGTCGCTACTAGAGAACTCCCTGAGAATTTGGAGGATTTAATTTCCTTTATATCTCGTATTGATGAACGCCTAAGAGAGAGGCAGAACACTCGAGATAGGACCCGTAGACCCTCCTTTAAACTAGCGCCTACCTTTCAAAATTCTGAGTTCGAGGACTTACGTATTTCTGAACCTATGCAGATAGGCAGTACTCATCTCACAGAGAGGGAGAGACAGTACAGAAGAAGGGAGGGTTTATGTATGTATTGTGGAGTCAGAGGTCATTTACGCCTAAATTGTCCTAATCGTTCGGGAAACGCTCGCACCTAAGTTTCTCTAGAGGACAGGCCTTGGGTGTTTCTACTTTGTCCTCTATTCACAACTACAAAGAGTTCAGGCTTCTGTTACCCGTTTCTTTAAAGTGGGAAAAGGGAGTAGTCAAGACTATGGCACTAATCGATTCTGAAGCTGCTGAGAGCTTTATAGATCAGGGTTTTGCTGCCAAGCATGCTATTCCATCCCAGTTAAAAGAGACACCACTGGCTGTTGAGGCCATCGATGGTAGACCGTTACTTGAGCCTGTCATTTTCCGTGAGACCATACCGATTAACTTAACTGCTGGCATCCTACATAGAGAGGACATATCCTTACTGCTCATTTCTTCTCCGTCTATTCCCATAGTCCTGGGGTACTCCTGGTTGAGGAGACATAACCCTATTATTAATTGGGAGTCAGGGGAGATAGTTTCATGGGGACAGAATTGTCAAGAGAAATGCTTGCGGAAGGTCTCACCTCTCTGCTTAACCAACACCTCGACTAACTCTGACAATCCTACAGAGACACAAATTCCGTCTCAGTATCTAGATTTAAAGGCAGTGTTTGACAAAAAGAAAGCCGATACCTTACCCCCACACAGGTCCTTTGATTGCAAAATTAACCTACTCCCTGGTACCATGCCGCCCAGAGGTCATGTATACCCGTTATCTACGAAAGAGAACTCAGTTCTAGAGGAGTATATTCACGAAAATTTAGACAAGGGATTCATTAGGAGGTCCTCCTCTCCTGCCGGGGCTGGATTTTTTTTTGTTAAAAAGAAGGATGGTTCTTTAAGACCTTGTATTGATTATCGAGGCCTAAATAAGATAACCATTAAAAATGCCTACCCGATTCCCTTGATCACCGAACTCTTCGATCGTTTGAAGGGCTCTACAATTTTCACCAAATTGGATCTCAGAGGGGCATATAACTTGGTGAGAATCCAGCAGGGACATGAGTGGATGACGGCATTCAATACTCGATATGGCCACTATGAATATACAGTCATGCCTTTTGGGTTATGCAATGCACCAGCTGTATTCCAGGATCTGATAAATGAGGTTCTTAGGGAATTTCAGCAAGATTGCGTCATTGTATACCTAGATGATATACTCATACATTCTAGTGAGATTGAGACTCATCACAAGCAAGTCAGGAGGGTTTTGCACAAGCTTCTTCAACATGGCTTGTACTGCAAGTTGGAGAAATGTAGCTTTGATCAAACCCAGGTAACCTTTCTCGGCTATGTGATCTCGGGGGAGGGATTTAAGATGGATCCGGATAAGCTCCAGTCCATTCTAGAGTGGCCTTTACCCAAAGGTCTTAAAGCCGTACAGAGATTTATTGGTTTTTCTAATTATTATAGGCGCTTTATTAAGGGTTATTCTTCAATTATCGCACCTATCACCAATATGACCAAACAGGGGGCTGATACTAAGAATTGGACTACTGAAGCTCTTCTTGCGTTCAAAACTCTCAAGGAGCTTTTCGCTTCCGCTCCAATTTTAGTTCACCCCGACACTTCCCTGCCTTTTCTACTTGAGGTAGACGCATCAGAGACTGGTTTAGGTGCTGTCCTATCTCAAAGGTTGGGTGTTGATAAACCATTACATCCATGTGGATTTTTCTCTAAAAAATTGTCTGGTACAGAGAGCAGATATGACATTGGTGACAGAGAATTACTAGCGGTTATCAAGGCTTTGAAAGAGTGGAGACATTTATTGGAAGGTACATTACATCCTGTTACCATTCTAACGGACCACAAAAATTTGTCTTATATCGGAGAGGCCAAGCGTTTGTCCTCCAGGCAGGCTCGTTGGTCGTTATTTCTTACCCATTTCAATTACGTTCTGACTTACAGACCTGGGTCAAAAAATTCTAAAGCCGATGCGCTATCTCGCCAATATGAGCCGTCTGCTTCAGTTGAACCACTTTTGTCCTCCATTGTACCCAAATGCAATATTATTGCTAATACCAGTCTCAAGATCCATTCTCCGCTACTTGACCAGATCTTGAAGTCACAACATCTGGCACCCGGAAACACTCCTGAGGGAAGAAACTTTGTCCCTCCTGAACTCCAACTGGAACTCTTACAATGTTTTCACGAAAGTAAAGTAGCTGGACATCCTGGTATTCGCAAGACATACTCTCTGATATCCAAGGATTTCTGGTGGCCTTCACTACGAAAAGATATTGAGGAGTTCGTCGCAGCTTGTGAGACTTGTGCCAAGACTAAGCAACCTCATACATCTCCTTGTGGCCTGTTACACCCCTTGGACATTCCTGAGAAACCTTGGTCCTGTTTGTCCATAGACTTTATCGTAGATTTACCTGCTTCCAAGAGACAGACTGTTATTCTCACGGTGGTGGATAGATTTACAAAGATGGCCCATTTCGTGCCATTACCTAAACTTCCGACTTCTCCTGAATTGGCAGAGATTTTTGCGAGAGAAGTTTTTCGCCTACATGGGATTCCTTCGGAGATTGTTTCTGATAGAGGTTCTCAATTTGTCTCACGTTTCTGGAGATCCTTTTGTTCTCAAATGGGAATCAAATTGAACTTCTCCTCTGCCTATCACCCTCAGTCTAACGGAGCTGCTGAACGCACCAATCAAAAGATCGAGCAGTATCTACGTTGCTTTGTTTCCGAACACCAGGACGATTGGGTCGGTTTGATTCCTTGGGCGGAGTTCGCACACAATAACCTTGTTTGTGATTCAACTCGCTCTAGCCCTTTCTTCATGAACTATGGCTTTCATCCTTCAATTTTTCCTTCGGTTTCCTCTTCTCAGGGGATACCGTCGGTTGATGATCATGTCGCCAACCTGAAGAAATTATGGGATCAGACTCGGCAAATTCTGTTACATAATTCCTCGTTGTTCAAGAGACACGCTGACAAGCATAGAAGAGCGGCTCCGGTCTTCGTTCCTGGGGATAGGGTGTGGCTGAGCACTAAGAATATTTGCCTAAAAGTTCCATCTATGAAATTTGCTCCTCGCTACATAGGTCCTTACAGGGTTCTCACTCGTATCAACCCGGTTGCGTATCGCCTTGCTCTGCCACCTGCCTTACGCATTCCTAACTCTTTTCATGTCTCCTTGTTGAAACCTCTTATTTGCAACAAATTCTCCTCTAAGGTTTCCTCACCTCGTCCTGTTCAGGTGGAGGGTCGGGAGGAGTACGAGGTCAGCTCCATCATTGATTCCAGAATTTCAAGGGGAAAATTGCAATATCTGGTCAACTGGAAGGGATATGGTCCTGAGGAGAGGAGTTGGGTACCTCAGGAGGACGTTCATGCTTCTCGCCTTCGCAGAGCATTTCACCTCCGCTTTCCATCTCGTCCCGGTTCCTTCCGCCCGGTGGGCGTATCTGAGAGGGGGGGTACTGTCAGGGTACCTGAGGTCTCTACCTCTAAAAGAGGTAGAGACTTAGTAGTTTATCCGTCCAAACGAGCTGTTTCCTTCGTTCCTCGCGGTTCATCCAGTCACTTAAACACCGACCGCGAGGAATCCACGTCCTTTTCTAGCGGTACGCTCAATACGTGACGTCATGACGCTATCACGAGCGACCTGTCACTCAAGTGTCCGATATCCAATCGGTACTTGTCAGAGGCGTGTCTACCATCCGGAGCCAGGGTATTTAAGCTTACTTCTCACTTCAGCTCATTGCCCTGTCGTGGTTCTAGCTTGTCTAGTCACTCAGTGCTCTGGTATTCTAGTTTGCTCTATTGGTTTTGACTCGGCTTGTTGTACTACCCTGCTTATCTCTGTTATCCCTTGACCCGGCTTGTCTCTCGCTTATCTGTCTTCTCGTTCCCTCGACCTCGGCTTGTCTCTGACTATTCTCTATTACTCTCGGTACGTTAGTCCGGCCATTCTAAGGCCCGGTATACGTACCTTTCCACTCTTTGTACTCTGCGTGTTGGATCCCTGTCCCGATCCTGACAGTCATCAATAAAAACCACCACACATTGCTGCAGCATATCTTGCAGGACATCATTTATAAATTCCTGGAAAAATACCTTAGGTGCATGCATTTTCCTGGACGAATCGGGCAAGACTTCAACAGGTGACCCTGGCGTCTGCAGTATAGGCACAGGCCTTCCCTCCTCCTAAAGGCCCTCTCCTCGACAGAGAGGTGTGAGAAGCCTAATTGCCGTGGCTTCACACCGCCAGAGGACTCAGGTCCAGGAAGCATGGGAGGTGAGGGAGGCTTGGGTGGAGAAGAAAAGCTCGGTGCCTAATATACAGGGAGCCTCTGCAGGCGCTCCCTGAATGAGGATCTCTCTTGGAGTCTGATATCAAGGAGGATGACAAAGGATATCAGTTCCTCGAGATCTTTAGGTAGTTCTTTGGCTGCAATCTCATCCTTAATAGCATCGGAGAGCCCATGTGAAAAGGCGAGCCAGGATCAGGAGACCAGAGAGCAGCGGAGTCAGGAACAAGGCCAGAAGTCAGGAACCAGAAATACACAGGTGTGGCAGATCTACCTGCCTCTGGATTATTATTTAAAACCTATTTTGTCTGTTCCCGGTTGTTCGTATGCTTCCTGCTTGCATTCGTCAAAAGACGAATGAACTACTGAATGGCAGGCCACCCAGCAGGGAAGTGTGCTGCTCGTTAATCTTTCTGCCCTTATTAACATTGTGGTTAACTGCAGACACTTCCAACTCCCAAACGAACACGTGGCGGCGGCCATTTTGGACAGTCGAACGCCCAGCGGTGTTCATCAACAAATACATGGAACTAATTTCGGACATTGCTTTGTTCCAATTCATACAAATGCCATGCCGTTCGGTTAATTGACAGTATATGAACGGAACTCTTCCAGATAGTAAACCCACGGAGCTCATTTGTTTTGTCGAACGCACAATGCATAAACTTTAAATCCATGGTGATTTGACTATATGTATGTGATCTGAGTGCTGTTCGGTTATATTGAGCCCTCAGATCCCATACATCTGGGGATACCTTGAATGTGGGGGTTCCGTTCGGTATATTGGGAAATATGTATTTTAATGTGTTTTTACCATCACTGTAAAATGTGATTTTCTGTATCCTTGGAGGTAATTGAGTTACTTCAAGCACTTAACCCAATTATCTCCAGGGTAGAGAGGAGGAGTTGTACTGCTTATGTGGGAGTGTTTCCATACTGTACTTTTACGGGATTGGATATTGTAAAAACTGTCTCCATCTTCCACAAGGTCCCTATGGGAGTGTCCCTTGCTGAAAAACCTGCATAAAAGGCTGACATGAAGCCACCAATAAACAGATCCTGCTTGACCTTTAACACAGAACCTAGTGCGATTCCTGTTCGGCGCTTAGGAGTGTGCGGCAGCTGACTTCGTATTCAGGAAAAAGAACAGCTTTGGCGGCGTTAACCCCTTCACCTACTCGGGGTGCCGTTACAACAGGAAACAGGAACCAGGAAGTGTTCCGGGAAACAGGAAACCACGCAAAGGCAAGCAGGTATTGGGACTTGCTGCTTAAATAGGCTGCACTGATTAGCAGCAGGGCTGGTTACTACAATCAGGTGAGTAACCGTGGTAACATCAATGAAGGGGCTGATCGTTAAAAATGAGCTGAATGCCTCAGATACAGAGTGAGGAAGGGTTGTTGTTTAAAACAGCAGAGAAGGGGGCGGAGCCTGACCGGGGAGCTGAGCAGACACGTTTACTGAGAGCTCCTGAGCCTGATCCCGGTTTTAAGCAAAAATCAGGGGGTAATCTACAATTTCTGCACCCCAGTTCACCCTGCCTTGTCACACAGGAGCAGGGGTACCGGGAGACACCTTGATCGCCTACATGCCCGCTGTGATGCTGAACCGGAGGGCCGAGGCCTACATCTCGCAGAGCTGGAGAGAGGCGGCCGCTCTCCCAGCTCACCGATCCTCACAGCACCCGCAGTATCGGACCTCCCTCCCCCCCCCCAAGACCGGCGGGGGTTATCCCGGTCCCCATCGACATGTACCGTCAGCCCACAAACGATGCAAAAACCGACGACACTCCACAACAGGCTCCGCACCAGCAGGCTGTAAACCGCAAAATGGCGACCACAACCCTTACCACGGAGCCTGCAGCAACTCAACCCCTCCATGAACGCCTGGATGCTCTGCTGAATAGTTTTTGGGAGAAACTGGAGCAGCGGCAATTACAACAAACCCCCAACCAACCTGCAGTAGTGGGGAAGCGGGTGACTGCGAGCCGGAGAGGGCAGATCCCGGACATGGCCGCCAATTATTCAATGGCGGAGTGCCCCTCTAGGCAGAGGCCCAACAGGAGATTCTCTCCAAACCACCGACCACACCGCAGGAGGGTCGCCCGCCGCTGGCGGCGGAGAACCATCAGATCCCTCCACAGCGCCCACAAAGGGAAAGTCCCGGCCCAGAGAGGTACCCGAGTCTGTGGACACGAGGTGGGGGCCCAATGTAAAGCCTGGAGCTGGGAGAAGCTTCTCACCGCACTCAATCCTTCTGCACGTTTACCCCACTGACTGACGTCTATCTCACTACACTGCCGAACAACCGACCATCCATCCGTCCAACACCAACCTTGATCCTGACCGGCATCGGCTGAATGTTTCCAAGAACTCAGACAGAATAGGCCAGTGCTACCATTCCCAGCGACACAGCTACCTTGCCTCCTGACGGAATCGGTTAAGCTACCTTGATGGACTGGCACTGTGCTGGACTTTCCCACCTAACGATCTGAGCAGCTGCTCTTGCCCTTAAACGCCATGCACCATATTTTGAGTTTTATGTCCTTTTCTTTTATAAATTGTCTTTCATGTCTGCATATGTGACCCACGTATGCTTACTACTGCACTACTAGGTTATGCTACCTTAGTTAATCATTGCCTAACGTGGTTTAGCGCTGTATTTTAACCAATTTACTCTCTTCGTTTATAAGCAAAATACACTAACCTGTCCGCACAGTCACCAATATACGCATGTAATGATGTTAGAACTGTATTAAGTTTAACTGATAATAGTCATACGACTAGTCTCCTGTTCTGGCTGTCTAGACATACGGCACATCAGGCTCACATTTTGCAGTCACACTGGCTTAACTAACCAAGCATCGTAGCATTTTGAGCACCTAACTAGCTTGGAAGTAGGCTATGTCATTTTTGTTAACCCTTATTTGTTACGGTTTTGCATATGTTCAAATACATTTTTTTTTTCTCTTATAAAAAAAAAAAAAAGAGGCATAACTAATCTGGAAATGTGACACATTACTGATGTATTACTCCAAAGCTGTAACCCATTTGAACGTTTTCCCTGTCTTCTCTTCTGTATCTCACATGCCTTCAATAAAAAACAGATTGACAAAAAAAAAAAAACAGCAGAGAAACCCAGACAGTAACAGATTTTGGATGTCAAAGTTAGAAAAGTTATAATTTTTTATAGTAAATTATATGATATGATGTAAATAATGGTATCTTTAGAAAGGCCAATTAATGGCGAGAACAATTCTATATAATATGTGTGGGTACAGTAAATGAGTAAGAGGAAAATTACAGCTAAACACAAACACCACATAAATTTAAAAACAGCCCTGGTCCTTAACGGTAAGAAAATTGAAAAGCGGTCTGGTCACTAAGGGGTTAATGCTGGTCTCTCAGGGTGTCTTCCGTCATATTAAAACAAAAAGAAACTGAATACCTCAGCTAGGAACTCACCACCTGATAGACATACTTACATGGCAAGATATTGGTATAGCGGTTTTTACATTTGTTAGCTGGGAGGTCGGCAGCAACATGCAGGATATCCAGACCGATCATTTTCAGCTCCTGATAAAGAAAGATGCATTCAACGTTAAAACTTGTTCAACTTAAAAAAGAAATACTGTACTATAATACTATAGTATAATCTACTGGCTGTGGAATAGAGCCTTCGTGCCAGAGTTAAAGCTACACAAATGGTCTGGTTCAATAGTGGTCTATGTAAAGGTAGCTTTGTATTGAAATAGTCATCATACTCACATACACCACCTTTAAGGGCACCTCAAGCTATTTCCATTGATACTGTTAGTATAAGATCCTTAATGAAACTGGGTAGAAGAAGACATGTTCATAAGCCGGATAGCTAGTGAACAAAACAATCAAATAAAAATAAATAAAAGTCCTTGTGCGGTCAACTGATGATAAGAGACAGCACCATATGGACCCCTGACGAGCCAGGTCGGGCAAAACGCGCACGTGGTCTATTCCACAGCCAGTAGATTATCTTGTCAAGAGACTTTACAATTACCCTCCCTCTGCACTCGTATTAATAGCATAATGGGAATAGATTGAGGTGCCCTCAAAGGCACGGGGGGTTATGCTTGCACGGCTACCATTTTAGCGCATAGTTACCTTTTTATAGATCTCTAATGAATCCAACCTTTAGTGTAGTTCTGATTCTGGCACAAAGACTCATATCTTACAGCCAGTAAATTACCTTGCTAAGAGACTTAATACTCTCGATACTATTACCCTCCCTCTGCTCTCGGCACTACTCTAGCGACCGGCGTCTTTAGAATAAACCTCATTTGCATAATCTATGCCTGCCTTGCATGGGAGTTGGATTCCATATTAGTTCCTAGCCGATGCTATTGAAATCACTCATTACTTGTTGCAGACAGGGAGCAATGCTGTGCATGCCTGTTTGCTGGTAATTAACGTGCTATACACCAGAATATTGATTTCATTACGATCTTAGTAGTGTGACCTTTATGGGCAAAGCAACACAGTCCTCTAGGGTAACAGGTATAGAACAACAGTCTCTTCTGCAAAAATGGTGTGGTTTATTTACAGCGTGCACAAAAATCCATGTTGCAATCAGTTTGTTCACAACAGAAAGGAAAATCTACACACAAAATCCTAGCTCAAATTCGAGCACTAACTAAACAAAGAAATGTCCCTCACTAAACCAGGGTAATAAACGACACAAATCAACAAAAATAAACATTGGTTTCACCAACCTTTAGCACTTTGTTTGGTGCTGCTCTGCACAGACCTGCTCTCTCTGCAGGTCAGATTGTATCTCTCTCCTTTCTGCTCTGAGACCTGCTAATTAAAGCCTCAGCAGTTGCTAATTGGGCAGGTGAATGAGTACAGACTATGGAGGATTCTGGGTCCTAGATACCTTCCTTCTATTACCCTCCCATAGACTCTGTCACAGTAGCCATTGAACATTCCCTGATACATCAACCACTGAGTATAAATTTCTGTGCAGACGTGTGCATACAACTATACTCGTGATATTGGTGATTTGTTTGCACTACAGTACACATTGTATTTGCTGTTGGGCAATTTTAATATTTTTTACTAATAAAGTTTTTTTATTTTTCATATTTGATATTTTTCTTTATCTGGATTTATATTTCATATCTAGATAATTGTTACTCATCCCAAATCCCTCCTTGGTACACTTTCTTTTCTTTTAATATAGTTTAAATTTGGGATAGTTTAAATTTGGGGTTGCCCCCCCCCCCCCCTTCTAGCTGTGTACCAACATTATACACCGCTTACTTTGTTCTGCTTTCAGTAACTATATTAATAAACATTTTTCTAATATGATATGAGGGGTACAATTTATGGAGCGGTCTCTGCTCAGCTCCCTCACGTGCCACAAAGTGATACCGGGAGCCGGAATATGAAGTCATATTCCGGCTCCCGACATCACTCTGCGACACGTGAGGGAGCAGAGCAGAGAGCTCACAAAACCATGCCCCCTCGCCAGTGCCACCGGCCCACCTGGATTTTTAGTTAGCCGCCGCCAGGCTAACAAGGTATTTGCCTGGACATTTGGGGGTGGCGTTTTTTGCCGCCCCCTGGAAAGTGCCACCCGAGGCAAATGCCTTGTTTTCCTTGAGGCAAATATGTCCCTGCTTGTAGGCTAATAAAGCCCTCCAGACATATATGAGATAAGCTAAATATAAACAAGATGAGCACTGCGCTTTATAACAGTAATAGGTAAAGACACAGAAAAAACACAGCCTAATAATTTGTGATAACATGAGCGTAGGTATGGCAGAGAAAGCTGTAGGGCTGGGGAATACTGCAAGAGGTAAATACCAGTGGGAGGGTTGGAGATACTATGGTAGCGGAGCAGATAGAGCACTGTAGTGGGGTAAAACAGTATAGACTTATCAAGCAATGTATATTAGGAGAACAGCTGCACAAAAGCCCAGCAGTAGGTAAGACTCATGTGCCTCCTAACCTATGCCCCTGGTTAGAGAGACCCAGCTCCCATCACCCTCAGCCACTCCAATGATTCCATCCCCTGAAACCCATGCCCTGAGAGAGTCCAGCCCAAGACTTCCCAGGCAGAAAATATGTGTGTCAACCGTTGTTCACTTCCGCAGACTCGCGGTTCCACGCTCCCGGCTGCATGACAGATAGGCCTCTGGAGCAGCATGGACGCGTTGTAAGTGGAGGCACCTCTCCCTCTGCAAGCAGGGTGGATGGTGGTGAATACTTTGTGGTGGGTTCTTGTGGCCTCTTTCGTGGCCCACATGCCCACTTGCTCTTCTTTGGGAACATGTGAGGTAACCGAGCACTACCGCTGGCGAATGAAAGGACGACTCCTAGGTGCCATGCGTTGAACAGCAGTAAAAGAGGTAAGCTGCCTTTCGCTGAGCTTTGCTCAAAATGATGCACAAATGTGGTCAAATGTCACAAGCAATAGCTCTATAAGCATGGACGACTGCAGGGAGGTGTCTGACTCAGCTTTCCAACTCGTCAGAAAGACTTGGGTCTTGGCCTGGTGGCCGTGCAAAACCAGGTGGGGGTGAACAGGGCTCAGATACAACAAGCTTCAACAGTAGGCAGATGGTTGGCTGCCTCCTTGGACTCAAGTGCAGCGGTAGGCAGTGAGTAAGTCTTGCACAGCTGTGTACACCTTCTGCAGACAAGATCGGTGCCAAATGAACTGTAAGATGTTCCCCAGGGTTGTGGTCAAGCTTTGTAGCCAAACTGGTAACAATAGAGTCCAATTTGTGCCCAGGATTAGAATTTCCCTAAAAAGCTATAGCACTATGCGACTTCTCCAGTCTGCTGCAGGCCTTGCCCCCCAATACTCAGTATATTGATCCTACTGGTGGATAATTTCTAAGTAGACTAACAATCATCATCCTTAAGTGATTTAGAAATTATCTTTATTGTGCCATAATTGTTGCCACATTTTAAACTACTGTTATACCTAATTATTTACGGATTGTCATGCATGTTACATATTATTAATTGTCACAATAAATTATATTTTTATAATTCGGTTGTGATTGTGTGAAATACAAATCCGCCAATAAACATACTTCAGTGTCTTTAAGAGTTAAAATAGTGGGTAACTCTTCACTTTAAATCAATCAAGAGGAAACCGTGCCAAAATATTCATTTTTGATATTAATACAACTAAAATGATTTTTGATGATTTTTATAAAATATTTTTAATATTACCCCATAAATATCCTCACAATAGGCAAACCTAGGTGCCCTTAAATGCCAGGAACAAAGATGGCAGCATCATCACATTGATTTCCTGAAGAAGCTTAAGGTGAAATTCGTAGACAGAGTGGCGGAAAAAAGTGGGCGGGCGCTGGGAGTTCAGGAGTTTGTGTCGACACAGTCAGGGTGAATTTCAACTTCACCGGAGTTACAGACAAATGCAGACTTCTGATATTTGAACGCTGACATTGATATATGGGCTCTTATGAGTAGCGGCAGTCAACTGCATAAACTCACTAACTGTGATTCAGAAAATAGCTATTTTAGCCATTGCATTATGCTTTTAACCATTATATCTGTCAAATTATTATTATGGTTAGGAGATAGTGCTAATTGGGATTATTGTCAGAATTACAAGATAGATTTTAATTAGAGATGTCCCGAATAGTTCGCTGGCGAATAGTTCCTGGCGAACATAGCGATGTTCGGTCTTCCCCCTATTCGTCATCATTGAGTAAACTTTGACCCTGTACCTCACAGTCAGCAGACACATTCCAGCCAATCAGCAGCAGACCCTCCCTCCCAGACCCTCCCACCTCCTGGACAGCATCCATTTTAGATTCATTCGGAAGCTGCATTCTTTTTATTTTTTTGCTTTTTTTATTTTTTGTATTTTTTTTAATTTATTTTTTTAGACAGAAGTGTGTTATATTTGAGCATGCTAGGCTGAACGTGCGTATATCATGGCTAGTTGCACTGAGGGTATGAGTATATAGCAGTACATTGTTGTGAAAGATGGCTGTCATGTTTAGGGTGTAGCTTGCACGTTATCAACTGTGTATTTATATCAGCAGCTCCACCACTAGTTATAAATCAAGTGTGAGTTGCCCCATGAGATGAGACTAGTGAATAACATAATACATGAACGGTTAAGGTAAAGGCATGTAAGGAACTACGGCAATAAACTCTTTAGGAGGTGAAATAATGCCATGTTTAAACGCTTGCTACTTTACGATTAGTTAATGTGCAGAGAGCAGTTCATGTGATCAAAGGCATGGTGTGGAGGATCGGCTAAAGTGGGACATGCTTGGCAGGCTGCTGTTTACTGCTTGTGCTCATCCGATCCCTTCTGGGCGCCAGGTGCAGACCCTGGGAGTCCCTGATACCTGGAACAACAAAGGCAAGTCTATGGCTGAGTGCCGGGTTTGCGGCTTGAGGTGGTGGAAGCTTGTTTTATCGGGTGGTCAGATGTGTCCCGGTGGTGCTTCACGTCCGGTGCGGGATTGTGGTGGCTTAAGGTGGAGGCGAGTGCTTGACGTGGGGCAGGCTCTGCATTTCTGTTTGTGCCTTCGGTCCCGTCTTTGACGCCTTTTGCGTTGGTGGATTTTAATGGGGACTGCTTCGCTTAGCTGTGGTGGAGCTTGTTGGGGCTGTGGTGGAGCTTGTTGGGGCTTCCTGCTTGTTATTTGCTTCCAAAATTGATTAAAGAGTCTGTCCAGCTTAGACTCAATATCCTGCCATGCTTTGCTGGTACCAGGAGGACACGCGGCTGCCGCCATATTGGGAGAGTCGCAGATGAGTATGTCAGCCTGGGCGGCTGTGCTCTGTGCATCCATTAGCTCCAGACAGCCTCTCAGGGGTGGACCGGGATAACCCCCACCGAGGGGGGGGGGTAACGGAGCTCCTGCCGGGAAGTAGCTGCCTCTCCCGCCCGGTGAGCACCAGGCCACACTTGCCACGTGGAGGTAAGTAAGACTCTGTTGAGTTGCTGACCGCTATTAAGCATGTTGGGTCGGTCAGGTAGGAGCAACATTGCTGGATCATCCCCTTCTGGGGTGAAATTTGCTTGTTGATAGCTGCTTAAAGTGAGATATTGAGTGAGCTCACACGAAGTGCGTCTTTCCTCCATGACAGCTAGGCCCCGCCCCCCGGAAGCTGCATTCTTAGTGAGAGGAGGGACAGTGTAGCTGCTGCTGATTTAATAGGGAAATCGATAGCTAGGCTAGTGTATTCAGTGTCCACTACAGTCTTGAAGGACTCATCTGATCTCTGCTGTAAGGACAGCACCCCAAAAAGCCCTTTTTAGGGCTAGAACATCAGTCTGCTTTTTTTTTTTTCTGTGTAATCTAATTGCAGTTGCCTGCCTGCCAGCGTGTGTGTCAGGCTCACAGCGTATACTGTGCCCACTTGCCCAGTGCCACCACTCATATCTGGTGTCACAATAGCTTGCATTTAAAAAAATAAAAAACTTTTTTGACTGTAATATAATAGCAGTCAATGTCCTTCACATGTGTGCATTTCAGGGCCTGCCAGGGCACAGTGTCACACCAGTGCAACTCATATCTGTTGTAACAGTAGTGTACATTTAAAAAAAAAAAATACAATTGTGACTGTTATATATCGAATAGCAGTTAGTTGTCTGCAAGCGTGTGTGTCAGGCCTACAGTGTCTACTCTGCCAACTTCTGCCAGTGCACAGTGCCACTCATATCTGTTGTCACAGTAGCTTGTACGCATAGTACCACTAATCGAAAAAAAAATGACAGGCAGAGGCAGGCCACCCCGCAGGGGCCGTCGTGGTCGTGGTGCTGTGATTCCCTTTGGCCCTAGAATAATGCCCAGTCTTCAGAGGCCACATACCCTGAACTCAAAAGGTTCTGAGGACATAGTTGACTGGCTAACACAGGACACCCAATCTTCTACAGCTTCCGCTCGGAACCTTGACGCACCATCCTCCTCCAGCTTAGCTTCGGGCACCTCTCAAGTTACCACTCACCCGCCTGCCACCACCAACAACACTAGCACCACAGCCGCTTCACTTGATCTGTCAGAGGAGTTATTTACACATCAGTTGGAATAAATGAGTGATGCGCAACCATTATTGCCAGAGGATGTAGATAACAGGGATATGTCTCAGACAGGCAGCATTACACACATGGACGTACGGTGTGATGATGATGATGTTGTACCCGCTGCTGCTTCCTTTGCAGAGTTGTCAGATACAAGTAAAGCGGTTGATGATGACGATGCGTCCGTGGATGTCACGTGGGTGCCCGCAAGAAGAGAAGAAGAACAGGGGGAAAGTTCAGATGGGAAGACAGAAAGGAGGAGAGAACGAGTTGGAAGCAGGGGGAGGTCGTCGCAAGGAGCTAGTGGCACAGTCAGACAGCATGCATCGGCGCCCGGGGTCAGCCAGACAGCACGCCAATCAACGCATGCTGTTGCCACCACCAGAATGTCGTCATTGCAGAGCTTAGCAGTGAGGCATTTTTTTGGTGTGTCTGCCTCTGACAACAGTTTTCGGTGTTTGCGGTGCGTTAAACGGGGAATTTGGTCTGTCACTGTGAAGCGGGTGTAACCCTTACAATACCTGATCGATACAACATCATACCTGATGTTTTAAAGCACGTTATTCCAAACAATTTAGGAATGTTAGGTGATTTATGCCCTTTATGGATTAAAACCAGACTCTGCAGCAGACACTACAACCACCGAGCCGGAGAAGCATACGAATGCTCTCAAGCATATGAATGCTGGAAACAGCATACAATCAGCTTACACTCCTGGCAATCAGCATACAATACAATTCCCCCAATAACGAGACGACACTTGATTTTGAGGTCAAGCAGAACTGACTGTACTGGCACATACAGCCTATTTTATTCACAATCCACAAACATAGTACTGCCCACAGGGTTTTTGAAAACAACCAATAAACACGTACAATACACTCAGACACTCACACACAAAATCCTCCCCTCTGCCTGTGATACAATTACCTTACACAATGGGTAATGTAATTAGCACAGGCAGAGAAATACAGTTTTTCCACATTATTCATAACTTTGAAAGTATCACTGTAACGGACCGTTTCAGCAGACAAGGGGTTAAAATCGTTTAGGCGATAATCCCCTTTTCACAGACAGGCACAGCTACTGTAGAATCACCAAAACTCCCGAATTGAATACAAGTGAATGCACCAAACTCACGAACTGCATACAAAGGAATAAGGTAGCACTCCAAACTCCCGAACTGGAACCTCACGACTGCATACAAGGGAATAAGGTAGCCCTCCAAACTCCCGAACTGGAACCTCACGACTGCATACAAGGGAATAAGGTAGCACTCCAAACTCCCGAACTGGAACCTCACGAATAGCTGCTAGCAGACGAACAGGAAAAGCTCCCAAGCGGCTTACACTCCTGGCAGTCAGTCCCTATCAGCATACAGTGAATCCCCCCAAGAACGAGACAAGGCTCCGTGTTGAGGGTCAAGCAGTGGTCTGTTTATTGAGGGCTACCTGCCCCTGTATGCAGTCGTGAGGTTCCAGTTCGGGAGTTTGGAGTGCTACCTTATTCCCTTGTATGCAGTTCGGGAGTTTGGTGCATTCACTTGTATCCAATTCGTGAGTTTTGGTGATTCTACAGTAGCTGTGCCTGTCTGTGAAAAGGGGATTATCGCCTAAATGATTTTAACCCCTTGTCTGCTGAAACGGTCCGTTACAATTGGTGGCAAGCGGCGGGATCGTTCCTACAGCCAGAAGGACAGCTACAGGAGACACCATTGCTTTGGATTTACAATTTGAGGGCAACGCATGTCTGAGTACAGCGACCCTGACAGCACCAGGATGGAACCAGCAGTGGAGTACGATGAGGGTGACATGGATGACCGGGATGCATTAAGGAAAGGCATCTGGTACCAGGCCCTGGATAATGTACAATACCAGCGGGGTGAGAGTCTCCCCAGTGAAGAGCAGCGGTTGCCGAAGCAAGTGGCCCTGCGGATGCCCTTCCTGGGAGAGCAGCCCCTGGAGGAATGGGTGAAGGAACTAGAGCACCGGGTATGGCAGGAGCTATGGCTGGAAGATGCCTACCAGGCGCTCTGGTGGTATATGGCACAGTATATACCCTGGACAGCCGAACATGACAAGCCAGAGGGAGAGGAGTTTGATGGTCCTGGCTTGTTATGGGAGTCCTTTGCAGAGCCTGGCTTCGGGAGCCCTGCGCAAACCAGACTTCAGGACATTTTCTATGAGAGGGAGGCTAGGCATGAGTGGGATGACCCCTAATGAGGTAGAGCAAGACCTGGCTCACCTAGCAACTCTGGAGTGGGAACTGGAGAAGGACTACCAACATTTCTTCCACTCCATTGGGAAGGCTCAGCAGGACAGTAAGGTGACAGGCCCAGTCTCCATTCCCCAGCGGCCGTGTGAATTATTGGGAATTGGGAGCCCAGTCTCCATTCCCCAGCGGCAGTGTAATATGCAGGGAATTGGGAGCCCAGTCTCCATTCCCCAGCGGCCGTGTGATTTATTGGGAATTGGGAGCCCAGTCTCCATTCCCCAGCAGCAGAGTGATATGCCGGGAAGGCAGTGTGAAATGCAGGGAGAGGAGAGCAGCGTCCTCCCTCCCCAGTGGCAGGCTGAGTTACAGGGGGCAGAGGTAGTTGTTCCTGCCCCCCAGCAGCAGAGTGATATGCCGGGAAGGCAGTGTGAAGTGCAGGGAGAGGAGAGCAGCGTCCTCCCTCCCCAGCGGCAGACTGAATTACAGGGGGCAGAGGTAGTTGTTCCTGCCCCCCAGCAGCAGAGTGATATGCCGGGAAGGCAGTGTGAAGTGCAAGGAAGAGGAGAGCCGTGTCCTCCCTCCCAGCGGCAGCGTGATTTTTTGGGAATTAGGAGCCCAGTCTCCATTCCCCAGCGGCAGTATGATGTGCCGGGAATTGGGAGCCCAGTCTCCATTCTCCAGCGGCAGTGTTATTTGTTGGGAATTGGGAGCCCAGTCTCCATTCCCCAGCGGCAGAGTATCCAGCAGGGAATAGAGAGCCCAGTCTCCTTTCCCCGGCAGCAGATCTCTGTATTGGGAGGAGAGACAGTCGGTCTCCCTCCGCAAAGACTGGAAGTATGTATGGAAGAGGAGCTTGTTACCACCTCTCCCCAGCGGCGGATCATTAATGGGCAGGGAATAGAGAGCTCAGTCTCCATTCCCCAGCGGCAGAGTGTTCTATCGGGAGAGGAGCTTGTTACCCCCTCTCCCCAGCAACAACTTAATGTACCAGGGGGAGACTGTAAGCCCACAGCTGTGCAGATGGGACCGTGGTCTCTGCACTTACCACACAGGGGGTAGGGACGGTCGGTCCTACCCCCCCACGACAGGGCTGTTTAGCCAAAGGGGAGACAGTCACATCATGGCAATCAGCTTCAGAAGCATTCAATTGGCACATCATGGCAATCAGCTTCAGAAGCATACAATTGGCACACCATGGAAATCCGCTTTAGATGCATACAATTGGCACACCATGGCAATCCGCTTTAGATGCATACAATTGGCATACCATTCCAATCAGTTTTAGATGCATAACATTGGTACATCATGGCAATCAGTTTTAGAGGCATACAATTGGAACATCATGACAGCTTTAAATACATAAACTTGGCACACCATGGCAATCAGCTTTAGATGCATAAACCTGGCATATCATGGCAATCACTTTTAGATGCATAAACTTGGCACATCATGGCAATCAGCTTCAGAAGCATTCAATTGGCACACCATGGCAAACAGTCAGATGCATAAAATTGGCACACCATGGCAAACAGTCAGATGCATAAAATTGGCACACCATGGCAATCGGCTTTAGATGCATAAACTTGGCATATCATGGCAATCACTTTTAGATGTATAAACTTGGCACATTGTGCCAATCAGCTTCAGAAGAATTCAATTGGCACACCATGGCAAACAGTCAGATGCATAAAATTGGCACACCATGGCAATCAGCTTTAGATGCATAAAGTATTAGAGGCATAATTTTGATATATCATGGCAGTTTTAGAGGCAGAAACTTTACAAATCATGGCAATCAGTTTTAGAGACATACAACTGCTTACTCACAGACTCAGAATCAGAAATGTTGTTGTCCTGCTCTTTCATCCAGGCACCTCACATTGATTATCCTAGTGGTGGAACTAATGTAGAGAGGACCGTGGTGCAAGTACCGTATATACTCGAGTATAAGCCGAGTTTTTCAGCACATTTTTTGTGCTGAAAAACCCCAACTCGACTTATACTCGAGTCAGTGTCTGACAGACAGGGGGCTGTGGGGGCTGCAGAGTGTTTACTTACCTCTCCTGCAGCTCCTGTCAGCTCCCTTCTCCTCCGCGCTGGTCCTTTCAGCACCTCGGTCAGCTCCCAGTGTAAATCTCGCGAGAGCCGCGGGGTCATAGTGCGGCTCTCGCGAGACTTACAGTGTGAGCTGACAGAAGAGCTGCACAGACCGGCGCGGAGGAGAAGGGAGCTGACAGGAGCTGCAGGAGAGGTAAGTGCTCCCTGCCAGCCCCCCTCTTCCCCCCACTGAACTACCAATGCCACTGGACCACCAGGGAAGGAGAGCCCCCCTCCCTGGCCAGCTAGGAAGCAGGGAGGGGGGACGAAGAAAAAAATAATAATAATAAAATAAAATAAAAAATAATAATAAAATAAAATAAAAAATAATAATTATAATAATAATTCAATATAAGAAAAAAATAATAAAAAAATTATTAAACTAATTAAAAATAATAATAATATTGCCCACCCCCACCAAGGCTCTGCAACACACACACACACACACACACACTGCACTCATACACACACACTGCATTCATACACACACACACACTGCACTCATACACACACTGCACTCATGCACACACACTGCACTCATATGCACACTGCATTATATACACACACACTGCATTCATACACACACACACACTGCACTCATATACACACACACTGCACTCATACACACACTGCACTCATACACACACACTGCATTCATACACACACTGCACTCATATACACACACTGCATTCATACACACACTGCACTCATATACACACACTGCACTCATACACACACACTGCACTCATACACACACACTGCACTCATACACACACACTGCACTCATACACACACTGCATTATATACACACACTGCACTCATACACACACTGCACTCATATACATACTGCACTCATACACACACTGCATTCATACACACACTGCACTCATACACACACTGCACTCATACACACACTGCACTCATACACACACACTGCACTCATATACACACACACACTGCACTCATATACACACACGCTGCACTCATATACACACACTGCACTCATACACACACTGCACTCATACACACACTGCACTCATACACACACACTGCACTCATACACACACACTGCATTCATACACACACACTGCATTCATTATATACACACACTGTAAATAAATATTCAATTAATATAATTTTTATAGGATCTAATTTTATTTAGAAATTTACCAGTAGCTGCTGCATTTCCCACCCTAGTCTTATACTCGGGTCAATAAGTTTTCCCATTTTTGGGGGGTAAAATTAGGGGCCTCGGCTTATATTCGGGTCGGCTTAGCCCCCCTCTTCCCCCCACTGAACTACCAATGCCACTGGACCAACAGGGTAGGAGAGCCCCCCTCCCTGGCCAGCTAGGAAGCAGGGAGGGGGGACGAAAAAAATAATAATAATAAAATAAAATAAAAAATAATAATAAAATAAAATAAAAAATAATAATTATAATAATAATTCAATATAATAAAAAAAAATTAAAAAAATTATTAAACTAATTCAAAATAATAATAATAAAATTGCCCACCCCCACCAAGGCTCTGCAACACACACACACACACACACTGCATTCATACACACACACACACACACTGCACTCATACACACACACACTGCATTCATACACACACACACACACTGCACTCATACACACACTGCTCTCATGCACACACTGCACTCATACGCACACTGCATTATATACACACACACTGCATTATATACACACACACTGCATTCATACACACACACTGCACTCATACACACACACACACTGCACTCATTTACACACTGCACTCATACACACACACTGCACTCATACACACACTGCACTCATACACACACTGCACTCATACACACACTGCATTCATACACACACACTGCACTCATACACACACACACACTGCACTCATACACACACACTGCACTCATACACACACACTGCACTCATACACACACTGCACTCATACACACACTGCACTCATACACACACTGCATTCATACACACACACTGCACTCATATACACACACGCTGCACTCATATACACACACGCTGCACTCATATACACACACTGCACTCATACACACACTGCACTCATACACACACACTGCACTCATACACACACACTGCATTCATACACACACACTGCATTTATTATATACACACACTGTAAATAAATATTCAATTAATGTAATTTTTATAGGATCTAATTTTATTTAGAAATTTACCAGTAGCTGCTGCATTTCCCACCCTAGTCTTATACTCGAGTCAATAAGTTTTCCCATTTTTTGGGGGGTAAAATTAGGGGCCTCAGCTTATATTCGGGTCGGCTTATACTCGAGTATATACGGTATGTTTTCTGGGCCCCCATCTAGTGAAAGTGTGGCCAAAAGGTAGATCTCCATCTGTCGGAGAACTTCAACAATAATATGCCAGATGGAGATCTACCATTTGCACATCATTGAAGGGTTATATTTGTGAGCAGTGTTTGAATGTAAGCATGTTTTTGTATTAAGTATATGTGTGCATGTGTGGGTGTATTTGTATGTACTGTTGCTATTGGAATGTAGTGGTGTACTTGTTTGTAATGTTTGCATCTGAATGCAGGGGTGTTTGTAAATGTAGTGTAGAACTTTAAATGCAGGTGTGCTTTTTGTGTGTAGTGTTGGTGTTTGAATGAAGGGGTGTTTGTAGATCATTTTAGTGTTTTAATGCAGGGGTGTGTTTGTATGTAATGTTTACGTTTGATTGCAGTGTGTGTGTGTGTGTAGTGGATGCAGTGTGTGTATATTGTGTTTATAAAATATACATAGTAATCATAGTACGAAAGAGAATGCACACCAAAAAGTCACAATAGTAACTAACCCGTTTTTTTAATGAGCCAATATAAACAAAATATACAGGCAAAATAACTAACAGTTGTAAATGAAGTGATACAATAGGCACAAGGCAAAAATCAATAATCAATAGTTACCAAACAATTCTCACAAGCCTAGCAGTATAAAATATACATATACACAATGTGTGTTTCAATGTAAGCATGTTTTTTGTATGGAGTATGTGTGCAGTGTATACACACACACAGACACACAAATACACACATTGACACAGCGATACACACAATGACACTTAGTTTCCCACACACAGATACACAGACACTCATGTACACAGATACACACAGACACACAAATACACACACACACTGACACAAAAGGACACGCAGAGACAGGAGGTGAGGGTGACAGTGTGGGAGGGAGTGTGTGTACTGGTAACAGTGTGGGGACAGTGTGAGAAAGGGTTACAGTGGGCAGGCAGGGGGAGAAAGGGTTACAGTGTGGGGGCGCAGGGGGAGAAAAGGCGACAGTGGGGGGGCAGGGGGAGAAAAGGTTACAGTGTGGGGAGAGGGGCAGGGAGAGAAGGGGTTACAGTGGGGGTAGGCAGAGAAGGGGTTACAGTGGGGGGAGGGGGGCAGGAAGAGAAGGGGTTACAGTGGGGGTAGGCAGAGAAGGGGTTACAGTGGGGAGGGTAAGCAGAGAATGGGTTACAGTGGGGGAAGGGGCAGGGAGAGAAGGGGTTACAGTGGGGAGGGAAGGCAGAGAAGGGGTTACAGTGGAGGGGTAGGCAGAGAAGGGGTTACAGTGGGGAGGGTAGGCAGAGAAGAAGTTAGAGTGGGGGGGTAGGCAGAGAAGGGGTTACAGGGGGGAGGGCAGGCAGAGAAGGGGTTACAGTGGGAGGGAGGAGGGCAGGCAGAGAAGGGGTTACATTGGGGGGAGGAGGGCAGGCAGAGAAGGGGTTACAGTGGGGGGGAAGGGGGCAGGCAGATAAGGGGTTACAGTGGAGTGAGGAGGGGGGCAGGCAGAGAAGGGGTTACAGTGGAGTGAGGAGGGGGCAGGCAGAGAAGGGGTTACAGTGGGGGGAGGGCAGGCAGAGAAGGGGTTACAGTGGGGGAGGGGGGCAAAAAAATAATTAATTATAAATATACACTTATTGTATATATATATATATATTATTATAAAATACGAATAATACATAATTTAAATTAAATAAAAAAATTTAAAAATAATAATAAAAATTTTAAAAAAATTATATATCTATACGAAATTTTATTCTAACTGTATTTTGATATTACTATATATATATATTTATATCAAAATACACTTAGAATGAAATTGTATATATATATATATGTATATATAAATAAATAAAAAGAATGCAAACTATTCATATGTCCATATACAAAATTACATAAATAATTATATAAATATACACGTAGACTTCAAATATATAAATATGCATATATATTTAAATTCTACGTGCGTATTTATGTAATATTTTTACATAATTAAGTTATTTTATTGATTGCAATTTAAGGGACCTGCCTGCCAACCCAGGCCGAAAGTCCAGAGAATTTAATTTGCTATCACTGTATTTTACCCTGTAAAGTTCTACGACACCCTAAAACCTGTACATGGGGGGTACTGTTTTACTTGGGAGACTTCGCTGAACACAAATATTAGTGATTCAAAACAGTAAAACATATCACAGCGATGATATTGTCAGTGAAAGTGACTTTTTTTGCATTTTTCACACACAAACAGCACTTTTACTGATGATATAATTGTTGTGATACATTTTCCAGTTTTGAAACACTAATATTTGTGTTCAGCAAAGTCTCCTGAGTAGAACAGGACCCCCCATGTACAGGTTTTATAGCGTTTTTGAAAGTTACAGGGTCAAATATATGGGTCAAATATTTTCACATTGAAAATGGCCAGGTTGGTTACGTTGCCTTTGAGAGCGTATGGTAGCCCAGGAATGAGAATTACCCCCATGATGGCATACCATTTGCAAAAGAAGACAACCCAAGGTATTGCAAATGGGGTATGTCCAGTCTTTTTTAGTAACCACTTAGTCACAAACACTGGCCAAAATTAGCGTTCAATTTAGTTTTTTACTTTTTTCACACACAAACAAATATGAACGCTAACTTTGGCCAGTGTTTGCGACTAAGTGGCTACTAAAAAAGTCTGGACATACCCCATATTGAATACCCTGGGTTGTCTACTTTAAAAAAAATATGTACATGTGGGGTGTTATTTAGCAATTTATGACAGATAATAGTGTTACAATGTCACTATTGATACATTTTAAAAATGTATGTTTTGAAACCGCAATATCCTACTTGTACTTATAGCCCTATAACATGCAAAAAAATAGCAAAAAGCATGTAAACACTGGGTATTTTTAAACTCAGGACAACATTTTGAATCTATTTAGCAGTTTTTTTCATTCGCTTTTGTAGATGAGTAAAAGATTTTTCACATAAAAGTCAAAAAACATGTATTTTTTTAAATTTTTCATCATATTTTTTAATTTGTTTTAAATTTAATTACATGAGATTATATAAATAATGGTATGTAACGAAAGCCCCTTTTGTCCTGAAAAAAACAATATATAATTTGCATGGGAACAGTAAATGAGAGCGCGGAAAATTACAGCTAAACACAAACACCACAAAAGTGTCAAAAAGATGCCTAGTCGCAAATGTACAACATCGCAAAAAAAGTCCGGTCCTTAAGGGGTTAAACCATATCAAAGTCAAGATCCAAAAGGCTTAACTTTTCATGGCTTGAAAAAGTAGAGAATAACTGGAGAGGAGGAGATTTTATTTTTAAAAAATGGGAAGAACGGAGATGGCGCAGATTTTTTAAATGAATAGCCTCATCCCGCATGGATTCAACTCAGATTTTGAATTATGTCTTTTTTTATATAAGCTAGAAATATTATTAATTGGATCTTAATTATTAATATACTATTTTAAGTTTTTAGCACCCTTTTTTAATATAGCTTTAATGATATATGATAAGCTACTTTTTAGTACAATAATACCCCATAATATAAAATTCTTTATACTCCTCTCTATTTTTTCCTAGCACTTGTTTGCACTTTGCCTCTATGGTTTTCTAAGGGTGAAGATACAGGTTTCATAATTATTGCTGCTCTAACTGTTTATGTGTTATAATGCTACATGCCACTATCATTTCTATTAAGAACTATTACAACGTGCAGGAGGAGCTCCTCGCAGGAGGAAACACTGTGGGCAGGATTACTGCAGAGGCATGCTGCTCAAGGGCTGGTGTAGAGAAGAGACTCAAGTAATAGCCCTTAAACACTCATATTGAGGGGCGGAGCTTGCAAGCAACCCGAACAGGACGCCATTTCAGCTTGCTCCGAAACAAAACTGATCAATCCCACAAATATCAGCCAACCTGAGCCCGATCCACACCCGAAACCCTCACCACCCGCTCCAGCAAGCCGTCCGGCACGGATTGATGCCTTTCTTCGCGGCCCAGAGACTACCCCAAAGGAGACGGAGGTCTCGGGCCTACTACACGCCATCGATCCCGGACCTGGGGGATCTGCTGGAGAGTATAGCGGTAAGAGAGGCTAAACAGGCACATACCTCCACTCCGGCCCAGCCGACAGCGCACGAACATGTAATGGGACGACGCTCACAAAAGCCCCAAGCCGCAGCGGAGGACAGAGTTGTGACAACTGACATTAGGGAGATGCTCCTATGGCCTACTCCACACAAACCCGCGCCCGCGGAAGTACCGCAAGCAGCGACAGCCGAACACCACCCGACCCGGGAACAACAGGATGAGGAGATCCCACAGCCCTCAGTGCAGGACTCCTCAGATGACTCTGCCCCAACAACCAAAAGGGACTTAAAAATATTGCTAGCAGACATACACAAACTGCTGGCCGCCGATTCTGCTCTCCTAAAAAAGGAGGTGCACGCGGTCACAGAACGGGTGAGAGTCACAGAGGAAGAAGTGATGGCAGTACAGAACCATCCGGCCAAACTAGATGAATTAATGACCCAGATCCAGGCTACTCAGCATACCCTCACACACAAACTAGCAGCAGTAGAAGACCGCCAAAGACGCACCCATATCAAAATACGGGGAATCACAGCTACAATCACAGCGGAGGAATTACCACACTATATCCGGCGACTTCTAGCCACAATTCTGCCACACACAGCGGCAAAAAAAATCACCATTGACGGAGTCTACCGTCTAACCAACACCACCCCGCTCAAACTCACACAGCCTCGCGATGTGATCTTCAGATGCATCACAATACAAGACAAGATTCAAATCATGTCGGCCCTAAGAGGCAAAACACCACTACTGTTTGAAAACGCCTCTCTCACATTCTAACAAGATCTCACAAAGGCCACACTCCTTCAACGCAAAGCTTTTGGCAGTGTCACTGCCCAACTCCGGGCAGCAAATCTGGTCTACAAATGGGGAGCAAACTGCACAGTCATAGTCACCAGAGATGAAACCACCCATACCCTAGCAACGAGTGAGGCACCAACATTTCTATGCAAGCTGGGGATATCCACTCCAAACCCTGAGACACCTGGAACTGTGCCAACAGGACTTTGGGACCCAGCCACGGTGGTCCCCTTCATCCCACGGGAACCCAGACAGCAGAGGGCAGCCCCCTGACTCAAGAGGGAGCCACCGCGGCTCGAGCAACGGGACAATTAGAGGGTTCGCAAGGACTTTTGAACTCAATAAGAGCCTACTTTTTCAGGGGCTTCTTCCTCCTGTAATCTACCCTTTTTTAGGCTAAACGGGCAACAGATATTTGTGTTCTCCGATTACGTTGTACCTTTTATATACTTTGGCTTTTATTTTTATTTTCTTAATGAATGTTTTACCAGTCATGTTACACGCTTATCCAATGCATTCAGTGTTGGAAACAGCAACAACACCACGATAACAAAGCGCAGCTAATCAAACCTACACTACAACCAGCTGGCGTCCTCCAGCCATACCCTCTCACCCCGCGGCCCCCTTGGTTAGGGGCACCCACCCCAGATGGCAGGGCCTACCCTCACAGCACCATCTGACCAAGACGAGACACAACTCAGTCTCTCACGACACACATCCAGCTACATGACACAAGGCACCTGCACATCTCGCTCACAAGCTTGATCGACCCACATTAAATGCCGACTGACACCTCGCCACCCCACACACATACCCTGCCAACATAGAGGCATATACACGCTGACACACCAAGGACAGACCTGGTCTAACAATTGTACAAAGGACGATTTAAAAGTCATGTGAAAACCTCTAACCTGTCCAATGTTTTAACAAGTTAAATATTACAAAAATTGGTGCGTTATATCTGACAAATTTATCTTGCATGTACGTATATTTTTTTTTCTACAAGTATTGTAACCCTGTCACATGTAACCAACGTGAAACTTTTACGCACCTCAAAAATAAAGAATAAAAAAAAAAAAAAGAACTATTACAATGTTCACCTTGCACTTTCGTTTGGAGTTTTACATATTAGGAGAGTTAGAACTGTTATTGTAACCACGTATTCTATGTGATCTTATATACAGTTTTAATACAAGCCCTTTCTCTCTTTTTGATTTGTATGCAGTCTGAATATCTTGGGATCATACATTGTGCTGCTATGTCCGTTAAGAATTTTATTTTATTATGTTGGAGCTAATCTGAATGCACTACAATCTGGGACACAAGACCATTCCTAAGAAGGTCAGTCTACAAAAAATAATGGTTGAAGCTTTAAGAAGATCATCCATCAGCCATCTAAGAAACGAGAGTGAAACCAAAAGTCTATATGATGACTACATCGCAATTTCAGAAAGAGGCTTGAAACTCAAGGAAGTAATATGAGATTGACAGTGTAAAAGACTTGAAACACGACAGAGCTCCTGGTGAGATCGTCCACCGTGGTAAGTAACCACTATGACATAGAGACTTGAACCTCAACGTATTACCTTGATGTGGTAATTACGTAAAGGAGCAGGAACACCAGATGGTTATTCCCTCAATAAGAGGGTTCCCGGTATTACGAACTGCTTACTGAAGGAGGCGTGTAGTCCCAAAATACACAATACACTACTCCAGAGCCATAGGGGCTCTATGTTTGTAAGTATTGACTTGGCACTAGACCTTACACTATTACTTTCAGCTGTGCTACTCCATTTTCGTTGTATGTGCGTCTCTTAGGATTGGATCCTATAGGGGTGGGTCGCCTTAACGTACCCGAAGGCTATCCACACCAGAGCTAGGTCTAATAGCTCCCTGTTTGTGAGTGTTCTCTACATATACTTACCTATACATATCTTATTTTTTGTGATTTGCACTGTGTTGTATTAATATTTCTAGGCATCTGGAGTGTTGTACAATTTGAAGCACCCCGAATGTTATATTGCAGGCAATCATTACCTTTTTATAAGCACTACACTATTTATCTTTTTAACTACTTGTTGGTGTTATTTCGGAAATGTTACACACATTGGTGTTTAGCTGCTATTCATTAATATCTTCTTTGAAATACTCCATTCATCCAAATAATCTCTTTAAAGCGTACCTATCATTTGTTTTGTTTTTTAATAAGAAAAATGGTCAGAGTTGTGACAACTGACATTTAATGTGGATAAGTGCAAGATAATGCATTTGGGTGTACAACCCAAGGACAGAGTATAGAATATTTGATAGAGTCCTCACCTCAACATCTGAGGAAAGGGCCAGCTTCAAAAATGTCCCAAATAGGACATGGGTGCATGATGACCAGCTGTGAAAATTCCAAGTTGGAAAACTGGAATGTGCACCTTCAAAATAAAGTATTTTAGCCCCCAGAGAACCCAACACACCCATACATGTGTGGCATCACTGTACTCAGGAGATGTTGCTTAACACATATTGGGGTGTTCTTTAGCAGTAACCCTTAAGGTTCTCCGTACATGTATTCTTAAATTGCAATGTGTGTCAAAAAACTCACCAATAATTTTTTTTTTAAAATTTGGCATACATTGGTGGTAAAATGGTTGCATAAAAAGAGTAAAAATACCCCAAGTGTAATACCTTAGGCTGTCTTCTTTTAAAAAATATATACATGTGAAGGGTTATTTAGGGATTCCTGACAGATATCAGTGTTATAATGTAACTTACGTTAATTTTGAATAAAAATGGTTTGTAAATAGCAAAGTGCTACTTGTACTTATTGCCCTATAACTTGCAAAAAAAAACAAAAACCTAAGAACATGTTAACATTGGATATTTCTAAACTCAGGACAAAATTTAGAAACTTTATCATGGGTTTTTATTTGGTGGTTGTAGATGCGCAACAAATTTTGGGGGTCAAAGTTAGAAAAAGTGTGTTTAAAAAAAATAAATTATATTTTAGAATATTTTTATAGAAAATTATACACTGCTCAAAAAAATTAGAGGGAACACAAAAATAACAGATCCTAGATCTGAATGAATTAAATATTCTTCGGAAATACTTCGTTCTTTACATGTGCTGACAACAAAATCACACAAAAATTAAACAATGGAAATCAAATTTTTCAACCCATGGAGGTCTGGATTTGGAGTCACACTCAAAATTAAAGTGGAAAAACACACTACAGGCTGATCCAACTTTGATGTAATGTCCTTAAAACAAGTCAAAATGAGGCTCAGTAGTGAGCGTGGCCTCCACGTGCCTGTATGACCTCCCTACAACGCCTGTGCATGCTCTTGATGAGGTGGCGGATGGTCGCCTGATCAATCTCCTCCCAGACCTGGACTAAAGCATCTGCCAACTCCTGGACAGTGTGTGGTGCAATGTGACGTTAGTGGATGGAGCGAGACATGATGACCCAGATGTGCTCAATTAGATTCCGGTCTGGGGAACGGGCAGGCCACACTCCAGCAACATGATGTCTAGCATTGTCTTGCATTAGGAGAAACCCAGGGCCAACCGCACCAGCATATGGTCTCACAAGGGGTCTGAAGATCTCATCTCGGTACCTACTGGCAGTCAGGCTACCTCTGGCGAGCACATGGAGGGCTGTGCGGACCCCCAAAGAAATGCCACTCCACACCATTACTGACCCACTGCCAAACCGGTCATGCTGGAGGATGTTGCAGGCAGCAAAACTTTCTCCACTGCGTCTCCCAACTCTGTCACATCTGTCACATGTGCTCAGTGTGAACCTGCTTTCATCTGTGAAGAGCACAGGGCGCCAGTGACGAATTTGCCAATCTTGGTATTCTCTGGCTGTAAGCACAAGCACACCTGTGTATGTCGGGCCCTCATACCACCCTCATGGAGTCTGTTTCTGACCGTTTGAGCAGACACATGCACATTTTTGGCCTGCTGGAGGTCATTTTGCAGGGCTCTGGCAGTGCTCCTCCTGTTCCTCATTGCACAAAGGCGGAGGTAGCGGTCCTGCTGCTGGATTGTTGCCCTCCTATGCCTCCTCCACGTCTCCTGCTGTACTGGCCTGTCTCCTGGTAGCGCCTCCATGCTCTGGACACTACGCTGACAGACACAGCAAACTTTCTTGCCACAGCTCGCATTGATGTGCCATCCTGGATGAGCTGCACTACCTCAGCCACTTGTGTGGGTTGTAGACTCCGTCTCATGCTACCACTAGAGTGAAAGCACCGCCAGCATTCAAAAGTTACCAAAACATCAGCCAGGAAGCAAAGGAATTGAGAAGTGGTCTGTGGTCACCATCTGCAGAATCACTCCTAAATTGGGGGTGTCTTGTTAATTGCCTATAATTTCCACCTGTTGTCTATCCCATTTGCACAACAGCATGTGAAATTGATTGTCACTCAGTGGACAGTTTGATTTCCCAGAAATGTGATTGACTTGGAGTTACATTGGGTTGTTTAAGTGTTCCCTTTATTTTTTTGAGCAGTGTAGTATATAATATCTGTAGGTACAGTAAATGTGTAAGCGGAAAATTACAGCTAACACAAACACTGCAGAAATGTAAAAAGTGCCCTGGGTCCTTAACGGTAAGAAAATTTAAAAATGGACTGGTCACTAAGGGGTTAAAGTTCGCTGTGGCTATTCCTAGGGGATTAGTTCTCCAGGATGTGAAGGGTGGAGTAGTGAATGGCCCTATCATGAAACCGTTATAAATTTCTTTGTTGATGAGTGTCTGTACATAAATAGGATCTGGGATTGCGGATTGCAAATTGGGGCATTCTAGTTTACCTGAGAAATATATAAAAACAAAAAGAAAGTATATACACTAAAGGTGAGAAAACGTATTACTGGAAGTGATCCCAGGTGTACTCCACAGCCACCTAAGCAAATATAACCATATATAAAAAAGTGGAACCCACCCAGAATACGTAGAGTATATATTAATATACAAATAGAATAACCTGCATTAGGCAGATTCTCCAGGCATGTGCTCTGTATAAACAAATCAAATAGCTAACATAGCGTAAAAAAGTAATAATTTAGGGTCTAGATATATGTGATATAGATACACTCACAAACAAATGAGAGAATCGAGCCTTTCACCCACTCAGGGGTACTTTGACGAAAATGAGGAGCAGTGTCTTCCAACCAGATATGCAAAATAAAGAATCAAAATATAGTGAAGCACGTTATAAAATAGTATAACACATTTTATTGGTCGCACTTACACTTTAGTAGTAAAAAAAAGGGCATGTCTCCAAATAATTATGGACCTCCTGGTGTTTGAAAATCCAAAGTTCCACAGTGGGGGTCTCGGAGCAGTATTAGAATTACAACAATACATAAAATAAACAATATAAAATAAAAGGGAAATTATTCCCTGTGGACTTTTATTTTATATTGTTTATTTTATGTATTGTTGTAATTCTAATACTGCTCCGAGACCCCCACTGTGGAACTTTGGATTTTCAAACACCAGGAGGTCCATAATTATTTGGAGACATGCCCTTTTTTTTACTACTAAAGTGTAAGTGCGACCAATAAAATGTGTTATACTATTTTATAACGTGCTTCACTATATTTTAAACACAAAGTCTGGACTCTAGTACAGGCTACAGGGCGCCACAAGCATTAAGATGTGTGGTAATCTACTTCAGAATAATGCCATAAAAAATATGTGAAAAATATAAAGTCCAATTTATTAGAACAATATCTAAAAGTGCAACATGCACAAAAGTCAATAAAATAACAAGTTAATCAAGAACCCCTAAAGGTAGCAGCTATATTTATACAATGCTTGAATGTAGTAAAGTGCCAAATGCTAAAGTGCAAAGCATACAAAGTGCCAATACTGTTATCTCTTAGGCAAAAAATGGCATAAAGCGCACAAATACTTAAAAAATGGAATGCATGTAAAAAACAGACTGCTATACCAAAAATGTAGGGTTCTTGTAGGTGCTCGGTGCTCAACGCGTTTCGTCGATAACGACTTCCTCAGGAGCAACTTGTCATCACCTTCACCACTGTCAGGATCGGGACAGGGATCCAACACGCAGAGTACAAAGAGTAGCAGATACGTCCCCTCCAATAGATGTCTCCACTCCTTTAAAGCCATGATAACCGCTAGGAGTTCCCTGTCACCAATGTCATATCTGCTCTCAGTACCCGATAATTTTTTGGAAAAATACCCACATGGATGTAATGGTTTATCCACACCCAACCTTTGGGACAGGATGGCACCTATACCCGTCTCAGAAGCGTCAACTTCGAGTAGGAAAGGTAGAGTAGTATCAGGGTGAACTAAAATTGGTGCGGAAGCAAACAGCTCCTTGAGAGTCTTAAAAGCCAGAAGTGCTTCAGTAGACCAATTCTTAGTGTCAGCCCCTTGTCTGGTCATATTGGTGATAGGAGCAATAATAGAGGAGTAACCCTTAATGAAACGTCTGTAATAATTAGAGAAACCAATAAATCTCTGAATGGCCTTGAGACCCTTAGGTAAAGGCCAATCTAAAATGGATTGGAGTTTCTCCGGATCCATTTCAAACCCCTCTCCAGAAATCACGTAACCAAGAAAGGTAGTCTGGGATTGGTCAAAGCTACATTTCTCTAATTTGCAGTACAAGCCATGTTGAAGAAGTTTGTGCAAAACCCTTCTGACCTGTCCGTGGTGAGTCTCAATATCCCTGGAATGTATAAGTATATCATCGAGGTATACAATAACACAGTCCTGCTGAAACTCCCTAAGAACTTCATTAATAAGATCCTGAAATACCGCCGGGGCATTACAGAGACCAAAAGGCATTACAGTATACTCATAGTGCCCATAACGAGTATTGAACGCAGTCTTCCACTCGTGTCCCTGCTGAATTCTCACCAAGTTATAAGCACCTCTGAGGTCTAACTTAGTGAAAATCTTGGAACCCTTTAATCGATCAAAAAGCTCGGTGATCAAGGGGATCGGATAGGCATTTCTAATGGTTATCTTGTTCAAACCTCGGTAGTCAATGCAAGGTCTTAAAGAACCATCCTTCTTTTTAACAAAAAAAAATCCAGCCCCAGCAGGGGAGGAGTATCTCCTAATGAACCCTTTGTCTAGGTTTTCACGAATATACTCCTCTAAGACTAAGTTCTCATTCGTAGACAAAGGGTATACATGGCCCCTGGGAGGCATAGTACCAGGAAGTAAATTAATTTTGCAATCAAAAGGCCTGTGTGGTGGTAAGGTATCAGCCTTTCCTTTGTCAAATACCGCCTTTAAATCTAGATACAAGGACGGTATCTGTACTTCAGTAGAGTCGGTAGAGTTATTAAGTGTGTTAACAATACAAAGGGGTGACACTCTCTTTAAACATCTCTCTTGACAACCCTGACCCCACGAGACTATTTCCCCTGATTTCCAATCTATAATGGGGTTATGTCTCTTCAGCCAGGAGTATCCCAGGACTATGGGAACAGAAGGAGATGAAATGAGTAGTAGAGATATCTCCTCCTTGTGTAGAATACCAGTACCAGGCTCAACTAAAGGTCTACCATCTATGGCCTCAACAGCCAAAGGTGTCCTCCTTAACTGGGATGGGATAGCGTGTTTGGTGAGAAAAACTTGGTCGATAAAGCTCTCAGCAGCTCCGGAGTCTATCAATGCCACAGTCTCCAAAGTTCCCTTCTCCCAAGTTAAAGAGACGGGTAATAGAAGCCTGTGTTCTTTGTAGTTATGAGTAGAGGACAAAATAGAAACACCCAAGGCCTGTCCTCTAGAGAAACTTAGGTGCGAGTTTTTCCCGGGCGATTGGGACAATTCAAACGTAAGTGACCTCTGACTCCACAATACATACACAGTCCCTCCCTTCTCCTGTACTGTCTCTCCTCTTCTGAGAGGCGAGTAAGGCCTATCTGCATAGGTTCTGGAAACTGTGGAGTTTTGGTTTCAGGACTTTGAAATGAAGAAGCTAGTCTAAAGGAAGGTCTACCGGTTCTATCTCGAGTGTTCTGCCTCTCTCTTAGACGTTCGTCAATGCGAGAGATAAAGGAAATTAAGTCCTCCAAATTCTCGGGAAGCTCTCTCGTCGCTACCTCGTCAAGTATTACATCGGATAATCCGTTTAAAAATACGTCTATATAAGCCTGTTCATTCCACTTAACCTCTGCCGCCAAAGACCTGAACTCTAGTGCGTAATCCACAAGTGTTCGGTTCTCTTGTCTAAGGCACAACAGTAATCTAGCTGCATTGACCTTTCTGCCAGGGGGGTCAAAAGTTCTTCTAAAAGCAGCTACAAAGGCATTATAGTTATAGACTAATGGATTATCATTCTCCCACAACGGATTAGCCCATCTCAGAGCCTTCTCAATGAGTAAGGTGATAATAAATCCCACCTTTGCCCTATCAGTAGGGTAGGAACGGGGTTGTAGCTCGAAATGGATACTGATCTGGTTCAAAAAGCCACGACACCTTTCAGGAGAACCAGCATAACGTACAGGTGGGGTAACTCGGGAAGAAGCACCTACAGTGGCTACCTCTAGCCCTGAACTCACAGGAGGAATAGAAGTATTACACATCTCCTCAGGTGGATTATTAGGACGTGATAGTAACGCCTGTAGTGCTAGTGCCATCTGATCCATTCTATGATCCATGGCGTCAAACCTAGGATCAGGAGAACCAAGCTGACAGTTTGTACCTACAGGATCCATTGGCCCTGTCGTAATGTCAGGATCGGGACAGGGATCCAACACGCAGAGTACAAAGAGTAGCAGATACGTATACCGGACCTTAGAATGGCCGGACTTAACGTAATACTACGTATAGAATGGTCAGGGACAAGCCGAGGTCGAGGGAACGAGAAGACAGGTAAGCAAGAGACAAGCCGGGTCAAGGATAACAGAGAAGACAGGTAAGTAATAACAAAGCCGGGTCCGAACCAAAAGACAAGAGAATACAAGAGCACTGTGTGACTAGGCTGGCTAGAACCACGACAGGGCAATGAGCAAATGCTGAGAGCTCCCTTAAATACCCTGGTTCTAGAGACTAATCACGCCTCCCCCGAGACCTGATTCGTGTCCGGGATTTGACTGACAGGTTGGGCTAGAATAGCGTCATGACGTCGACTATTGAGCGTCACGTTACAAAAAGGCATAGTTCTCTCGCGGCCGGCGTTTACATGCGCGAGGGGACCGCGAGGAACGGGAGGATCATGCCGTCTGGATGGAAAAACGTCTAAGTCTCTACCCGTCTCAGGGGTAGAGACTACAGGTACCCTGACAACCACCCACCAATTTATCCTTTTGTCTTCACTATATTTTGATTCTTTATTTTGCATATCTGGTTGGAAGACACTGCTCCTCATTTTCGTTAAAGTACCCCTGAGTGGGTGAAAGGCTCGATTCTCTCATTTGTTTGTGAGTGTATCTATATCACATATATTTAGACCCTAAATTATTATATTTTTTACGCTATGTTAGCTATTTGATTTGTTTATACAGAGCACATGCCTGGAGAATCTGCCTAATGCAGGTTATTCTATTTGTATATTAATATATACTCTACGTATTCTGGGTGGGTTCCACTTTTTTATATATGATTCTAGTTTACCTGTAGGAATTGCAATAAAGCCAGTGTGAAACCCAGAAGAGAAAACAGAGATTAGAAATTCCACAAGATGTGGAGATGCATGATCAGTCAGGTAACGTTGCAAATTGGGGAGGTTTATATTGAAGTTAGCGATTCTTTTAGGAAATAGTTTGTTCGGACACATGGTTTTTGCATGTGCTCCAAAACACAGAGCAGACATGAAGGAGCCTGCATGCGCTGTAACAACAACCTCCTGCGTTAAAATCATTACACACTTGTGCTTTCCCCAGAAAATTGGCCTTCCTAGTTTGTCTTTCAATTCTCTTTGAGTAGTATTAGGTTGATTCTCTGTACCAGCATTACTAGTGGAGGGTACTGCAACATCTTTGGGACAGACATTTGCTGCGTGTGAGGCTGAGGAACATATAGCACAAACTGGTGTTTTAAGTCCTGCAAAATATCTGCGTCTAGTTGGCTCCAGTCAGTATGGTTATTAAACTGGGCTAGTGCGGCTGAGGACTTTACTGAAGAGGACTTATGATAGCCATAAGAAGAGTAGCCTCCATATTTATACCCCAAGTCCACCAGTCTGTGCATGTATAAATCAAATTCCTCTCTCTGATCGGGAAAAGAGGAGCAAATTACATCCCTCAACAACCCAAAGGCTACTACGAATTCAGGAATATTTAATTTCTTGTTATGTTTGGGGTCTCTAGCCTTCATTACCACGGATAAAAAAATAACAAATATCGCCAAATGTGTAGGATCTGTTTTCGATTATATCCTGTAATGCAATGAGGAGGGAGGCCCAATTAACATCTTTACCCTCAGGTAAGATGTCAGGTTTTAAATTTTGTGGGATAAGATGCACCGGGTTGATAATGTTTGCATTTTTATTAGGTAAAGAGTTAGAATTACCTCAGGCTGAGCTATGGGTTGTTGAATTTCCGGCATTACTGCACAGTTAGTGGTTTCCAGATTATCCAATCAATTGTTAAGAGTATTTATAGAAGACACCAGAGAAGACACCATATTAAGAAAGTTCTGACAAGCTATTTTGGATGTTACATTCAGTACTGGGGCCAGATCTTTCATGAATGTTTTTGTGTTTTTAATAATCGGAACAATTCAGCTTTTCTGGCTGTAGCTGGAAAGGGAATGTTCCTTCTTTTAAGTTCAGCTGTAATTTTAGGTATTGTCCATGATCTGTGGCTGGGCTGGTAACTATATTCTGCCTTGTAGGGGAATTTGATCTGGAAGGAGTGCTGGTATACCAGCAATCTAATCTAGTGTCAAGTAGCGAAATTATATTACTTTAACTAATACGGTGACAGGTGAGGCCCTTACTAGTGGCCAAGCGGTTTGAGAGGCTCTATGATTTGGCTTGAATGGGCTTTTTTTGCTGCTACAGATGTGGTGGCTTGGTGATGGCCTCTGTGACATTTACATGATTTCAAGATAGATTGGCAGAGACAGGTAATACTATGCAAGGCACTAACTATGTGTTGAGCTTGTACCTCCGAGCGTGAGGATGGGAGTTGTCCTTGCGGGACCACTCAACTAAGGTGAATTTTACCTAGTTGGCGAATTTCTTGATGGTAACTTCATACCTGGAAATGGGGTTGTACAACTTTATTTTATTTTTTATTTTTAGTATTACGTAAATTTATATAAGCCTTTATAGATCATGATAGAACATGAGACGACACCACCCGTACCACATGATATTTGTATTTATTGGATGAGTTACAACCACCGTGTCCCGAGCAGTAAATTATAGTCAGTGAAGATGTGCGATTATAGTTAGATTATGTAGGAAATAAATGAACCCGGAGAGGAGAGTGAAAAGGGGAGAAGCCGCCTTTGCCACGAGAATGTGAAAATCTACTAACCAGAATTAGTTTTTTTAAGTTGTACAGGTAATGCTTGAACCTGCCCTTGGAAGGTGTATTAATACCTAAACACAACATTTATTGGAGAAAAAAAAAAAAAAAAAGTATATTAATTTTTAGCTTGTTAAGATAGAAGAAAGGAGATGGCGAAGGAAACAAACATATAACCTACCTATAAGGTTTATAATAATTCTAGAATCACCTATGACCATTTCATTTGGAGGGAAGAGAGGAAGGAAAAAGAAAGAATTCTTAATTTAAATTAAAATAAAAAAAAGGTATTAACCTGAAATAGCACTTATGAGAGTATATAATACACTGAAAGTGAGAAGAGGGAATGAAAAAGAAAGGAAAAAACAAACAAACAAAAAAAACACTTTTTTTTTACGAACTTAAAGGACCACTCTATTGCCAGGAAAACATACTCATTTTCCTGGCACTATTGTGCCCTGAGGGTGCCCCCACCCTCAGGGTCCCACTCCCTCTGGGCTCTAGGGGGAGGAAGGGGTTAAACTTACCTCTTTCTCCAGTGCCGGGAGCTTTCCTCCTCCTCTTCTCTCTCTCCATAGCGTCGTCATCAGCTGAATGCGCATGCGCAGCAGGAGCCGCGCGCACATTCAGCCAGTCCATAGGAAAGCATTCTCAATGCTTTCCTATGGACGCTGGCGTCTTCTTACTGTGAAAATCACAGTGAGAAGCGCGGAAGCGCCTCTAGCGGCTGTCAATGAGACAGCCACTAGAGTCTGGATTAACCCATAGGTAAACATAGCAGTTTCTCTGAAAAAAAGGGTTAATCCTAGCTGGACCTGGCACCCAGACCACTTCATTAAGCTGAAGTGGTCAGGGTGCCTATAGTGGTCCTTTAATTGAATACAGACGTCTAATGGATTGAATACAAGTATATTAACAAAATTAATTTTAGTTAGCAAATGATATGTATATTTAAAATTGCACGAACAGTTCTATATTACAACATTAATTTAACTACATGAACAGAAACTCATACGGATGATTTATGCAAATGTTTAAGTTACTGATAGAAACCGTGACCCAACATGAAAAGAATATAATGACTATAACGCATGAATTGAATATGAATTCCACGAATGCTGGGAACAAATTTGGCGTTCATAAGTGTACAAAATAAACCTAAGTAGTTTCATCAGCCGAACGAAGGACTTACACATAACTAATGAACTCATTATATGCAAATGAATAGCAATGACTAAATATACAAATAAAATAAGTAGTGTTCATATACCCAAACTACACACAGTTTCCGTTGCAGCTGGTCAAAGGGACAGTGTTTGAATTTAATACTCCCGAAATGAACCAAAAGATTTTTTAAGAACACTGGATTCGTGAAGGTATATTTGCGAGCGGAATGATGTCCGAGGTCTGCGTGAACCGGAAGAGGAAACCGGAACTTTCGAAATCGGTGACGACAGGTAAGCAGGGTGTAAGTAGGCCGTAACAAACCCCTCCCACAGTTTCAGGCTTACGCCTTTTACACACACACACACACACACTTTTTTCATATGTCTGCCTATTATCTGGGCAACCATTTCTTCAAGGAACAAATTTATCTTTGGCGCTCCACTTTAACTTATGCACGGTGAGGGAATAAAGTATTTGATCCCCTGCTGACTTTGAACGTTTGCCCACTATCAAAGAAACGATTGGTCTATAATTTTAATGGTAGGTGTATTTCAACAGTGAGAGACCGAATAACCCCCCCAAAAAATCCAGAAAAAACGCATGTCAAAAAAGTTATCAATCCATTTGCATGTCAATGAGTGAAATAAGTATTTAACCTCTTCGAGTACTTGGTGGCAAAACCATTGTTGGCAATCATAGGTCACACATTTCTTGTAGTTGGCCACCAGGTTTGCACACCTCTCAGGAGGGATTTTGTCCCACTCCTCTTTGCAGATACTCTCCAAGTTATTCGGTTTTGAGGTGGACGTTTGGCAACTCGAACCTTCAGCTCCCTCCACAGATTTTATATGGGATTAAGATCTGGAGACTGACTAGGCCACACCAGGACCTTAATGTGCTTCTTCTTGAGACACTCCTTTGTTGCCTTGGCTGTGTGATCCACGACCCATTTTCAATGCCCTGGCTGAGGGAAGGAGGTTCCCAAAATTTGACAGTACATGGCCCCATCATGGTCCCCTCAGTAGAACAACACCCTGAAAGCAAAGTTTCCACCTCCATGTTTAATGCTGGAGATGGTGTTCTTGGGGTCATAGGCAGCATTCCTCCTCCTCCAAACACAGCAAGTTGAGTTGATGCCAAATAACTTAATTTTGGTCTCATCTGACCACAACACTTTCACCCAGTTCTCCTCTGAATCATTCAGATGTTCATTGGCAAACTTCAGACCGGTCTGTACATGTGCTTTCTTGAGCAGGGGGACCTTGCGGGCGCTGCAGGATTTCAGTCCTTCATGGCCTAGTGTGTTACCAATTGTTTTCTTGGTACTATGGTCCCAGCTGCCTTGAGATCAGCTACTGTGTAGTTCTGGGCTGATTACTCACTGTTCTTATGATTGAAATTCCACAAGGTGAGATCTCACATGGAGCACCAAACTGACAGTTCCATTTGCGAATAATCGCACAAACTGTTGTCACCTTCTCACCAAGCTGCTTGGCAATTGGCTTGGCATTCCAGCCTTGTGTAGTTCTACAATCTTGTCCCTGATACCCTTGGTCAGCTCTTTGGTCTTGGCCATGGTGGAGAGTTTGGAATCTGAGTAATTGATTGCTTCTGTGGACAGGAGTCTTTTATACAGGTAACGAGCTAAGTTTGGGAGCACTCCCTTTAAGAGAGTGCTTCTAATCTCAGCTCGTTACCTGTATGAAAGACACCTGGAAGCCAGAAATCTTGCTGATTGAAAGTGGATCAAATACTTATTTCACTCATTGACATGCAAATCAATTTATAACTTTTTTGACATGCGTTTTTCTGGATTTTTTGTTTTTTTTTTGTTTTTCTGTCTCTCACTGTTAAAATACACCTACCATTAAAATTATAGACTTATCATTTCTTTGTCGGTGGGCAAACGTTCAAAATCAACAGGGGATCAAATACTTTTTTCCCCTCACTGTATAGAGGTGTGAACTAATTTGTTATAAATATCTTATTATAGTCATCAGGATCACTAAAGCTTAAGGTACGCTTAAGGTTCCCTTAACCCCTTAAGGACACATGACATGTGTGACATGTCATGATTCCCTTTTATTCCAGAAGTTTGGTCCTTGAGGGGTTAAAGGAAAACTTTGGCACCAAAACCACTTTTTATCGATAAAGTGGTTTTCATGCCTGCAGACCAAAGGTGCTTTCTTACCTTTAAGTGTTCAAAAAGTTGATGTGGCCAGGCTCTGGCTCTGTGGAACAGTGACTGAGAGAGTCATTGGCTGCCATTAAGGTATGTGTGTTACTAAAACGTTCCCGTGAAGGTTGGACAGTGATAGGATGAGCGCTGGAATCTTTTTACCCCCTCACCCAAATTCTTATATTTTAGAGCTCTGCCAATATACATCTGTTTCCATCTAGTAAATGTTAGTTACTGGATGAACGCTGGTTTTTATTATTTAAATATCTGCACACAGAAAAATCTGTAAATATATTTACCTCAAACTGGAGAGAGAATTTGTAGTCTGTGTCCTTAGCCATATCCTTGATGTACCCTTCAAAGTCATCTAATTGGACAGGACTTTCCAGGAAGAACCATGCAAAGTGAAAAAAAAGATACCGACCATGAGGGCAGGAAAGGGGGATAGAGAAAGACACACCAAGAGAGAGAGAAATCACGAAAGCAAGACAGAATGAGTAAGAAAGGGGCAACAAGAATTGCGAAACAGAGGGGGTAATTCAGAAATGCAGAGAAAAAAAAGATAGAAAATGGAATGTTGGATAAAAAGGAGGTAGATTGAGAGAACAAGAGGAAGAGACAGAGGAGAGAGAGGCGGGATGGGGCAGAAGACATCACTTTATATTCTGTACCATTTATTTATGTTTGACTTTATATTCACCCAAGTGGGAAGATTTGGGAGAATAAAATATTTCCTGCTGCTGAGATTGTCAGAATAACGACTAACCTTCGGAGATTAATAGTCCACTAACTTAGACAAAGACTATATAGTAAGATAATTACCACTTACTGAGCACAGGTTCTCATATGGTCATAACCCAATTTAATGGTAAACATTGTATCGACCTGACAGAGATAAGAAGCAATGCCCTAGCTATATATCCTACTACACTGCCCTTCTTACCTATATATCCAAACTGCTCTGCATCCTATCTGTATGTCCTAGCCACATTGCTCTGCGTATATCTTGGCTGTGCAGCTCTGTGCTATAGTTAGATATCTTGGCTGTGAAGCTCTGTGTTATAGCTAGATATCTTGGCTGTGCAGCTCTGTGTTATAGCTAGATATCTTGGCTGTGCAGCTCTGTGTTATAGCTAGATATCTTGGCTGTGCAGCTCTGTGTTATAGCTAGATATCTTAGCTGTGCAGCTCTGTGTTATAGCTAGATATCTTGGCTGTGCAGCTCTGTGTTATAGCTAGATATCTTAGCTGTGCAGCTCTGTATTATAGCTAGATATCTTGGCTGTTCAGCTCTTTGCTATAGCTAGATATCTTGGCTGTGCAGCTTTTTGCTATAGCTAGATATCTTGGCTGTGCAGCTCTGTGCTATAGTTAGATATCTTGGCTGTGCAGCTCTGTGTTATAGCTAGATATCTTGGCTGTGCAGCTCTGTGTTATAGCTAGATATCTTGGCTGTGCAGCTCTGTGCTATAGCTAGATATCTTGGCTGTGCAGCTCTGTGTTATAGCTAGATATCTTAGCTGTGCAGCTCTGTGTTATAGCTAGATATCTTGGCTGTGCAGCTCTGTGTTATAGCTAGATATCTTGGCTGTGCAGCTCTGTGCTATAGTTAGATATCTTGGCTGTGCAGCTCTGTGCTGTAGCTAGATATTGTGGCTGTGCAGCTCTGTGCTATAGTTAGAAATCTTGGCTGTGCAGCTCTGTGCTATAGCTAGATATGTTGGCTGTGCAGCTCTGTGCTATAGTTAGAAATCTTGGCTGTGCAGCTCTGTTATAGCTAGATATCTTGGCTGTGCAGCTCTGTGCTATGGCTAGATATCTTGGCTGTGCAGCTCTGTGCTATAGCTAGATATCTTGGCTGAGCAGCTCTGTGCTATAGCTAGATATCTTGGCTGTGCAGCTCTGTGCTATAGCTAGATATCTTGGCTGTGCAGCTCTGTGCTATAGCTAGATATCTTGGCTGTGCAGCTCTGTGCTATAGCTAGATATCTTGGCTGTGCAGCTCTGTGCTATAGTTAGATATCTTGGCTGTGCAGCTCTGTGCTATAGCTAGATATCTTGGCTGTTCAGCTCTGTGCTATGGCTAGATATCTTGGCTGTGCAGCTCTGTGCTATAGCTAGATATCTTGGCTGTGCAGCTTTGTGCTATAGCTAGATATCTTGGCTGAGCAGCTCTGTGCTATAGCTAGATATCTTGGCTGTGCAGCTCTGTGCTATAGCTAGATATCTTGGCTGTGCAGCTCTGTTCTATAGCTAGATATCTTGGCTGTGCGGCTCTGTGCTATAGCTAGATATCTTGGCTGTGCAGCTCTGTGCTATAGTTAGATATCTTGGCTGTGCAGCTCTGTGTTATAGTTAGATATCTTGGCTGTGCAGCTCTGTGCTATAGCTAGATATCTTGGCTGTTCAGCTCTGTGCTACATCTAGATATCTTGGCTGTGCAGCTCTGTGTTATAGCTAAATATGTTGGCTGTGCAGCTCTGTGTTATAGCTAGATATCTTGGCTGTGCAGCTCTGTGCTATAGCTAGATATCTTGGCTGTGCAGTTCTGTGTTATAGCTAGATATCTTGGCTGTGCAGCTCTGTGCTACATCTAGATATCTTGGCTGTGCAGCTCTGTGCTATAGTTAGATATCTTGGCTGTGCAGCTCTGTGTTATAGTTAGATATCTTGGCTGTGCAGCTCTGTGTTATAGCCAGATATCTTGGCTGTTCAGCTCTTTGAAATAGCTAGATATCTTGGCTGTGCAGCTCTGTGTTATAGCTAGATATCTTGGCTGTGCAGCTCTGTGTTATAGCTAAATATGTTGGCTGTGCAGCTCTGTGTTATAGCTAGATATCTTGGCTGTGCAGCTCTGTGCTATAGCTAGATATCTTGGCTGTGCAGTTCTGTGTTATAGCTAGATATCTTGGCTGTGCAGCTCTGTGCTACATCTAGATATCTTGGCTGTGCAGCTCTGTGCTATAGTTAGATATCTTGGCTGTGCAGCTCTGTGTTATAGTTAGATATCTTGGCTGTGCAGCTCTGTGTTATAGCCAGATATCTTGGCTGTTCAGCTCTTTGAAATAGCTAGATATCTTGGCTGTGCAGCTCTGTGTTATAGCTAGATATCTTGGCTGTGCAGCTCTGTGTTATAGCTAGATATCTTGGCTGTGCAGCTCTGTTATAGCTAGATATCTTGGCTGTGCAGCTCTGTATTATAGCTAGATATCTTGGCTGTTCAGCTCATTGCTATAACTAGATATCTTGGCTGTGCAGCTCTGTGTTATAGCTAGATATCTTGGCTGTTCAGCTCTTTGCTATAGCTAGATATCTTGGCTGTGCAGCTCTGTGCTATAGTTAGATATCTTGGCTGTGCAGTTCTGTGCTATAGCTTGATATCTTGGCTGTGCAGCTCTGTGCTATAGCTAGATATCTTGGCTGTGCAGCTCTGTGCTATAGCTAGATATCTTGGCTGTGCAGCTTTTTGCTATAGCTAGATATCTTGGCTGTGCAGCTCTGTGCTATAGCTAGATATCTTGCCTGTGCAGCTCTGTGCTATAGCTAGATATGTTGGCTGTGCAGCTCTGTGTTATAGCTAGATATCTTGGCTGTGCAGCTCTGTGCTATAGCTAGATATCTTGGCTGTGTAGCTCTGTGTTATAGCTAGATATCTTGGCTGTGCAGCTCTGTTATAGCTAGATATCTTGGCTGTGCAGCTCTGTATTATAGCTAGATATCTTGGCTGTTCAGCTCATTGCTATAACTAGATATCTTGGCTGTGCAGCTCTGTGTTATAGCTAGATATCCTGGCTGTGCAGCTCTGTGTTATAGCTAAATATGTTGGCTGTGCAGCTCTGTGCTATAGCTAGATATCTTGGCTGTGCGGCTCTGTGCTATAGCTAGATATGTTGGCTGTGCAGCTCTGTGCTATAGTTAGATATCTTGGCTGTGCAGCTCTGTGCTATAGCTAGATATCTTGGCTGTGCAGCTCTGTGCTATAGCTAGATATCTTGGCTGTGCAGCTCTGTGCTATAGCTAGATATCTTGGCTGTGCAGCTCTGTGCTATAGCTAGATATCTTGGCTGTGCAGCTCTGTTGTAGCTAGATATCTTGGCTGTGCAGCTCTGTGTTATAGCTAGATATCCTGGCTGTGCAGCTCTGTGTTATAGCTAAATATGTTGGCTGTGCAGCTTTGTGCTATAGCTAGATATCTTGGCTGTGCGGCTCTGTGCTATAGCTAGATATGTTGGCTGTGCAGCTCTGTGAAATAGCTAGATATGTTGGCTGTGCAGCTCTGTGCTATAGCTAGATATCTTGGCTGTGCAGCTCTGTTATAGCTAGATACCTTGGCTGTGCAGCTCTGTGTTATAGCTAGATACCTTGGCTGTTCAGCTCTGTGCTACTATAGCTAGATATTTTGGCTGTGCAGCTCTGTGTTATAGCTAGATATCTTGGCTGTGCAGCTCTGTTATAGCTAGATATCTTGGCTGTGCAGCTCTGTGTTATAGCTAGATATGTTGGCTGTGCAGCTCTGTGTTATAGCTAGATATCTTGGCTGTTCAGCTCATTGCTATAACTAGATATTTTGGCTGTGCAGCTCTGTGTTATAGCTAGATATCTTGGCTGTGCAGCTCTGTTATAGCTAGATATCTTGGCTGTGCAGCTCTGTGTTATAGCTAGATATGTTGGCTGTGCAGCTCTGTGTTATAGCTAGATATCTTGGCTGTTCAGCTCATTGCTATAACTAGATATCTTGGCTGTGCAGCTCTGTGCTATAGCTAGATATCTTGGCTGTGCAGCTCTGTGTCATAGCTAGATATGTTGGCTGTGCAGCTCTGTGTTATAGCTAGATATCTTGGCTGTGCAGCTCTGTGCTATAGCTAGATATCTTGGCTGTGCAGCTCTGTTGTAGCTAGATATCTTGGCTGTGCAGCTCTGTGTTATAGCTAGATATCTTGCCTGTGCAGCTCTGTGCTATAGCTAGATATCTTGGCTGTGTAGCTCTGTTGTAGCTAGATATGTTGGCTGTGCAGCTCTGTGCTATAGCTAGATATCTTGGCTGTGCGGCTCTGTGCTATAGCTAGATATCTTGGCTGTGCTGCTCTGAATTATAGCTAGATATCTTGGCTGTTCAGCTCTGTGTTATAGCTAGATATCTTGGCTGTGCAGCTCTGTGTTATAGCTAGATATCTTGGCTGTGCAGCTCTGTGTTATAGCTAGATATCTTGGCTGTTCAGCTCTGTGTTATAGCTAGATATCTTGGCTGTTCAGCTCTGTGTTATAGCTAGATATCTTGGCTGTGCAGCTCTGTGCTATAGCTAGATATCTTGGCTGTGCAGCTCTGTGTTATAGCTAAATATGTTGGCTGTGCAGCTCTGTGCTATAGCTAGATATCTTGGCTGTGCGGCTCTGTGCTATAGCTAGATATGTTGGCTGTGCAGCTCTGTGCTATAGTTAGATATCTTGGCTGTGCAGCTCTGTGCTATAGCTAGATATCTTGGCTGTGCAGCTCTGTGCTATAGCTAGATATCTTGGCTGTGCAGCTCTGTGCTATAGCTAGATATCTTGGCTGTGCAGCTCTGTTGTAGCTAGATATCTTGGCTGTGCAGCTCTGTGTTATAGCTAGATATCCTGGCTGTGCAGCTCTGTGTTATAGCTAAATATGTTGGCTGTGCAGCTTTGTGCTATAGCTAGATATCTTGGCTGTGCAGCTCTGTGTTATAGCTAGATATCTTGGCTGTGCAGCTCTGTTATAGCTAGATATCTTGGCTGTGCGGCTCTGTGCTACAGCTAGATATGTTGGCTGTGCAGCTCTGTGAAATAGCTAGATATGTTGGCTGTGCAGCTCTGTGCTATAGCTAGATATCTTGGCTGTGCAGCTCTGTTATAGCTAGATACCTTGGCTGTGCAGCTCTGTGTTATAGCTAGATACCTTGGCTGTTCAGCTCTGTGCTACTATAGCTAGATATTTTGGCTGTGCAGCTCTGTGTTATAGCTAGATATCTTGGCTGTGCAGCTCTGTTATAGCTAGATATCTTGGCTGTGCAGCTCTGTGTTATAGCTAGATATGTTGGCTGTGCAGCTCTGTGTTATAGCTAGATATCTTGGCTGTTCAGCTCATTGCTATAACTAGATATTTTGGCTGTGCAGCTCTGTGTTATAGCTAGATATCTTGGCTGTGCAGCTCTGTTATAGCTAGATATCTTGGCTGTGCAGCTCTGTGTTATAGCTAGATATGTTGGCTGTGCAGCTCTGTGTTATAGCTAGATATCTTGGCTGTTCAGCTCATTGCTATAACTAGATATCTTGGCTGTGCAGCTCTGTGCTATAGCTAGATATCTTGGCTGTGCAGCTCTGTGTCATAGCTAGATATGTTGGCTGTGCAGCTCTGTGTTATAGCTAGATATCTTGGCTGTGCAGCTCTGTGCTATAGCTAGATATCTTGGCTGTGCAGCTCTGTTGTAGCTAGATATCTTGGCTGTGCAGCTCTGTGTTATAGCTAGATATCTTGCCTGTGCAGCTCTGTGCTATAGCTAGATATCTTGGCTGTGTAGCTCTGTTGTAGCTAGATATGTTGGCTGTGCAGCTCTGTGCTATAGCTAGATATCTTGGCTGTGCGGCTCTGTGCTATAGCTAGATATCTTGGCTGTGCTGCTCTGAATTATAGCTAGATATCTTGGCTGTTCAGCTCTGTGTTATAGCTAGATATCTTGGCTGTGCAGCTCTGTGTTATAGCTAGATATCTTGGCTGTGCAGCTCTGTGTTATAGCTAGATATCTTGGCTGTTCAGCTCTGTGTTATAGCTAGATATCTTGGCTGTTCAGCTCTGTGTTATAGCTAGATATCTTGGCTGTGCAGCTCTGTGCTATAGCTAGATATCTTGGCTGTGCAGCTCTGTGTTATAGCTAAATATGTTGGCTGTGCAGCTCTGTGCTATAGCTAGATATCTTGGCTGTGCGGCTCTGTGCTATAGCTAGATATGTTGGCTGTGCAGCTCTGTGCTATAGTTAGATATCTTGGCTGTGCAGCTCTGTGCTATAGCTAGATATCTTGGCTGTGCAGCTCTGTGCTATAGCTAGATATCTTGGCTGTGCAGCTCTGTGCTATAGCTAGATATCTTGGCTGTGCAGCTCTGTTGTAGCTAGATATCTTGGCTGTGCAGCTCTGTGTTATAGCTAGATATCCTGGCTGTGCAGCTCTGTGTTATAGCTAAATATGTTGGCTGTGCAGCTTTGTGCTATAGCTAGATATCTTGGCTGTGCAGCTCTGTGTTATAGCTAGATATCTTGGCTGTGCAGCTCTGTTATAGCTAGATATCTTGGCTGTGCGGCTCTGTGCTACAGCTAGATATGTTGGCTGTGCAGCTCTGTGAAATAGCTAGATATGTTGGCTGTGCAGCTCTGTGCTATAGCTAGATATCTTGGCTGTGCAGCTCTGTTATAGCTAGATACCTTGGCTGTGCAGCTCTGTGTTATAGCTAGATACCTTGGCTGTTCAGCTCTGTGCTACTATAGCTAGATATTTTGGCTGTGCAGCTCTGTGTTATAGCTAGATATCTTGGCTGTGCAGCTCTGTTATAGCTAGATATCTTGGCTGTGCAGCTCTGTGTTATAGCTAGATATGTTGGCTGTGCAGCTCTGTGTTATAGCTAGATATCTTGGCTGTTCAGCTCATTGCTATAACTAGATATTTTGGCTGTGCAGCTCTGTGTTATAGCTAGATATCTTGGCTGTGCAGCTCTGTTATAGCTAGATATCTTGGCTGTGCAGCTCTGTGTTATAGCTAGATATGTTGGCTGTGCAGCTCTGTGTTATAGCTAGATATCTTGGCTGTTCAGCTCATTGCTATAACTAGATATCTTGGCTGTGCAGCTCTGTGCTATAGCTAGATATCTTGGCTGTGCAGCTCTGTGTCATAGCTAGATATGTTGGCTGTGCAGCTCTGTGTTATAGCTAGATATCTTGGCTGTGCAGCTCTGTGCTATAGCTAGATATCTTGGCTGTGCAGCTCTGTTGTAGCTAGATATCTTGGCTGTGCAGCTCTGTGTTATAGCTAGATATCCTGGCTGTGCAGCTCTGTGCTATAGCTAGATATCTTGCCTGTGCAGCTCTGTGCTATAGCTAGATATCTTGGCTGTGCAGCTCTGTGTTATAGCTAAATATGTTGGCTGTGCAGCTCTGTGCTATAGCTAGATATCTTGGCTGTGTAGCTCTGTTGTAGCTAGATATGTTGGCTGTGCAGCTCTGTGCTATAGCTAGATATCTTGGCTGTGCGGCTCTGTGCTATAGCTAGATATCTTGGCTGTGCAGCTCTGTGCTATAGCTAGATATCTTGGCTGTGCTGCTCTGAATTATAGCCAGATATCTTGGCTGTTCAGCTCTGTGTTATAGCTAGATATCTTGGCTGTTCAGCTCTGTGTTATAGCTAGATATGTTGGCTGTGCAGCTCTGTGCTATAGCTAGATATCTTGGCTGTGTAGCTCTGTTGTAGCTAGATATGTTGGCTGTGCAGCTCTGTGCTATAGCTAGATATCTTGGCTGTGCGGCTCTGTGCTATAGCTAGATATCTTGGCTGTGCAGCTCTGTGTTATAGCTAGATATCTTGGCTGTGCAGCTCTGTGCTATAGCTAGATATCTTGGCTGTGCAGCTCTGTGTTATAGCTAGATATCTTGGCTGTGCTGCTCTGAATTATAGCCAGATATCTTGGCTGTTCAGCTCTGTGCTATAGCTAGATATCTTGGCTGTGCAGCTCTGTGTTATAGCTAGATATCTTGGCTGTGCAGCTCTGTGTTATAGCTAGATATCTTGGCTGTGCAGCTCTGTGTTATAGCTAGATATCTTGGCTGTGCAGCTCTGTGTTATAGCCAGATATCTTGGCTGTTCAGCTCTTTGAAATAGCTAGATATCTTGGCTGTGCAGCTCTGTGTTATAGCTAGATATCTTGGCTGTGCAGCTCTGTTATAGCTAGATATCTTGGCTGTGCAGCTCTGTATTATAGCTAGATATCTTGGCTGTTCAGCTCTGTGTTATAGCTAGATATCTTGGCTGTGCAGCTCTGTGTTATAGCTAGATATCTTGGCTGTGCAGCTCTGTTATAGCTAGATATCTTGGCTGTGCAGCTCTGTGTTATAGCTAGATATCTTGGCTGTTCAGCTCTGTGTTATAGCTAGATATCTTAGCTGTGCAGCTCTGTGTTATAGCTAGATATCTTGGCTGTTCAGCTCTTTGCTATAACTAGATATCTTGGCTGTGCAACTCTGTGTTATAGCTAGATATCTTGGCTGTTCAGCTCTTTGCTATAGCTAGATATCTTGGCTGTGCAGCTCTGTGTTATAGCTAGATATCTTGGCTGTGCAGCTCTGTGCTATAGTTAGATATCTTGGCTGTGCAGCTCTGTGTTATAGCTAGATATCTTGGCTGTTCAGCTCTTTGCTATAGCTAGATATCTTGGCTGTGCAGCTCTGTGTTATAGCTAGATATCTTGGCTGTTCAGCTCTGTGCTATAGCTAGATATCTTGGCTGTGCAGCTCTGTGCTATAGCTAGATATCTTGGCTGTGCAGTTCTGTGCTATAGCTTGATATCTTGGCTGTGCAGCTCTGTGCTATAGCTAGATATCTTGGCTGTGCAGCTTTTTGCTATAGCTAGATATCTTGGCTGTGCAGCTCTGTGTTATAGCTAGATATCTTGGCTGTGCAGCTCTGTGTTATAGCTAGATATCTTGGCTGTGCAGCTCTGTGCTATAGCTAGATATCTTGCCTGTGCAGCTCTGTGTTATAGCTAGATATCTTGGCTGTGCGGCTCTGTGCTATAGCTAGATATCTTGGCTGTGCGGCTCTGTGCTATAGCTAGATATGTTGGCTGTGCAGCTCTGTGCTATAGTTAGATATCTTGGCTGTGCAGCTCTGTGCTATAGCTAGATATCTTGGCTGTGCAGCTCTGTGCTATAGCTAGATATCTTGGCTGTGCAGCTCTGTGCTATAGCTAGATATCTTGGCTGTGCAGCTCTGTTGTAGCTAGATATCTTGGCTGTGCAGCTCTGTGATAGCTAGATATCCTGGCTGTGCAGCTCTGTGTTATAGCTAAATATGTTGGCTGTGCAGCTTTGTGCTATAGCTAGATATCTTGGCTGTGCGGCTCTATGCTATAGCTAGATATGTTGGCTGTGCAGCCGTGTGTTATAGCTAGATATGTTGGCTGTGCAGCTCTGTGCTAGAGCTAGATATCTTGGCTGTGCAGCTCTGTTATAGCTAGATACCATGGCTGTTCAGCTCTGTGCTACTATAGCTAGATATTTTGGCTGTGCAGCTCTGTGTTATAGCTAGATATCTTGGCTGTGCAGCTCTGTTATAGCTAGATATCTTGGCTGTGCAGCTCTGTATTATAGCTAGATATCTTGGCTGTGCAGCTCTGTGCTATAGCTAGATATCTAGGCTGTGCAGCTCTTTGCTATAGCTAGATATCTTGGCTGTGCAGCTCTGTGTTATAGCTAGATATCTTGGCTGTGCGGCTCTGTGCTATAGCTAGATATCTTGGCTGTGCGGCTCTGTGCTATAGCTAGATATGTTGGCTGTGCAGCTCTGTGCTATAGTTAGATATCTTGGCTGTGCAGCTCTGTGCTATAGCTAGATATCTTGGCTGTGCAGCTCTGTGCTATAGCTAGATATCTTGGCTGTGCAGCTCTGTGCTATAGCTAGATATCTTGGCTGTGCAGCTCTGTTGTAGCTAGATATCTTGGCTGTGCAGCTCTGTGATAGCTAGATATCCTGGCTGTGCAGCTCTGTGTTATAGCTAAATATGTTGGCTGTGCAGCTTTGTGCTATAGCTAGATATCTTGGCTGTGCGGCTCTATGCTATAGCTAGATATGTTGGCTGTGCAGCCGTGTGTTATAGCTAGATATGTTGGCTGTGCAGCTCTGTGCTAGAGCTAGATATCTTGGCTGTGCAGCTCTGTTATAGCTAGATATCTTGGCTGTGCAGCTCTGTGTTATAGCTAGATACCATGGCTGTTCAGCTCTGTGCTACTATAGCTAGATATTTTGGCTGTGCAGCTCTGTGTTATAGCTAGATATCTTGGCTGTGCAGCTCTGTTATAGCTAGATATCTTGGCTGTGCAGCTCTGTGTTATAGCTAGATATCTTGGCTGTGCAGCTCTGTGTTATAGCCAGATATCTTGGCTGTTCAGCTCATTGCTATAACTAGATATCTTGGCTGTGCAGCTCTGTGCTATAGCTAGATATCTTGGCTGTGCAGCTCTGTGTTATAGCTAGATATCTTGGCTGTGCAGCTCGGTGTTATAGCTAGATATCTTGGCTCTGCAGCTCTGTGCTATAGCTAGATATCTTGGCTGTGCAGCTCTGTTGTAGCTAGATATCTTGGCTGTGCAGCTCTGTGTTATAGCTAGATATCCTGGCTGTGCAGCTCTGTGCTATAGCTAGATATCTTGCCTGTGCAGCTCTGTGTTATAGCTAAATATGTTGGCTGTGCAGCTCTGTGCTATAGCTAGATATCTTGGCTGTGCGGCTCTGTGCTATAGCTAGATATCCTGGCTGTGCAGCTCTGTGTTATAGCTAAATATGTTGGCTGTGCAGCTCTGTGCTATAGCTAGATATCTTGGCTGTGCGGCTCTGTGCTATAGCTAGATATGTTGACTGTGCAGCTCTGTGCTATAGCTAGATATGTTGGCTGTGCAGCTCTGTGTTATAGCTAGATATCTTGGCTGTGCAGCTCTGTGCTATAGCTAGATATCTTGGCTGTGCAGCTCTGTGCTATAGCTAGATACCTTGGCTGTTCAGCTCTGTGCTATAGCTAGATATCTTGGCTGTGCAGCTCTGTGCTATAGCTAGATATCTTGGCTGTGCAGCTCTGTGTTATAGCTAGATATCTTGGCTGTGCAGCTCTGTTATAGCTAGATATCTTGGCTGTGCAGCTCTGTGTTATAGCTAGATATCTTGGCTGTGCAGCTCTGTATTATAGCCAGATATCTTGGCTGTTCAGCTCTGTGCTATAGCTAGATATCTTGGCTGTGCAGCTCTGTGCTATAGTTAGATATCTTGGCTGTGCAGCTCTGTGCTATAGCTAGATATCTTGGCTGTGCAGCTCTGTGTTATAGCTAGATATCTTGCCTGTGCAGCTCTGTGCTATAGCTAGATATCTTAGCTGTGCAGCTCTGTGTTATAGCTAGATATCTTGGCTGTGCAGCTCTGTGTTATAGCTAGATATCTTGCCTGTGCAGCTCTGTGTTATAGCTAGATATCCTGGCTGTGCAGCTCTGTGTTATAGCTAGATATCCTGGCTGTGCAGCTCTGTGCTATAGCTAGATATCTTGCCTGTGCAGCTCTGTGTTATAGCTAGATATCTTGCCTGTGCAGCTCTGTGTTATAGCTAGATATCTTGGCTGTGCAGCTCTGTGTTATAGCTAGATATCCTGGCTGTGCAGCTCTGTGCTATAGCTAGATATCTTGGCTGTGCAGCTCTGTGTTATAGCTAGATATCTTGGCTGTTCAGCTCTTTGCTATAGCTAGATATATTGGCTGTGCAGCTCTGTGTTATAGCTAGATATCTTAGCTGTGCAGCTCTGTGTTATAGCTAGATATCTTGGCTGTGCAGCTCTGTGTTATAGCTAGATATCATGGCTGTTCAGCTCTTTGCTATAGTTAGATATCTTGGCTGTTCAGCTCTGTGCTATAGCTTGATATATTGGCTGTGCAGCTCTGTGCTATAGCTAGATATCTTGGCTGTGCAGCTTTTTGCTATAGCTAGATATCTTGCCTGTGCAGCTCTGTGTTATAGCTAGATATCTTGGCTGTTCAGCTCTGTGCTATAGCTAGATATCTTGGCTGTGCAGCTCTGTGCTATAGCTAGATATCTAGGCTGTGCAGCTCTTTGCTTTAGCTAGATATCTTGGCTGTGCAGCTCTGTGCTATAGCTAGATATATTGGCTGTGCAGCTCTGTGTTATAGCTAGATATCTTGGCTGTGCAGCTCTGTGTTATAGCTAGATATCTTGGCTGTGCAGCTCTGTTATAGCTAGATATCTTGGCTGTGCAGCTCTGTATTATAGCTAGATATCTTGGCTGTTCAGCTCATTGCTATAACTAGATATCTTGGCTGTGCAGCTCTGTTATAGCTAGATATCTTGGCTGTGCAGCTCTGTGTTATAGCTAGATATCTTGGCTGTGCAGCTCTGTGTTATAGCTAGATATCCTGGCTGTGCAGCTCTGTGTTATAGCTAGATATCTTGGCTGTTCAGCTCATTGCTATAACTAGATATCTTGGCTGTGCAGCTCTGTGCTATAGCTAGATATCTTGGCTGTGCGGCTCTGTGCTATAGCTAGATATGTTGGCTGTGCAGCTCTGTGCTATAGTTAGATATCTTGGCTGTGCAGCTCTGTGCTATAGCTAGATATCTTGGCTGTGCAGCTATGTGCTATAGCTAGATATCTTGGCTGTGCAGCTCTGTTGTAGCTAGATATGTTGGCTGTGCAGCTCTGTGCTATAGCTAGATATCTTGGCTGTGCAGCTCTGTTGTAGCTAGATATCTTGGCTGTGCAGCTCTGTGTTATAGCTAGATATCCTGGCTGTGCAGCTCTGTGTTATAGCTAAATATGTTGGCTGTGCAGCTTTGTGCTATAGCTAGATATCTTGGCTGTGCGGCTCTGTGCTATAGCTAGATATGTTGGCTGTGCAGCTCTGTGAAATAGCTAGATATGTTGGCTGTGCAGCTCTGTGCTATAGCTAGATATCTTGGCTGTGCAGCTCTGTTATAGCTAGATACCTTGGCTGTGCAGCTCTGTGTTATAGCTAGATACCTTGGCTGTTCAGCTCTGTGCTACTATAGCTAGATATTTTGGCTGTGCAGCTCTGTGTTATAGCTAGATATCTTGGCTGTGCAGCTCTGTTATAGCTAGATATCTTGGCTGTGCAGCTCTGTGTTATAGCTAGATATCTTGGCTGTGCAGCTCTGTGTTATAGCTAGATATCTTGGCTGTGCAGCTCTGTGTTATAGCCAGATATCTTGGCTGTTCAGCTCATTGCTATAACTAGATATCTTGGCTGTGCAGCTCTGTGCTATAGCTAGATATCTTGGCTGTGCAGCTCTGTGTTATAGCTAGATATGTTGGCTGTGCA